>NC_092876.1:46096166-46396166 GCF_028372415.1 Notamacropus eugenii
TGCTATTCATGTACTATGTTTCCTAAATCAGAAATTCAAAAATTATACGTGGTTACCACCATCACAGGTAGAGGAAAGTGAAATACGGAAACACAAAGATAAGGCAGGAGAAAAGAAGAAAAGTGAATGAAAGGAGAGAGAATGAGCACGATAAAGGTGCTTGCTGCAGGTGGCACCTGGCATTGGCCTTTGCCCCATGGGCATCTACCCCCCAGGAAGCTCACTAGGCCATCAAGAGTGAGGATGGTGGTTGTGAAAAGTGATTTTCTTGCCAAAGGCGGGGAGTAGGTAAAGGGGATACCTTCTCATTCATCAGTCAGTCCAGGCTCCCTAGCCCCCAGTTGGACTTAGGCCCCAGTACCTCCTTCCCACAAAACTCAGATCATGCTCAGAAGTCCAGCTCTGGGCCCAGATGAGCGGTCTAGACCCACCTTCCACAGCCCTTTCTGACTAAGCAGGAACCACAGCTTGCTCTCCATCCCCACCCTACCCCAGCTGGCCTTGGGAGCACAATGCTGTCCATCTTTCTGCATTTTTTTTGGTCCCTCCAAGCTTCATGTTCCCTAAATGTATTCCTTTATTCATTCCTTTTTCAGGGTAAAGGTATAGGCCCCAGGTAGAGAGCACTGTCCCAGAATGGGAGGAGGTACAGGCTACTTAAGCAGGTTTCATTTTCCCCTTTTCCTTTTGCTTCAGGAAAATCATCCCACAAGTGAAAATACACACACACATACACACACACACATCTGGAGCACCGCATGGGCCTCAGAGTTCTAATTAGGGCAGTGTGATCTGAGCTTTGTCCCTAGGCACCAAATTTTGAGGGCACTGATAGCACTTGGAGTTCTTTAGTATCACTGAAACTACAGAGCTTAACACTTTGTTTGGGAATCGTGTTGTTGTTCATTTCTCTTTTAACCAGATCTATGAGAAGAACTTCCTTGATCCATATAGATCAGGGACTCCTCTGTATTTTATAGTCTTGAAGAGTTGTGAAGGGCACTGAGAGGTTGTGGCTTGCCTAGGGTCAAACAGCCAGTATATGTCAGAAGCGAGATTTGAACCCAGGTCTTCCTGGATCCAAGGCCCTCCCTGTCTCCACTATACCACACTGCCCCTAGCACCCAATAAGTAAGAATAATTAGCTATTAATTATATATAATTATTTATAATAATAATATTTTATTATATGTGTTATTACATATATAATAATGATAATCTAATAATAATTGGTTATTAGTTACAATGAGATGGGAATCATGATTCTTCTCCTCTGTCCTGGTCTGCTGCCTTCCATCCTCTTAGGAGGGCATGTTCTTTATGTCACATGTCCTGGGATGTGGTTTGTGGGTCCTTGCCCTGGGCACAGTAATTCCTAGTTATGTCTCTGAACACTCTCACCAAAAGCAGCTTGTTCAATGGAATTTTTCATGTAGAAAAAGACAAGAGTGGGAAGGAAAGACTGGCAAGTCATATCTGTGTGTGTGTATTTGTGTGTGTTTGTGTGTATAAAATCCTACCCGCTTAGGAAACAAAGAGCATGCACACCAGCAGGGAGACTGGTCTCTCTGATTCCACATTCCACAAAACTATTACCTAGATGAGAAGTTGATCCAGGGCTCTCCCCTACCAGAGCAGGGCCTTGAACCCAGTCAAATATAAACTCCTTGAGGGTAGGAACTGTTTCATTCTTTTCATTCCTAGCACCTGATAAAGTGACTGGCACACAGAAGGCACTTAATAATGCTTGTCATTAATTAATTAAGTTGTTCTTGAATTGTTTCAGTCATGTCCAGCTCTTGACAACCCCATTTGGGGTTTTCTTGACCAAGATACTGGGGTGGTTGTCATTTTCTTCTCCAGCTCATTTTACAGATGAAGAAACTGAGGCAAACAAGGTGAAGTGACTTGCCCAGGGTCACACAGTTAATCAGTGTCTAAGGCTAGATTTGAACTCAGGAAGATGAGTCTTCCTAACTTCAGGCCCAGTACTCTATCTATTATGTCACCTAGCAGTTAATTAATAATTAATAATACTTGTTATTAACAATTGATGAAGAATACATGGATCTACTTACCCTAGCAAGACGAGACACAAGGTTCTATTTTTCTTACCTAGTGTCATAATTCCATTCCCATCAATCAACAAGCATTGATTAAACCACAGGTGGAGAACCTGCAACCTCAAGGCCATATGTTAGTGCAGCCCTTTGACTGATTCCAACCTTCATAGAACAAATCCCCTTAATAAAAGGATCTCTTCTATAAAACTTGGATTCAGTCAAAAGGCTGCATCCAAGGACCTAGAGGGTCACATGTGGCCTCCAGGCCTAGGGGTCCCCATCCCTGGATTAAACACTTGCTGTGTACCTGGCATTGGGTTGAGCAGTAAGGATATAAGTCCAAAGAAGGAAATATACCCACTCTCACTCCAGGATCATGAGTTCATATATCTGAAAGGGGATCTCAGGCACCACGTGGTCCAACCCATTCATTTTACAAATGAGAAAATTGAGATCTAGAGAGGTTTCAGTGACTTACCCAAATTCATTAAGTGTCAGAAGTAGGATTCAGATTCAGGTCTTCTTAGCCAGTTCAGATTCCTGGTTTTAGACATTCAAAAACACTACTAAATAACGGAGCAAAAATAACTTGCTAAGAGAGGTCAACGAATAGTTACGCTCAGTGCCAGGTGGTCCTTTTTTATTTTTTCAAAGAAAAGAAGCTAATCATTAAAGAGAGATGAGAAGAGAAGGTGCAGAATCTCTAGTTTGTCTGTACACATATCTGTATGTGTATGCACACTTGTGCATGCATGGATCATATGCACACACTCACACTCACACACACACGTGGCTCACATCTTATTTTCCATTTGCGACTCATTTCTCAGCCAGGATTGGAGGAGGGAAAAAAAAAATGGATTGTGTGGCTCCCAGCAGTAATATGATTCTGGGCAGCGATGGAGGGCTGCTCCCATGAATTATTGTCTTTTCAATACATCTTAACAGAGCTGGAGGCTGCATTCACTGAAAGCCTTTCACCAACATTTAGTGATAAACTTTTGTCTCTGGTGAGTAAACAATTTCCTTTCTGAGCCCCTCTTTTTTTCCCCAATTTAGACCAGAGTACATTGGATCTTTCTTACAAAAGCATCTATTATGTCAAATGAAATAAGAGGGTTTTTTCCCCCTTCCCTTTCCACTATGTTCCTATATCAAACCTTCCCTCTAAAAATACAGCTACGAGGAAGATCGCATGACACCTAGTCCTCTGAAAAATGGGCACGTCCTTCCTGGTGCTAGAGATTGTGTGTCACAGGGGCCCCAGGATTCAGGGAGAACATAGAACATTGTGCCATCCAGAGTGATTTCTGAACTCTCAGATAGACCCGACTTTATAGCCTGTGGACACTCATTCTACTCTTTTTTCCCCTCCTGGTTTACTCTATATCTGGATTATTGTCTATAAGTTTCAAAAACAACCCTGGATTCCTGAGTGGTTTATAAATTAGGGCTGTTACAAGAGCACCCCACAGTGTGACTGCATTTTAGCTGGTGTCAGAGTTTCTATTATAAACCCCATTTCTCAGAGGTTTATGATTCTGCTGTAAAAAATGTACTAGGGGCTGAGATTTGGACTATACCATAAGCAGCTGCTGGAAGGGGAAATGATCAAGGCTCCCAGACCTGGGACAGAGGTGTCCAAACGCACATGCCCTCTTGCTTGAGGGGAGAAAGAGAACATGACTCCCCCTGCCCATCCTGGAGTGAGGAAGTCTTGCAGAAGAGGAATCTCCCCATAGATGGCTAGTTTGGTGGGTCCAGATTACTTTCTGTAATGGATTTTTAAAAGTTAACATAGCCAAGGTACCCTGCGGTATGCATATAACCAAAGATGATCATTTGGGAGCCACTCTGGTCTTTCCTCAAATAAGCCCCTCTTGCCTACAAATTCTGACTCTAAATCCTAGGGACAGTCATTGCAGTAATCAGAAAATACTTCCAAGTTCCGGGTGCTCCATTTAAGCAAGCTCACTGGACACAAATCTGCGAGTAGCCCATAGGAGATTGGGGAAGAAGGAATACATTTCCAAGGGGGTGTTTTACTTTATAAAGAAGTATTTTTCCATGATCTTCCCCAGGAATCTGAAGTGTATTTACTGATGGTACCATGATAAGCTTAGAGCTGAAAGACGGGTAATCTCATAACAGGTGACTAGGTTTAGAGCTAGAATGGGACCCAGAGGCCATTTTTACTTGAGATACAAAGAGAAATGAGACACACTTGCTGCCCTCAAAGGACTTACCATGGGCTAGAACAATAGCTTAGATGTGATGAATTGGAACTGAAGAGCTAGGTTTACTTTGCTATAAGTTGACTTTACTATTTGCTACTTACATGATTCTTTGGGCCTCAGCAAATGGAAAATGTGTAGGAAAGAAATAAATGGGATGACCTTTAAGGTGCCTTTGAATTTTAAATTTATGGTCCTATGAGATGACATGAAATGTGTAGGAAATCAGGAAATCCTGAAGCATACTGGGAAATGAGATGGGGGGGAGGGAAGGAAAGAGAGAGGGTTTGAAAGAGTGGTAGTTAAGTGACTGGCCCAAAATCAAATGGGAACTAAGTATCAGAGGCAAGACTGGAACCCAGGTCCTTGTACTCCAAAGCAAATCCACAGGTAGACAAGCTTCTGTCCAAGGAAAAATGTCCAAGGAATGTGATATTCTTTAGTTTCTTGAGAGAAGGGACTGTTTTTCTTTGCCTGTCTTTGTATCCCAACACTTAGCACACTTCCTGGTACATGGCAGGTCCTTAATAAGCACTCATTGGCTGACTGCCTGCATACTCATGGGTTAGCTCTGTATAGGATACCAGGGTAAAGAGAAGTAAGCCCATGCCTACATCCAGATATCTGATTAAGGGCTGGTCTAAACATCTGGAATTCTTGACTAAGGCCCTCTTATCTCATGGCTGTGGCCTCTGAAGCCTGCCCAGAGTCATATCCCAGGGCCCAAATGTACGGCCCATCGGGGAGACAGGTGGTAACTTCATCAGGACCAGCTCCTGCCCCCACCACCTCTCTGCTGTTCCACCTGCTCTCTGTCATGGAAGGAAGTGCCCAATAAAACTTTTTCTCAGGTGCCGCAGTGACTCAAATGCATAAGAAATAGGCTTTGTTTTACAAGCTAAAGTGAATTGTGGCCTTCAGGGAACAGAAGGCTTCCTGCATTCCCTGTCCCCACTCCTACCTGGCATTTCTCATTGCTAGGTATCCCTGGGTGACAGCCTGCTCTGACTGCTTTATGCTTCCTGGATGTGCCTCTCCTCTGGGGCTCCGGACCAATGGCACTCCTGATGCTAGTCATGCCTGAGGGATCCAGCATCCTCAGGGAGGGGGTATCTAGAGTCAGGACCCTCTGTAAGAGGACTTTTCTGCTCCCAGCTATTGACTCATTCTCTTATCTCTCTCTCTCTCTCTCCCTCTCCCTCTCTTCTTCTCTCCCTCCCTCCCTTTCTCCTTCCCCTCATCCTTCCCTCCTCCCTTCCTCTCTCCTTTCTCTCTCACCCTCTCCTCTCTTTTCTCTTTTTCTCCCCTTTTCTCTCCTCACTCTTTCCTTCTCTTGTGCTGTCTCTTTCAAAATAATGTATGCTAATTATTATTTATCTGTGCACATACTGTTTCCTCCAGTAGAATATAAGTTGCTTGAAGTTAGGGACTGTTTCTTTGTTATCTTTGGATCCCCTGTCACAGTGTCTGGCACATAGTAGGCACTTTATAAATGCTTATTATGACTGAATTGAAGTTTAGAACTAGAAAGAATATTCAAGACCCTCTAATCATTTACCCCAATGAGGAACCTGGGGTCCAGGAAGACAGGGATCTGGTCCGTGTCACCAGATGCCTAAGAAGGAGGAGCGTGCAGTGTACAACTCTTAATTAAAGAGACTATGACCTTGAAGTTGTCTGTAAAAGATTCATTTGCTGTTTGGAGTGTTGTTTTGTTTTATTATTTTTAGGAAAGGCATCATGTCTGACACTGGCATTTATTTTGATTTCAGAAATACATTGTAAATCTGGCCATACCATCATCATACCTTTCAATTTGCTGCCAAATGTGTCCCCAGCCCTAAAGTCCCCTGCCTGTCATCCACCAAGTAGACTTCTCTCTAAGGCATCAGGACCATAGGACCATACACATAGCCTTAGAAGAAGGACTTTAGAGGTCATCCAATCCAAACATTTTACAAATAAAGAAACTGAGGCTGAGAGATGTTCACTGACTTCCCCAAGGTCACACAAGTGGTAAATAGCAGAGATGGAATTTGAATCCAGGTTTTCTGATTATGAATCTAGTACTCTTTTCATTAATTCCTTAGTTTTCCCCTTCCCCTCACCTTCCCATCCCATCTTATTTTTCAATATGCACCAGTTTTCCTTGATTTTCATAGGAAGACATAGTCTGTTTTATTCCTATCACTTCATAAAATCATAGATTTGTAGTTTGAAGGGACCTTAAAGGTCATTTGGTCTAAACCCTCTTATTTTCTAGATGAAAGAGGCAAAGAAAGGACCAAAGTCATCCAGGTAGCTAGGAGTTGCAAAGTTAAAATTTGAACTTAATTCCTTAAACTCCCAGAGTGTTTCTTCTACCATGCTAGACTGCCTGTGCCCCCAAGCTGCCCTTCCCAGAATCCAAGCTGGTGGTCTATTAGATTATAAGCACGTTGTGAATGGGGACCGTGTCTCATGTATCTTTAGATCTCTCTCAACAGTATCTTCTGCCTAGTCATTATCATTACTGTTGTTGCTGAGTTGTTTCAATTATGTCTAACTCTTCGTGAACCCATTTGGAATTTTCTTGGCAAAGATTCCATGTCCTTCTCCAGCTCATTTCACAAATGAGGCAACTGAGGCAAACAGAGTTAAGTGACTTGCCCAGGATGACACAGCTAGTAAGTGTCTGAGGTCACATTTGAACTCAGGTCTTCCTGACTCCAGACCCAGGGCACCGTCTACTGCACCAACTAGCTACCTTCCAGGTTATATTGGGCACTGTTGTTGTTTACTGTCTTTTGTTCTTGAAAAAGATCTATGACATCACAATGGGGATGACTTGTACATGAACTGGATTTCAGTGAGTCAGGGCTGTGCAAAGGCATCAGCCGCACTCTCTCCTCCAGAGTTATTGAAATCCAGTGGCAAGACAAAAAATCTGGATGACTGGCGACAGCCTGGGGATGCAAACCAAACAGAAGATTTTATATTTGATCCCAGAGATAATAGGCATCCCGTGGAGCTTCTTGAATAGAGGGGTGCCACGGTCAGACCTGTGCCTTAGGAAGATCAACTTAACAGCTAAGTGGAGGATGAAGTGGAGTAGGGAGAGACTTGAGGCTAGGATGCCAATCAGTAGGCTGTTACAGTAGTCTAGGCATGAGGTGATAAGGTGGTGGCAGTGTCAGGGAAGAGAAGGAGCTATAAAAGGAGAAATGTTACAAAGGTAGAAACAATAGGGTTTAGCGACTGATTGGACAAGGGAGATGAGAGAGGCTGAGGAGTCCAGGATGACACCTCGCTTGTGAACCTGGGGGACTGGGAGGATGGTAGTGCCCTCCACAGTAATTGAGAAGTGCAGTAGAGGACAGGTTTTATAAGGAAAGATAACAAGTTGAATTTTAGATATGCTGCATTTAAGATGTCAACTGGACATCCAGCTTGAGGTGTCCGATGGGCATAAATAAAATGAATACATACAAATATATTCAACAAAAAGAAATATATGGGAGTTTGGGAGAGTAGTTGGTTAGGGGGCAGGGATCAGGAAACGGTTCATACAAAAGTCTGAATAGATGTCATTGTCTCCAAGTAGTTGAAGACTTTCACATGGAAGAAAAAGGAGATTCATGCTGCCTGGCCCAGGAGGATGAAACTAAGAACAATGTCTGGGAGTTATAAAGCAGCATATTGTTATTAGTACAAGGAAAACTCCCTACTAAGTAGAGCTACCCAACACTGAGCAGGAGGTAGAGGCTTTCCCATCATTGGAGGCCTTCAGACAGAAGTTAGACAACCTACTCTCTTGTGTTGTTTATCCTTCATTCTCCAAGGTCCTCATGGCATGAGGAAGGTGATGTCATGACTTCCAAGTGAATTGGATTTGAGGGAGGGCGGGCTGTGCAAAGTTGTAGAGGGGATTCATAGTCACCTGCATGTTGGACTAGATCATCTCAGTGTTCTCCTCTGAACATGCAATTCCATGACTTTTTGGTGGGTTGGAGGAAAACAAAGGATGTTATGGAGGCTGTCACATCAGCATGGCCCCTGGGTTCATTTGTTCAATACAGTCATGACTGAGTGCCCATTATGTGTGGAAGTACTATGCTAGGCAATGCGAGAAATGGAGAAGAAATGGAAAACACCTGCCCTGACCCCAAAGAGCTCCTAAATCTAGCTGGAAAGACAAGACTTACCTAAGAAGCATGCAAACCTAGAAGGCAGCGAGTGATTGCTTGAAAATGGATAGAGCAAAAGCTTGCTGAGGGGAGCAGCTGTTTGCTTGTTTGTTTTGTTTTGTTTTTTTTGTCCATATGTCTCCAACACTTGGCATAGTGCCTCACACTTAGTATTCATTGAACAGTTATGGGATTGCATGGCATGACATTGCCTTGCCTTGAACTGGACTGGATCAGATTTAAATAATGCAAGTACTTCATTGAGGTTCAACGAAGAGGCAGATCACTACAGCCCAGAGTAGGCTAGAAAGACTTCAGGAGAGAGGTAGTGCTTGGAGGATGCATAGGCTTTGGATGCATCACCAAGGAAGGAAGAGGAAAGGGTTTTCCCATTTATAAAATTACCTGAGTCTAGGCTTAAGGTCAGAAATGAATGAGGCAATGTGGGAGTGGTGTGGAGGGTGGATTCATTGAATATGCCACTTTGCAACCTACCTGTTGCTATCAGTTCTCCCCTTTGAGGTCAAGAAGAACTCATCTAATCACTCATTGATATAATAATTCTTTAGATATTTGAAGACAGTCATCTGTTCTTAGACCTCCTACCAAGTCCAGATGAAATGGGAGATGTCAGATTCAACTAAGCATATGCAACTGGTCTATGTTTAACAACTGGGTCATTGAAGAAAATCAGGACATACTTTTAAGATTAGTCTGCATTATTAGCACTTTCTTAGGACTAGCCAAATAGAACAGTTAGAGGATGCAATGGACAGAAGGCAGGGCCTGGAGTCAGGAAGACACTAACCTCAGACACTTACTAGCTGTGTGACCCTGGGTAAGTCACTTAACTCTGCCTTAGTTTCCTTATCTGTAAAATGAACTGGAGAAGGAAATGGCAATCTGCCCCAGTATCTTTGCCAAAAAAAAACCCCAATTGGGGATCCAATAACAAGTCGGACGTAATTAAAATAACTGAACAACATAAGACCAGACTCTACAACAATAAATCAAGCCCTAATTTTTAGTATTTACCAATTTCCAAGGTGTGAATGCTCACACTGAAAATTTAACAATTGGCTTTTGCAAGCTGGTTCGAGCAGGTTCTGGAGCACCTCTGTGTTCAGTCAATAAAGTGTTAGGATCAATGGGGGATGAACCTATATAAAGAGAGATGGAGAATATGGGCTGAGTGGTATGGGTCAGGGCTATGTGGCACAGAGTTTGTGACTTGCTGACATTCTGTGGGGACAACTCCAAGTAGCACAGCAGGTGCACCCAGCCAGCCTATGCTTCAACCTTGGGGTGGAGATTGGGGAGGGGCGGGGAGAAGGGAGAGGTTGCTTATTCACCAATTGTAGAGCAAGACGATGTAAATGCTTCATTCATGGGCCTGTTTTGTCTCTTATCTGGAGAAAATCCTAAAGGAGAAAAGGAGGAATAGAATATGTGTCGCTTTCTGTCTTGGTTTGAGTGCTCAATCTGGAACTAATTGTGGCCCATCCGACCTCTCTGTGTGTTCCTTCATCCTAAATATTAGGAGGATTTTGTTCATTAATGGCTAATATGTTGCAACCTTCTGGCTGGGTTGGCTCAGAGATGACCTTTGTCTTCCAAGAAAGATGAGTTTGTTCTCTGCATTCTGATTGGCTTGAGCAGTCACTGTTTCCAAAGAGGCAGCCTCATCCAGAGAGGAAGAAATGCTGAGTTCCAGTCCCCCTCATCCTGAAACAGTGGTCTGCATATCCCTCACTTCTGAGTATTCCCCCAAACTTCAGCACATGAGAAAGCCAGAAAATGGGGATCTTAGGCATGATTTTCAATGCAGTGGTTAACAGACATCAGCTCTTGGTCATCCAGACTCATGAAAGTCACCATCCAGATAATCCAAAGCAATGGACCAGCAAAAATTGTCTCCCATTGGCTTTAAACTGTATTCTATACCTTGGTCTTCCTTTTTTCTGGTGGCAGATTTACTGTCCTAATTATGTTTTATGTAGATGTGGGGGTGTTGTTGTTCAGTCATGTCTGACTGTTTGCAGGGTTTTCTTGGCAAAGACACTGAGGTGATTTGCCATTTCCTTCTCTAGTTCATTTTGCAGATGAGGAAACTGAAGTAAGCAGGGTTGAGTGACTTGCCCAGGGTCACAAAGCTAGTAAGTGACTAAGGCTGGATTTGAAGTTATGAAGATGAGTGTTCCTGGTTCCGAGCCCAGTCCTCTATCTACTGCACCACCTAGCTGCTCATGTTCAGCTTTTACTCTTCTGCAACAGTGAAGATAGAGGGTTGGGGGATGGAGGGGTGAGTGAATGAGTCAGTGAATGAATGAATGAATGAATGAATGAATGAATGAATGAATGGTGTTTACTAAGCCCTGACTATGTGCCAGGCACTATGCTAAACACTGGAAATACAAATACCAGTAAGAAAGTCCCCATTCTCTAAGGGCTTACGTGCTAATAAGGAAAAACAATATATGGAGGGGAGTACTGATCAGAGAAAGGGATTTTGCTTAGAGAACTCCCTGGGATGGTGAGCTGGCCCTTTCCAGAAGCAATGGTACAATGGCTTTAATTACTATGTCAGTGTCTGGATTGTTTTTTCCTTTTTCTTTGTGTTACCAACACTTAGCACAGTGCCTGATCCATAGTAAGGGCTTAATAAGGGTTTATTGATTGATTGACTAATTGATCTAGATGAAAGTGGGGTGGGTGAGGAGGAGACTAGCCTTAGAATTAACTCTTGCTTTGAGCAGCAGGGAAGCCTCCCCCATCACTAACTCTTAAACTAAAGGTTTCCCTCCCAATCAAACACCACCCCCAGATGTAAGCAAAAAGGGTAGCAGGCTCAGCCGGAACAGAGATGTTTCCAGTTGTTATGACAACTTAAAGGGAGCCATTCATCCAGGGATGAATGGAGCAGCTTGGGAGACCCCGGGGCTCCCTCTGCTATTAAGACAACAGCATTTGCATTGTCTTTGGCCATTCCCAATGGGCTTGCTCAGGAGAAAGGAGGGTGTATGCAGAGTTTCTGGTGACTTTTAGATGAGCAGAAAGCTGAATCCTCCTGATTGTTGCCTTCCCCGGGGCCCAGCCTGCACTCCCACCTCATACACTCATGTATTCAGCAACAGTCTCCCGACAGGACTGGAGAACGGACACGTGGCAGTTGTGTAAGTCTCTGCTATTTAACACAAAGTTGTAGGCACCGACACTGAGGAGTTTTGTTTGGAGCTTAAAACACTTGCTCAAATTAATGACCAAAAATGTCAGATGTGTCCACAGCTAATTATTCATTAGATGCTTAATTAGTGTGGGATGATCATGACATTTTAATGTTATTAATTTTTATACTGTAATCGGAATTAAATTGTTCTGCTGTCGCAGAGGCTCCTGGTGGAGCCCAACAGTGGGAGCCAGAGCTGGGGGGGGGGGGGGTGGGGGGCGGCAGGAGGCCCAGCAGCTGGCCCCTGGGCCTGGGCCTGGGCTCTCTGGCCAGCGGCCACAGCTGTCCCAGCCTGCTTCCTCAACCTGCTTTACCTCTCTCCTTTACCTGTGAAATGGAGCCTTTGAGTCTTAATGGATGCCAAGGAAGGAACCTGTCAGATGGTGGTGCCAGCAATGCAGGCAGCTAGAAATGGGGAGAAAAAACCCACAGAATCAAAGAATGGAAGAACTGGGAGAGGCCTTAGAACACAGAATGTCAGAGCTGGGAAGGCCCTTAGAGCACAGAATGTCAGAGCTGGGAGGTTCCCTTAGAAAACAGGAACTGGGAGGATCTTCAGAACACAGAATGTCGGAGCTGGGAGGGTTTGTGCAAAGGGTAAGAGTGAGGTGGGGGAGAGAGCAGCAAAGCCCTGAGTGCTGGAAGGGAGAGAAGAAAGAGGCTTTGGGGTTGTGTGGGCTTAGGGTTAGGAAAGGAGAAGCTCTTCGCTCTATATACTTTTATTGAACATATATGTCAATGTATTACCCCTCTTAGGGAGACTTGCATCTGAAGTTTGACAAGCTTTGCTGCCATAGATTAAGAGTCCGAGGACTGGGTTCAAATCCTGGCACTGTTAGTTCTTACCTTGAGCAATCACGTCTCTAAGCCTCAGTTTCTTTCTCTGTAAAATGAGGGGAGGAAAGCAGATAACCAGACTTGCCAAGCAAACAGCCCAGCTTCCCTCAAACGGAAAGCTACAGCCACCATTCCTCTTTGTCTAGAACTCTTTGTCAGCCAAATGTCATTTAAAACAATGCATGAGAAACAGAACATTCTGCCGGGTCGGGAGACCCAGGGGATGCCAGTTTGCTTTCTGCTGTCGTCAGCCACAAAAGCCTCAGCAGCAGCAGAGGGAAATCTCTCAGTGATGTCCCTGTGGACGGTGCCCAAGTTGGGGACCATCTTCACTTTGCCTAGTGTGTTGAAGCAGATCTCCTTTGGCTCAGCCTGGGCCTACTTAGAATCACAGTAGCCATAGCCCTTAGAGCTGGCAGGTATCTTAGAGAAGACCATCTAACCTAACTCTCTCATTTTACAGATGAGGAAACTGAGGCCCAGAAAGTTTAAGTGAAGTCATAGAATCATAGATTTGGAGGTAGAAGCAAGTTTAGAGGCAATCTACTCCAACTCCCTCATTTTACAGTTGGGGAAAATGGGTCACAGAGGTAGAATTTGAACCTACTGACTTGAAATCCAGTATTGCTTCTACTGTAACCTTGTTTGCCTAGCTTATTATATTCCACTCCCTCCCATACATACTCCTTTAGCAGCCAGGGGTTGGGAGGGGGATGGAGGGCAGGGTAGTTCTCTATAAAGAAATTAGGCTTTGCTTTTCCTTGCCCAATCCATGGCCCCAGCTTGGCTTTGTGCAAAGTGAAAGAAAGAAAATGAAGAAAAAATGTTAATATGTAATTAAAGTTGAGATAATAAACAGATGCTTTAATTAAAAGTCTTCCCCGTATCATCAAAAGCTCGTTTAAAAGGTGATATGCCAGGGGTACTCTGACAGCAGAGCTGTGCTCCACTCCTTGTGAATTGGAAACCTGTGAAGGTAGGACAACTGCGGGCTCCATTCAACATCCTGCAGTGAGTGAGGAAGGTGGCCTGGTCACTTCTGGAGCAGAAGGAGTAGGCGCTTGAGGCTTTGGGGAGCTGGCTGCTGGCTGCACTCTTGCCTGGGGCCTGCTTGCTCCATCCACTCCACCTTAGACAACTGAGGCATCTCAGAATACTTATAAAGCAAAAGGATGGAAACAGGAGAGGCTTATGTGTATATATGTATATACACATATTGTGTACATATCATTGTATACATATGCATATATTGTGTATATCACCTACATATGTGTGTAAATATACATACATGTGTATATCCTATATATGTGCATATGCATATATTGTGTACATGTCCTATATGTGTATATATACATGTACACATCCTATATGTGTATATATGTGCATATCTTGTGTGCATGTTCTTTATATGTTTGCATGTGCACATATATATACATATGTGTGCATATAGTCTATACCCCCGCTTTATTTTATAAGCTCATAAAGGCAGGGACTGTGTTGCCTTTCACTGTAGTATCCCCAGCATCTATATCTTGCACATAGTAGGAGCTTAGAAATGTTTGATGAATGAATGAATGAATGATAGAGCTGATGTACTCATCTCTTTTTTAATAACTCAGTTCAATTAAATACACACTGTGCTCTGATTTGTGAGCCTGGAAGTTTACACCACTGACCATTTCCAAACCATACCAACCCTTCTCCTCCACCAGTTTCTAGCTCCTTGAAGTGTTGTCTTCCTTCATTAGATGTATACTCCATGAAGGCAAGACTGTCTTGTTCACTCACACCCTGTATTTGTATCCTCAGTAGCTTAGTTCAGTGCCTGACATATACTAAGTACTTTAGAAATTCTTTTTTCAGTCATTTAATCACAAAATGTGCTGGAGATAAAAAGACAAAAATGGAAGAATCCTTGTTTCCAAGGAACTTAGATTCTGTCAGAATTCTCATTAGAATCAAGGAGTCCACTGGGTTCTGCCATTTGGGATTCAAGACCTGTTCAAGCACATTTATCATCACTGAGAAAAAGAAGAGTAAAAGCACTCTCCTTGACATTACTAGCCTCTATGTCATAGTGTTCCAGGGGAACCAGGATGCCTGTGCTACCTCCTCTACCACCCATCTGTTTCCATGTGACTGGCAAGGATTAGAAAGGCCACCAACTTTAGCCAACTCAACAACCAACTTGGCTCTCCTTTAGGAAAAAGTAGTCACCTCAAAAAGAGCCAAGAATTGCTACTGTATGCTGTATTCAACATGGCGGCCATCGGCTTTCTGGCGCTGTTGTCTTTAGGTACACCAGCAGCAGATGCAGGTTGACAAGTGTCGCCAGCTGAGGGACCCTCCTTGATGAGGTTCTGTTGAAATGGAGCCTAGAAATAGCCAGGCAAAATCTAATTCCTAGCCAAATGGAATAAATTGAAGCTGAGAGTTATTCAATTAAAGACTGGGGCACCAAGGTGAAGCCCCTCTCCAAAGAGCCAAATAAGGACTTCTTGACAGGGAGGTTGGAGAGGACAAGGCACAACACCATGTTTTCAATCAAATAAAGCCATTAATCACCAGAAGAACAGGAGGGGGGATGCTGTCACCTTCTAGACAGGCTTGAAAGGAAACCTTCTAGAAGACACAGGAGACAGCAAAAGGGCGCAGTGAAGAAAAATCTCAAACCACACAACTGGCCCCTACCCCTGAGGGTCTGCCTGATTCAAATCGGGGCCAACAAGTGGAAGTAGCTGGGTAGGACAAGGACAATAGTCCCCCCAGGGAATGCCCTTAGTTCTCCAGGAATTCACAGTCTACACTCCTCTACCATCTTCTACTAGGGTTTAGTTCTGGGGAAAAGTTGGTTGTTTTATTGTGTTCTTTTGAAATCAATCAACAAATATCTGTTGAATGTTTACTCTAGTTCCAAGTCCTACTTTAGGTGCTAGAGATACAAAGACTGAAAATGAAATACTTCCTGCCCTCAAGAAGCTTACTTTCCAGCAGGGAAGACAACATGTATGTATAGAAGCATACATGTGCAGTATACATACATTTAAATGAGAAGCTTCAAGGCATACTGGATAGGGTGCTAGATTTGAAGTCAAGGAGACCTACGTTTGAATATCACCTGATAATATTTACTGGCTCTGTGTCTCTGGGCTACTCACTTCACCTCTCTCAGACTCAGCTTTCTCATCTGTAAAATGGGACTAAGAGTCATTTCCTTCACAGGGTTGCTGTCAGTCTCATATGAGATAATATAAGGGAAACATCTTCAATATATTAAAGCACAGTGGGAATGCCATCAGTTGTCTGGAGTCAGGACAAGCCACAGAAGATCACAGGGCTTTGCACATGGGAATTTGCTGATTGTTTTGAGCAGTGGTGTACAAACTTTTTTGATTATGAACCCCTATCAATAGGGCAGCTAGGTGGTACAGTGGATAGAGCCCCACTTAGGTCCTGGAGTCAGGATGAGAGTTCAAATCCAGCCTCAAACACTTACTAGCTGGGTGACCCCTGAGCAAGTCACTTTACCCGCTTTGCCTCAGTTTCCTCATTCATAAAATGGGCTGGAGAAGGAAATGGCAAACCATTCCAGTATCTCTGCCAAGAAAATCCCAAATGGGGCCATGCAGAGTCAGACTCAACTGAAACAACTAAACAGCAACAAACTCCTATCAATAAAATTGTTTTGTTCATATGCCTTCAATCTGTGTATATTGATTTATTGATAAAGCATGCATATATGCTACTATACTGTAATAGAACTTAAATGAAAAAATAGAAATGAAAAAGCAAGAGATGAGAATGAGATAAAACTTGATTTTTAATTCAATAGGGAGCCATTGGAATTTTTTAAGTGATGTGGTCAGATCTGCTCTTAAGAAGAATCCCTTTCACAGGGAGAGAATGGATTGGAGGAAGGAGAAACTTGAGGTAGAGAGATCACTTGGAAGACTGCTACAAGAGTTCAAGGAAGAGGCAATGAGGGTCTTTGCTAGAAGGAATGGGCCAATGAAGAAGAGGGGTGATTAGGGCAGCTGCTGTAGAGTTAGAAATAACAAGACTTGGTACCAATTTGCCTAGGTGGGGTAAAGGAGAGGGAGGAATCAAGGATGATACCAAGAGGTCTGGAGGAAGAAGGGGTTTGGAGGGAAAGATAATAAAAGGATTTCTCTGATTCAAATCACAATTCATCCATGTCAGCCCTCCCAGCATGACTCCATCCATCTCAAAATAAAAATGATCTGAAATGTCATTGTTACCTCCAGAAGCATTACCTATCCTCTAAGGAGTGGCTGCCACAGCCTCATGGTGGGATGGAAGAGAGAGGTTGAAATTGTCCCATGGGCACCTGCAGTTAATTTACCTTATTTCTGCCCTAAGACTCTGGGAAAAAGAGAGAGTTTGGGACCTTACAATAATGACAAAGGGAAGATTGGTAAAGTGTTGGGGGGGAAGGGAGAAGAGTAAGTAGATATGGTTGTTTTGTGGAAAACCCTCACAATTGGCTTTCACAGCAAGGATGGGAAAGTGGCCTGTCTTCCCACCCTCTGATTGGTTGGCCATATATCCCTTGGGGTCAAACCATGACCCCTCTTCTTCCTTCCCGAGCTTTTGTCCTGTCAAGAGGTAACCATTAATTTAGGGTATGCAGGTGGCAAAACTGGGAAACAGACATCTCCAAGTCCCTTTTCACACCCTTGGCAGTATGAGGACACGGAGCCTGGTAAATATTATCAGGTGACATTCAAAGGTGTAAGCCTCTCCCTGCTCTCTTATCTCTAGGCCCTCATGTTCCATTTGGCCCTAGGGGAGCCTTCTAGAATATAGTATCCTTCTCTGTTGTTCCCAGGTAGCCAGGTGTAGTGCATAGAGTGCTAGACTTGAAGTCAGAAGGACGGATGGTCTTTGAGTCTCCATTTGCTCACCTGTAAAATGGGAATAATAATAGCTGTGGTACTTAACTACCCAAAGGAGTTGGTTTGGGGCAAGTCTCTGGGTCTCAGTTTCCCCCTCTGTAAAATGGGAAGGGATCTGGATTCAAATTCCAATTTGATCTTTACCCCCTTGAGCAAACCGTTTCTCCTCATTGGGACTCAGTTTCCTCTACATGTAAAATTAGAGTTGGACTAGATGGCCTTGATAATCCCTTTCACTCTCGGGCCATGATCCCATGATCTTCTGAGCAGAAGAAATGGAACATGGGATGTCCTAGGGCAAACAGGACCACAAGACAGAGGGTAAACCAGCCCTCAGTACTAAGTGGACATGTCTTAATGACTTCTCACCTTGTCAGCTCTCAGGTAGCCTTCAGGAATGACTGCTGTCCCTGAGTGTCCTGAGGTCCCTGGCAGGCATTAAGTGTGAACAGCCAGCCTGTGATCTCCCATTCCTTTCCTGGGCTCTTTGCTAATGGAGTCTCCATCTTGCCACCTCTCCCCCTCCCCACCAGTGCTCAGGGCATCAATCTTGGATGCTGGGGCATCTGCAGAATCCTGGACCAGCCTGTACTTCCAGGAGAGGACAAAAGATTGAAAGTCCTTTTCTTTTTTTTTTTAATCAAAGGAACAATTCCTCCATATGCAAATACCTTCAACAATAATAATGAGATTATCAGTGTGGCCTCAGGCACAGTCTCGCAGAATTTGAGAAAGTTGAGTTTATGGTCTCCAGCTTAATGATTTTAAGCTTCATCAGTACCGGCTCTAAGGAGGGAAAGGTAGACTCATTTTCCCTTGAACAATCCAAACCCAGTAACAACAGGCTACTGAAGTTTGCACTAATCTGAATACCTAGGAGAATAAGCTCCCTCCCTGTTTCCTTGCTCCTGACTTCTCCACCAGGCAAAGGTCATGGTCAAGGTTGGTCCATTCCCGTCCACGCAGGCCTGGCTGAGCCCAGACTGTAGCTGCAGAGGCGCAGGAGGTCATGGTTAAGGATGGTCCACTCCTACCCACAGTAGCCCCAGATGAGCCCAGATTCCTCAGAGATTCAGAGATTCAGAACAGGCCGTTTTTCCCTCTCCTAAACAAATACCAACAGCAAAAAATGGGCCAGTCCCCCTTCCCTATTCTCTTCCCCACCCTATATCTTTCACACCCCCTGCATCCCAGGTCAAGGAGATATCCGTACAGCCACTTGGGGTTCCTGAGGCCTCCATCTATACCCAAGCTCTGATCTGTGCCTACAAAATCTCCTGGAGACGAATGGGCCACACCAACACACTCGATTTGGGGGCAGAAGCCCTGTCTTCGGATCCCAGCTGATTTACTTGTTCCCATGTGCCCTTGCATTCTTTGTCTATAAAATTAGGATATTGGCCATCTGGAAGGGACCCCCCAGCTCTAAATCTGTGAACCTGGGGCACATCAGTTCTCTCCAAGTATCTGAAGGATTGTCACTGGGAAGAAGGATTCCCTTTGTTCTACTTGGCACTAGAGGGCAGTGTTCCAGGCAAGGGATAGAAGTTCCAAAGAGGATGCAACAAAGCCTGATGCTTGAGCTTAATGTTGTAAATGTCATAAAAGTGTCATAAAAAAGACTTCCTAACCATGAGACCCTGGAGCTGGAAGTGGAAGAGACTGCCCAGGAAGTAGTAGGTTCCCTCTTTACTGGAGGTCTTGACCCATTGGTGGTTATGAATTGCACAGAGGATTTTGGGAAGGGACAAGTTAGTGTGAGGTTCTATGGCTTAGAAACATCAGAGAGAACTCCATGCGGTGCTTCATGCTGCTAATGAGGGAGAGCAAATCACTGAGTACACTATTTGGAAAACAGAACACTATCTCAGGTAGAAGAAGAACTGCTGTCTAGTTCTCTCCAGTCCTCTCTAGTTCCAAGCCCACAGTCCTATGAATACTTGAAGAGTCTGACTGTGCAAATCCCTCTACCTCCCTTGGCTTCAACCTCCTCACTAGTAAACAATGAAGACATTGATCTCAATGTCTAGCCCATCAACACCTAGTTGATGGAGACAAAATCTTAACCCAGGTCTTCTTGACTTCAAGTCCAACCCAAACAATTTCTTTCCCATTTTTATCCAGAGATAAGGATTGGTGAAGATTCTGGACCCTAACCTCTCTAAAGCACCTGCTGTCTTTCTTTCTGTTTTGAGGTGATCAGGAACAAGTCATGTTTCTCTCTCCCAGTCCAGCAAAGAATTCTTGCCTCCTTCATCAGACCATCGTAAATTCCATTCGCGCACACACTGACCCCATCCCTCTGGAGGATGCATTAGTCTAAGTTACATTCTAATTAAACTTGTACTAGGAAAGAGGAATGTAAAGAGTAATGTGAAATAATAGTGGCATGTCTAGATTAGTTTATAATGAGTATAAAACAAGACACAAAGCTGGATAACAGAGATCCACCGAGACAAGACTCTCTCTCTCTCTCTCTCTCTCTCTCTCTCTCCCTCCCTTCCTTCCCTCTCTCTTCTCTCTCTCTATCTGTGTATCTCCCTCCCTCTCCCCCCTCCTCCTCCTTCTTCCTCTCTCTCTTTCTTTTCTCTCTCTTCTCTCTCCTCTCTCTTTCTCTCTTTTCTCTCTCTTCTCTCTCATCTCTCTCTCTCTCTCTCTCTCTCTCTCTCTCTCTCTCTCTCTCTCTCTCTCTCTCTCTCTCTCTCTCTCTCTCCTCTGATTCTCTGTCCTCTGCCTCTCTCTCTCTTTCTCTCTCTCTCCTCTCTTCTCTTTCCTAGAGAACTTATTTAAACCACATAATGAATTGGAGAACAATAAAATCCAAAGAACTCCTCCATCTTTGACAATTCCAGTAATACAAGTGATTTCCATGTGAGATAGGAAATTTATTACGTGCCAGGCATGGAGCTAGCTGGCTGGGACCTTAGAGACTGACATTTTGTTGTTGTCTTTCTATTTTAGGACTGAGGCTTGAAAAGTGATCTTAGAAGATCCAGTGTAACTTAATCCGCTTGTAATTTAGCACAATGTCCGTCACAAAGCAGGGGCTATTTAAATACTCTCCTCCCCTTCCAAGTGGTCATCCAGCCTCTACTTAGGGTCTGTATTTATGGAGACGCCCCTCCCTCCATCTCCCAAGGCTGCCTACTCTATTTTTAGAAATCTCTGATTATTAGAAAGTCTACCTCCATATCTGCCTCCCTTTGGGCCCTGCTGACCTACCTCTGCCAATGAAGTAAGAAGAGCTGGTGAGAGTTTCTAGTGTAAATGAATTGAAGGTACCATTGAGTCATGGAATAACCCAGTCACTTATTTCTCAATTAGGAGGCCACCTCCCAGGACTCTGCCTGTCTTACATTATAAAGTCTCTTTGAAGGGAAACCTGAATCCAGCTCGTTAAATCTGTCAGGTTCTGTTCTCTGTTCATAGTCCTCAGCAGAGCCCAGGAAAGTCATTGAGCGTTTCTCTATTTTCATCTCAAGCTGGCCATATCCACCGCTGTGCCCTCTACATAAATGGGCTGACCCCCTTCAACCTGGCCTTTCTCTTCCCTGTGTTTATCGGTCTCTCTCTGTTAATGCTACTTAGCCTTCTGCCCCTCTATGCTGACTGGCTTGTTACAGGCAATCTTGAGATTAGCTCCAGATAGTGCCAGACCCATGTTAGAGGGTCAGATGAGGCAAGACTTTGGGTGGTTCCATCCTAGAGCTTTTTATAAAGTAAGTTAGGCCAATGCTCAGCTCAGGTGCCACCATGAGAGGCCATGCATGATTCACCTAATTAGTACTCTCTTGAGTTTACTTTCTATATCACAGAATCACATCATTTAAGAGTTGAAAGGCCAACTAGTCCAACCCATATAGAAGAGGAATTCCCTCTAGAAATTCCTTGACAAACTACCATCCATCCTCTGCTTGAAGACCTCCAAGAAGGGGGACTCCAACAACTCCCCAGGCAGGACGTTGTGCTTTGGGGCTGCTTACATCGTTCAGGAGTTTTCCCTGACTTCAAGCCTCTCTGTCTCTCTTTCTATCTTCAAATTTTTGTCTTCAAAACTCCCACTCATTGTTTTAGAATCAAGAAGAACTAAACTAATCCCTCTTCCACATGACTGCCTACTAACCCTTGAAGACAGGGTTAAGACTTCTTTTGACCTAAGCCTGTCTTCACATCAGATTTGGCAGGAGGATGACATCCATAGTAGAACAAGGAGGATTAGGTATGAAGATGATTCTAAAATTGTATGTTTTATTATTACTACTGTTATGCTATCTTCTTTCCAATCCATCCTCCATATTGCTGCTTGGGTAAACCTAATTCACTGCTCTCATCCCTCATTTCCTCAAAGACTTTCAGAGACTCCTGGTAAATGGGAATCTCTTCCTGGCCTTCAAAGCCCTCATCATCTGTCTCCAGCCGACTTCTCCAGTCTTATGTCATGGTACTCCCCTTCACATCTTCAACATTCTGACCCAACTGGATCATTTTTCATCCCTCAGACATTGTCACTTCACTGCTTTCCCATACCCAGAATGCACTCCTCCCACAGCCCATCTTGGTGAAATTCATCTTCCATGGAGCCTTCCTTGAAGTACCCCTTCCAGTCACTGACCCTCCTCTCCCCACCCTCAACAGAAAGTCATCTCTTTCTCTTCAGATCTCTCACAGCATTTCACCTGGATCTCTCTGAGTTTTTGTCCCACTCTCCCACTGGAGAGGCAAGACAATGTGTGGGATTTGGAGACGGAGGAGCTGGGTTCAATTTTTATCTCTACCATTTGTTATCTCTATGACAAGGGGCAATCCACTTACCCTCTTTGAGCCTCAGTTTCCTCTTCTGTAAAATAAGAGGGTTGTACTCAATGATTCTAAGGTCAATGTCAGCTCTATTATTTATCCTCCTGTGTTAGAAACTGAACCTGTCATTTCATTGGTATAAGAAACACTCAAATGAGGAAACTCCCTCCATCAGTGCATTCTGATTGGAGTATTAGAAATCTGCCTCGGGCATCAAGGGTTTAGGGACTTGCCCAGGGTCGTATAACTAGTCAGTAGTAGGACTTGAATCTCACCCTGGAACATCTAATCACTCCTGCTGCTTTCTCCACATGGAATATCAGTCTGTAAGCCTTCAGAATTGTGCCCTGGAGCTGGGGACTTCCATTCTTCCATTTCCCTCCCCTTCCTCCTTTTCAGTTCCCTCCAGGGCTTTCCTCCATTAGAAGATAAGCTTCTTGAGGGTGGGGCCTGTCTTTCTTTATGCTAGCATTGGTTTCTTCATAATGCCTGGTGCATAATAATCACTTACTGAATGCTTATTTCCTTCCTTTTCTCCTTCCTTCCTCCCTTTCTTCCTCTCTTCCCTTACTCTGGGGCTCTCTATCTACCACACTGTTGTGATAATCTTGCTTGTCCTGGCCACAGTGTAGGCCTCTCATTGCCCTTTTAGACTTTAAGCTTCTTGAGAACACAAACTCTTTCTTCTTTGTCTTCATACCCCTAGGGCCTACCTCAGTGCCTAGAATATGGCAGGCGTTTAATAAATGTTTGTTGAAAGCTACCACGAAATAAACTCCTGGAGCCCTGTGCTCAGTGGGGACCCCTGCAGACACTTGATGGCAGGTGCAGGCAAACCCAGGCTTTTTGCTAAAGAGGTCAGTGTGCTTGCTTATGGTCAATGCTGTCCCCAGGGCCTCCCTTGTCCCCTGGCTGGGTGAGACTCGGGGTTATTTGCCTGGGGTGACTCTCAAATTAAATTAAAATGGATTTTTATTTATTTAAGTGCTTCTGCAAAAAGCTCACTTAAGACCTCTTATCTCTCCCAGCTTAGGAGCTCTGTGTGGAGATGAGCAGGGACTGACCATAAGAGTGTAAATTGAGCTCCGTTTTGGCCTCCAAAATGCACGGGCGTGTGTATGTATGTGTGTGTGTGTGTACATGTGTGTACATGTGTGTGCATACACAGGACAGGGGCCCAGTCCATCACCAGGCCTGAGTCATATCTCCTGACTCTCAAGGCAAGATTCTCCTCCTTAGAGACGAGAGACCTTTTGATCTGTTACCAGAAGAAAATGTGCAGCCTCAGCCTTTGGGCAGCCTTCCTTTGACAGGTTTGCCATCTGTAATGCATTCATTCTTCCTCTCCTTTCAATAGCATCTAGCAGGAGATTTGGAGTCAAAAGGCCTGGGTTCGAATCCTATCTTTGTTTCTACCTACCCACATGATCTTGAGCAAGTAATTTCCCCTCTCCATATCTTTATCTGTAAAATGAGGGAGTTGCACCAGTTGACCTCTGAGGTCCCTTCCATCTCTGAATACTCTGATTCTATGAATACAGCCCAGCTCTCCAGGCTTCTGTCTCTATACAGCCCTGTCTTAGGTAAAGACTTATAGGCCAGATGGGACAGAATGGACAACGGATGGGTGCTCAAGAAACTGTCATATTTGACTCTTTGTGGTCCCCTTTGGGGTTTTCTTGATTTTTTTTTTTTTTGCACATTAAGAAAATGAGGCAAACAGGATTTAGTGACTTGCCCAGGGTCACACAGCTAGTGAGTATCTGAGGCTAGATTTGAACTCAGGTCTTCCTGACTCCAGACCCTGGGGCTTTATCCACTGCACCCCCTAGCTGCTCCATTCTAGAAACTGGGGACAGCATAAAAAAGCGTTGAATGTGGAACCTGAGGATCTGGGTTCAAATCCCAGTTCTGCCCCTTAATACCTGTGTGACCTTGGGGTCAGTCACTTCCCTTCTCCCTCAGTTTCCTCATCTATCAAATGAGCGCATTGGCTGGAGGAACTCAAACTCATTCAACCTTGAGGCAACTGGACCCGGAGTCAGGTAGACATGAGTTCAAATCTGGCCTCAGATCTGGCATCCTTGGGTAAATCACTTTACCTATACTTCCTTCAGTTTCTTCACATAAAAATGGCACCCACCTCCCAGAATTGTTGGGAGGATTAAGTGAGGTAATATTATTAAAGGGCTTAGCACAGTCCCTGGCACATGGGGACTATTTAAATGCTAGATGTTATTGATGTAAACCTGTCTGAGTCTCAGTTTTTTCGTCTGTAAAAATGGTATAAAAATAGCTCTTACCAGTCAGGGATACCATGACCATTCAATTGGGTTGACATGTAAAAAGCAGCTCACAAACTTTAAGTTGGAGAAATTGTTTTTTTATAGATCTGCTATCCACTAATATTTGCAAATCTTTTAAGTTATCTTCTATCAGCTGCCTTATTTTGTTGGGGCCCTTATCGGTCCCCCACCACACACAGAGCCTTCTAATAATATCGATAATAATTATTTCTCTAGTTAGCACCTAGCCAGGCATTGCGCTAAGTGCTTTACGGTTATTATCTCATTTGATCCTCATAACAACATTGTGAAGTGGGTGCTATTATTAGCCTCATTTTTGTAGATGAGAAAACTGAGGCAAACAGAGATTAAGTGACTTGCCCAGGGTCACACAGCTAGTAAGTATCTGATGTCATATTTTAACTCAGGTCTTCCTGACCCCCAGGTCCAGTGCTCTGTGCACTATGGCACCACCTAGCTACCCCGTAATTGGACAAGGGGGAAATCAGACCTCAAGGACCCTAAGGTCACAGGGGTAATCATACCTCTGGGATTCAGAACTCTTCACCCATCCTGGGATGTCCCCCTGCCTTCCATATCAGGGAAATGGAGGGGTGGAAGGAAACAGGGAAACACTGTGCTAACAGACCCTGAGCCCCTATGGGAGACAAAGCCTCTTAATTGCTGGTGTAAAAGGGCCTCTATCAGACACAGGGCTGGCAGTCCACTATGTCATGTTCTGGGCATAATTCACCCTGTAAGCAGAGAGCTCCCAGCAACTGCTTTCTGCTTGAGGGAGATATTTGCCTTGTTCCTCTCTCTGTGTGTCTCTCTTTGTCTCTCTGTTTCTCTCTCCCCCTTTCTGTCTCTCTCTCATCCTGTCTCTTCTCCCTCTCCCTCCCCCCCTCCATCTCCCTCTCCTTCTCTCTCTTTCTCTCTCCTCACTTGCTCCTACCTGAAGACACTGACCACACCTCTTTTATTTATTCATTCAATAAGCATTAATTAAGCACCAACTCTGTACTAAATGACAGGCACCAAACAGACTCTTCCCTTTAGGAGCTAACTATCCACTGAAAAACACAATGGCCCACACCAAGAAATAATTATAAGTACATAGGGAAGGGATGGGGCTAGAACAAGTATCTATTAAACACCTACTGCATGCCAGGCACTGTGTTAAGCACTTTTCAAATATTATCTCACTTGATCCTCACAATAACCTTGGAAGGTAGACCCTATTACTATCCCATTTTATAGTTGAGGAAACTGAGGCAGATAAAGTTTAAGCGACTTGCCCAAAGTTACACAGCTAGCATATGTCTGAAACCCCAGAGTCTTCTTGACTCCAAGTCCAGCTCTCTAGCCACTGCACCCCAAAACTGCCTCATATATAGAAAGTAAATGCAAAGTAATTTGGCAGGGAGAGACCTAACCATGAGAGGAATCACGAAAGGTTTCCCATAGAATCTGCTCCTGAGCTGAGCCTTGAAAGAAGTGAAGAATTCTAAAAAGCAGAGATGAGGATGGAGAGCATTCCAGACATGCAACATGAAAAGGCATGGAGGTAGTGGGTGCAATATGGTGTATGGAGAACACTCTCTGCTGGGTGACCTTGAAGAAGCCATTTATCCTCTGTGGTCCTCAGTTTCTTTATCTGTGAAATAGATTGACTAAGATCATCTCTGAGGGCTCATATAGCTTTAAAAGTCTATGAATGAATGAATGGATGGATGAATGGACTGTTGTATGGTAGGAATGATGTCAAAATCTCAGTCTTCAGCTACATGCAGTGTTATCGCCTCCAAACTGGAGGTCTTTGAGCAAAACTGGATGACCATTTGTCAGGCATGTTAGAGAAGGAATTTATTTCAGTTATGAGTCACATTCATGATTCCATGAAGAAGAAGAATTTTTTCACTTTTATTATTTGTATGCCTGGTACCTAATATAGTGCCCAGCACACAGGAGATGATTAATAGATGCTTGCTGATTAAGACTGGCTTACTAGAAACTCCTTAAGTTCTAGGATTCATGCTTGAAGAAGACTCCTTCCCTGAAGGTTTTTTCAGAGAGGGGCAGCTAGGTGGCACAGTAAATGGAGTGCTATATCTGGCATCAGGAAGACTTGAGTTCAACTCCAGCCTCAGACATTGACTAGCTGTGTGACTCCAGGCAAGTCCCTTAACTTCTGCCTGCCTCAGTTTCCCATCTGTAAAAGAGGGATAATAGTGGTGAGGATCAAATGAGATAATGTCTGTAATACACATAGCATTGTAAAGCACAATGCTTGGCACATAGTAGATACTATGTAAAAGATAGCCATGATGATTGTTAGATTTCCGTGCCAAGAGAGGTCTATGGGTTAGATGACCTCTGGAAGTCCCTCAACCCAAGAAATCTGAAGTTAAGTCTCAGCAATGCAGGCTGGTTGGTTTCATTGAGAAGGGTCAGAGAACTCACTGTTTAGAAGAAGACCTTCATCCTCCCTATCTTCTTTGCATTTGTGGGGAACTATGCGTGTGGAATGCTGCATTTATTTTTAGACCCGGTTGATATGTTAGTTTTGGTGACCTGCTCTGTTTTTCTCTTTTTCTTTTTTTATCTTTTGGGTGTATCCTGTAGGTAGGAGAAGAGGGAGGGATCTATTAGGAAACAAAAAAAGATAGAAAAACAAGAGGTATCCATAAAAATGTATACAAAGAAGGTTATCTTCCTGGGGATTCTGTGAGTGGTGATGTCTGGGCAGAGGGTCATTCTATGGGCCCCAGGAGTCCAGGGCTTGGAGACAGAGATACTGAAAGATGAGTCCAAAGAGGCACCAGGGACAGCAGAGGAAATGTCTGGGAGAAGTGACCCTCATACACAATCTGAGCTCATCCCTCCATAAGACCAGTCTTGGCCTTGCTCTCCTGGCATCTGACATGAGCAGGGTTTTGGCAGAGGTCCCCTGGGTCCTGGCTGTTTTCCACCAGGAACCATTTCTGAATAATATGCTTAATTTATAACATAGAGCACGAAGCCATTTCCCTTCCTTCTTGGCCACCTGGGCCTGGGTTTCCCAGAAATCAAGCCTCTTAAGCACGAGATTCAAGTGCCAGGAAAGCCTGCTTCTCCCCCCACACTCCCCTACTACCCCCATGGCTCTCTCTACTCCTGATAGCCAGCATTCCTTCCAAGAGGCAGCATGGCATAATGGAAAGAGTTTGTTGTTGTTCACTCATTTCAGTTGTGTCCGACTCTTCATGACCCCATTTGGGGTTTTCTTGGCAAAAATACTGGATTGTTTTGCCATTTTCTTCTCCAATGGAAAGAGACTAAGAGGCAAAAGATGGGGTTCAAATACCAGCTTTGCCACTCTGCTGAGTGCGCCTGGGAAAGTCTTTCATTTCTTTAACCCATCTCTAAAATAGGAGTGTTAGTTCAGTGCCTCTAAGCTATGATCTGCTTCAGCTGCTTAACCGGCCGTGAATGACTTTCTCCACTCCAGAATTCCATTTACAACTCTGTAAAGTGACCAGTTGAGTTCTGATATCCCTTCCAGTTCTATAATTCAGTCAGTGCAAATGTTTATTAAGCATCTATTTAGCCAAACATAATATTAGTTCATGCAAGATGCTGGAGTTTGTTTGTTTGTTTGTTTGTTTGTTTGTTTTTAAGTTAGAGTTCCTGCCTTCAATGAGCTTATATTCTATTGGGGAAGACAACATACCCATATGAGTATTTATGAAATAGAGTCAAGGTAACTGGCATGGGGGAAGGGATCTTAATACCTGAGGGGATCTGAAAAGACTTTGTATAGTCAATAACACATGAGCAAGGTTTTGAAGGAAATAAGTAAAGGCTTCTTAGAGGCAGCAGTAAGGAAGGAGTGCCTTTCAACAACGGGGAATAAGCTGTACAAAGTTACAGAGGTGAGAGATAGACTATTCTGTGAGACTAACCCCTAGAAAGCCAGCCAGCCTAGACTGTGAGAGGCGGAAGAATGTGGTTGGGAAGATAGACTGGGGCCATATCATGAAGGGATTTTTAAAGCAAAACACAAGGGAAGCAGAACCATTGAATTTGAGGGATATGAATTTGGCAGCTTATGTGGAGGATTGAGTGGAATGGAGAGCCTTGAGGCAGGGAGACCAGCTGGGGGCTCTTGAGATAGCCAGAACAATAGGTGTTGAGGACCTGAACAAGGTCAGTGCCTGTAGGAGTAGAGAGAAGGGAGCAAACTGATTGGATATGGAGAGAGGAAGAGGGAGTGAAGAGTCAAGGATAGCACTCAGATTGCAAACCTGAGTCTATGGTATTCTTTTTTTTCTCTCTCTTAGTGGATTTCTCTGAATGAGAAGTTCTAATAGGACCAAGGTTATAAGCTCCTTGAGGGCAAGGATTGCTTCATTTCTGGCTTTGCATCCTCAACCCCCCCACCCCACCCCAATATAGTGCCTGCCATGGAATTGTGGCTTACTGAATGTTTGCTGAGTTGAATTGAGAAAGGAAATTAGCTCCTGGTCTGGCTTAATAAGGGAGGGGTGGTATGCTTTGGAGAATAATGCCCCCAAATGCCCTCTATTAGCTCCACTATTTCAACCTTTATGGAATCACTTCTTTAGGTTAAAACATTATGTCCCCAGGAGGCTCTGGTTTAATAATGTCAGTATTTCTGGGAGCAGTAGCACATTGACCCATTATCAATCATTATTATTTTAGCACATATTAATTGATCAGATTAGCTAATTTTGAGCTTGGAGTCCAGAGACCTGGATCCTATCCCCAGTGTCTGTCACTTTCTGTCTCGATGACCTTGGGTAAGCCATATCACTTCTCATCTGTCAAATAGAATAATACAATATTCAAATGGGGTAAAGGATGTGATATAGTTTGAAAACTGTGAAATTCTATCACAACACAAGAAATTATGATTATTCAAAGGATCATCGAATTTAGAACTGAAAAAGACTGTAAGAAATTGTAGGATAATAGATTGGGAGCTAAAAGGGACTTTAAATTTAATCTAATCTAATCCCCTCATTTTCTAGGTAAGGAAACTGAGGCACAGAAAGGGGTGCCCTTCCCTTCCTGACCCAAGGTCACACAAGTAGCAACTGAGAGAGATGAGATTTTAACTCGGGGCATCTGACTCCAAAATGAAGTGTTCTTTCCTTTGTACCTTCTGCTTCTTATAATCTGATCTATCCCTGTGTCTTCAGGCACATAAAGAAAAATCATTCCCATTTTATCGATGAAGTCTCTTAGGCACAGTGGGGTTAAGTGACAAAACCATGGTCCTGGAGCTAATTTATCAGGAGAAAGCAAGACCTTGGCTGTTTTCTTCCACCTGTACCATGATTCAAGGGTCAACATTCCAAATGAATTGAATGCAATTGGAAATCCCCAAAGATCCCTTAGAGATGGCTGTCCATTAGAGTGGCTGGCTGCCTTTGGCTGAGAAGAGAGCTCAGCACAAGCCAAGTTTCCCTGCATTGGTGAATTCCCGTCGCATTATCTAGTGGCTTATGATTGAGCTCTGGAGTGTGATGTTCCATGCTATGCCCAGGGCCACTGTCCCCCCCACCCCCTTCCTACTAGAGCCATTTAAAAAGTGGGCTGGCAAGCCACTGAGCATATGTCCTGGGCCTTAAGGAGGTTTACTCCCTGAACCATATGCTGCATGCCGCAGAGCTCTTAAGGGGATTCTTGTATTTTAATGGGGAGCCTAAAATTATAAAGGCACTCAGCCCTATTTTCAATTCGGCATATGGATTTTAACTCCTTTCTGTCTCTCTGTGGAAAGGAAGCAGGTGTCCTCAGCTCCAGGACTAAAATGAGGCATTTGAGTTACTCAGAGACTGGATTCCTTTTTTATGTTCTCACTGAAGTGTTGTATGCATTATTCTCTAAAGTCAAGTCAAAAAGCATTTATTAAATGCTTACTATGTGCCAGGCACTGTGCTGAGTGCTAGGGATACAAAGAGGCAAAAGACAATCCTTACCTTCAAGGAGTCTAATGGAAGTGACAACATGCAGACCACTAGGTACGTAAGATGTAAAACATTTATTGTTGCTCAGTCATTTCAATCATATCTGACTCTTCATGACCCCCATTTGGGGTTTTCTTGGCAAAGATACTGGAGTGAGTTGTCATTTCCTTCTCCAGCTTATTTTACAGATTAGGAAACTGAGGTAAACAGGGTGAAGTGACTTGCCCAGGGTCACAAAGCTAGGAAGTTTCTGAGGCTGAATTGGAACTCAGGTCTTCCAGATTCTGGGCCTGGAACTTTATTCATTTCACCACCTAGCTGCCTACATATAAGACATACAATAGATAAATTGGAGATAATTGCAAAGGGAAAACGCTAACATTAATGGGAACTGAGCGAGATTTCTTGTGGAAAATGGGATTTGAGCTAAGATTTGATGAAAACCTCAAAGAGGCAGAGGTGAAGAAGAAAAAGCATGCTAAGCATTGGAGACAGTCATGAAAATGCATGGAATTAGGAGATGGAGCATCCTTTGTAAGAAACAGCCAGGAAGCCAGTGTGCCTAGAAGGGAATCACCCTTTGACATCCTCATATGTGTCTTTTCTTACAGCCCACTAATATTTCTTCTCATTCATTGGTCACAATTTATTCAGTCATTCCCCAATAATAGGATTATAGATTTAGAGCTGGACATAACCATCAAGACTAACCTCTTTATTTAGCATGTGAGAAAGAGAGGCAGAGAAAAGTGAAATGTTATACACAGGTCATAAGGTTGGTATATGAGAAAGGATTTGAACACAAAATCTGAACACTTCCTGACTCCAAATCTAGTACCCTCTCCTTTCCGCTGGTATTTTTGTTTCCACAAAAAGTGTTTCTCTAGATATTTTGACACATATGGAACCTTTCCTTTTGCCTTTGACTTCCTTGGGGTATATGTCTCCTATTATATGGCATATACATGGCATCTAAGTCTGGTAGTTGGTAGAGTGTTGAACTTGGAGTTAGGAAGACTTGAATTCAAATCCTGTATTTTACTAGTTTTCTCAGCATCATTTTCTCATCTACAAAGCAAGGATAACAATAGCTTACCTCCCCAGAGTTGCTGTGAAGATAAAATGAGATAATATTTGTAAAACACTTTGAAATCTCAAAGCACTATGTAAATTCTGTTTATTATTTGTGGGTTTGCCAGATAAAAGAAAATATGAATAGTTCACATGATTTGAATCTCACAACCCTGAGAAATAAATTGTCTGCATATTATTATACCCATTTTTACAGAGGATCATTTTCTTATATAATTCCAAATAATTTTCTATAGTAATTGAACCAATTCACAGCTCCACTAACAATGTATGTGTCTTTGCATTATGGTTTTTTGGATATTTGTCAAGGGCTCTGGATAGTGCCACTATATACCTGATTTAGTGAAAACAGAAGGGACATTGACCAAGGAGGAAAGGTAGAAAGGAGAAATAAGACTGGCAAATACACCTCTGAAGGACCATTGACACAACACAATATTGGAGGCTCTAGTATCCATCCCCATGGCAACAACAAAGAATGTCTTCTCTCCAGTCAAGTACACCAGAGAATTACTCTATTGCTTCATGAGCTTGTCAAAAGTAACTGACACCCCAGGATCAAAATAAATGATTGAGCATCCCCATTCATTTCCCTGCTGTGTTTCCTTAGAAACATCCTACCTGGTGCTCTTGCCTCAGGACTTAACCATGTGACAGAGGACAACCTTGACATATTCTCCAGCAGAGCCATCCTTGTGACCAAGACCTATTTATACATCCTCCTTTCACAGGGGAATGACCCAGGCCCTTATCATCCTTCACTAAGCTACTCTGGTAGTTTCTGGAGTATAACAGAACATGGTACTTTCAAACAAGCTGCATATTCAGGACGATATCCTAACAGTGGAACAATACCACCCAAGAGATCATTCATTATATCCCAAAGCTATGGTCTTGCCTGGTCCTGGCCATTAATTCAATTTGATTAAGACCAACACACACTTATTAAATGCCTACTCATTTGGTCAATGAATATTTGTTAAGCACCTACTGTGTGCCAAGCAGTGTGCTAAATTCTGGGAATATATAGAAAGGCAAAAGGCAGTCTCTGCCCTTGAGGAGTTCACAATTTACTATATGCGAAACATTGCAGTAGAGCTAAGGATACAAAACCAATCTTTGCCCTCAAGGAGCTCGTGTTCTACTGAGGGGTGAAGAGATCTGACATGTAAACTGTAAAATTACCCCGTGTAAACATGTGATGAGTAAACTGTAAAGTAATCACAAAGCTGTATGAAGTAATTTCAGGAGGAAAAAGGACCAATACCCAGTGGCATGGGGGAAGGTCTCATGTACCAGTTGGCATCTGAGCTGTGCTCTGAAGGAAACTAGGGATAGTTAGAGGCTGAGGTGAGGATGGAGTATATCCCAGACCAAGGCTTACTTGGTATTTGCCCAGCATCTGTTTTGTAAGAACCATAGTGTTACTCAGTGGATAGAGGGCTTGGGGTCATTCTCCACCTCTGATTCATACTAGGTGTGTGACCCTGGGCAAGTCATTTAACTCTTGGGTGCCTAGAAAGCTCTCTGTTCTATCAGTAGTAGAACAGTCTGCCATTTGCATCTGGTTAAGGGAGTTTCCTCACTGGGAATTCCTTATACCAATGAAGAAATCACCGGTCTGAATGAAAAAAAAAGTAGTAATAAAGATAATGTGTGTAAAGTGCTTTTGCCAGTTTTAAGATGTTCTGAAAATAGTACCTGGCACATAGTAGGCACTGAGAAATGAACAGGTGAATGAATGAATGAGAAAGCATTTATTGAGCACTATGTACGGCCAAGCATGGGGCAGCTAGGTGGCACAATGGATGAAGTGCTGTCCCTGGAGTCAGGAAGACTCAGATTCCTGAGTTCAAATCCAGCCTCAGACACTTACTAGCTGTGTGACTCTGGGCAAGTTATTCAACCATGTTTGTCTCAGTTTCCTCATCTGTAAAACAAACTAGAGAAGAAAAAGGAAAACCACTCCAGTATGTTTGCCAAGAAACCATGGTATCATGGAGAGTTAAACATGACTAGATAACAGCCACCACCAAGTATGACAGTGCATGCCTGTAATCCCAGCTACCAGAAAGACTGAGGCTGGAAAAACTCTTGAGAATGGTATTTCTGAGCTGTAGCAGTCTAAAAACTAAGTTTGTCATTAATATGATGAACATCCAGGGATTGGAAGGAGGGCTATCAGGTTGACTTAGGGAAAGCAAACTTGATGAATTTGAAACAGAATAAGTCAAAACTCCCAAGCCAAACAGTAGTGGGGTTGGACCCAAGTCACCCTTATGCTTCCAGCCTGGTCATGATGGCAAGAGTCTCCTATGACAAGCACCAAATTGGTTGATTGATAAGTATCAAGTAGAATGCATGTAGTACCCTGGGCCATGTGTGTAACCTCTCAATTCCCTAGGCAACTCTCTAAGACTGCAAATAGCAATACAGTTGTTGGTCTAGATTCTCTGTTTGTAGTGGGAGTTTCCTCACTGCAGTTCTATATACCAATGAAATCACAAGTCTGGACAAAAACAAACTATTACTACTTAGTGAGAGGGTGGTAATCATCACCTCCCAGTTTCATGGGACTGTGGTAAGGATGAGATAAGCCATCCAGATTATGGAGTGGAAGGCTGCCTCCAGAAGGCTACTTTGAGTTTCAGTCCTCTCTTGCCATGTAACCTTGAATTCTCCATTTCTGCATCCTGAAGCCTCTAGCTGGGTGGGTTGCACCTAATAGGCATTTAATCAATATTTGTTGAATTGAATAGAATGTAAGGCAATTTGAACAGGTTAAAACACCATTCAGGGTAAGGGATTATTTTATGATTAAAGCCCCAGAGGATGTCAGTTATACAAGTGTCTCCCCTATTGTTCAGCATGGTAGAAAAATGTGGGTACCACTATCTAAGCAGTAGGGAAACTGAGGCCCAGAAAAGTCACACTTTAGTAATTGCCTGAGATCACAGAGTAGCTGTGAAATAGAAGTCAGATTCCTGACTCCCTTGTCTATGGAAATTTCATTTACCTGCAGTCTTTTCTTCAAGTTAGACTCTAATGCATATGTCTACTATCAGCTCTGTACCTCCCTTACTGTGGATAACTGACCCCACCTTTCTGTGACTCTATTTCCTCCTCATGTCAGAGACTGTCAAGTGTCAGACAAGGATCATTCAGTCTCACTGGTTCCTAGCCAAGGGTCCCCACAACTTCATGCAGACAAGCATTCCTTCATCGTTGGCTTGAAGACCTCTAATAAAGGGAAACTCCCCTCTTCTAAAGGCAACTCATTCCCCTCCTTATCTACCTCTAATTATTAGAGTATGCTTCCTGACATCCAGCCCAAGTCTTCTTCTTTGCAACTTCCAACTGGTTTTGTCCTCTGGGGAAAAGTAGAACAAAGTAAATTCCTCTTTGCCCTTCAAATACTTGGGCATAGAGTCATAGATTTAGAGCTGGAAGTCACCTCACAAGCCATCTAATGTTACCTCATTTTACAAATGGGAAAACTGAGGCCCAGAATATGAAATGACTTGCCCAAAGTGACAAAGCCAGGAGGTTCGCAGGATCATAGATTTAGAGTGAGAAGGCACCTTGGAAGTCATTTACTCAAATCCTCAGCTCTAGCTCAAGTGTCAGAGGAAAGATTTGAACCTAGCTAGGTCTTCCTAACTCCCCGAGTTCACTAAACTGGATGACAAATAAGGAGAACTTCTCCAAGCTCTACATACCAGTTAGGTCTGATCCCTACCTCTTGCCCCTCAAACTTCTCTTGTCATCAAAAGAAGCAGCCAAGGCTTCTCCTCAGAGGACAAGACCTTGTCTTAGTTGGGGGGCAAAAGGATGGCATCTGTTCCCCAGGTAGATTAAAGTCAGCAGCTCAGGTTCTAATACTCTTCTCTCCTCTAGTCTCTTAAAACAGTCACTTCTCTTAAAATCTCTGGATCATGGCTTGGCTCTTGAGCATGTCCAGAGGAAGTTGCCCCTGTTGGGCAAGGGGCTGCCCAGCTAAACTATAGATTCCAAATGGCTTCCCAGGGCCCTCCAGAACCCAGCCTCAATGCCATGACCTGAGACTCCTCCTCATTATAAGCTTAACCAGGGTATTTTGAAAGGCCCAGCACCTAATAATTTAAGAAGTAATTTGTTATTAGTGTTGCACTGATGCGTTGGACGGACCGAAGTGCCTCTTGGCAGATTATTATTTTATATTAACGATATTGATTTGATGCGAGGAGGTGTTCTGATCCCTGACAGCAGAGGAGGCCTGTTTGGTGCAGTGATATATGGAAAGGAAGGCTTTGCCAAGTCACTCTGTCCATTTCAAGGCAAGCCTGTCTCTTCTAGCATCCCAGGAAAATGAGAGGCCAGTGGCTCCCCTCTGTTTGTTTTTTGACAGGATCATTAGATTGATAGATCAGGGAAGTGCTTTTGATATTGCTTATTCAAATTTTTAGCAAAACCTAGTCTCTGATGTCTATACACAAATGCGAAAAGAATGGACAAGCAGCAAAATGAGTTAGAAAGCCTCAAGAAAAAAGGCAAATTTGACCTCATAAGTAAGTCAATAAGCAGTTAATAAATGCCTACTGTGTGATAGGCCATGTGCTATGGGCTAGGGATACAAAGAGAGGCAAAAAAAAAAACCAAACAACAGCCCTCAAGAATCTCCTATTCTAATGGAGGAGACAACATGGAAATTACTGGGTCCATTACAAATTGTAGAGAGTAGATGGGAAATAATCTGAGACAGAAGGTGCTAGCAGCCTGGGGACTGTGATAGGCCTCCTGCCTAATGTGGGGTTTGAGTGGAATCTTGAAGGAAGCTGGGGAGACAAAGAAGCAGGTAAGGAAGGAGAGCATTCTAGGCATGGGGTCGGGGAAGCCAGTGTAGATGCAAGGAGAGAAGACATGGTGTTCCATGTGCAAAAATCAGCAAGTAGACCAGTGGCTTGGAATCATAGGATTAGTGAAGGAGATTAAAGAGTAAGACTGGAAAGGTCAGAGCAAAGCAGCCTATGAAGATCCTTAAGTGGTAAACTGAGGACTTTATGCTTAATCCTAGAGGTAAAGGAGCTACAGAAGTTTGGGGGGAAGGGTGACATAATCAGACCTGCACTGCTGAAACATGGCCCTGGAGGGACATAAGCTTGTTCAGAACTAATAGGATAGTTATTACTTATGTGAGGGAATCTGGGAACTAGCAGAGAGGACTTTTGGATAAAAATCAATGGCAACAGAAGCCAAAGCAAAATTGTTATCAAAATTTACTATAGACCATCTAGACAGAGAAAGGAAATAAATGAGGAGGTTCAGAAAACAGATTACAAGCCAGTCATAGAGGTATTATATAGTGGTGATATAGTAGTGCTACGGGACTTAAATAATCCAGACATCTATTAGATCTTTCTTGTTTTCTCTTCCCTTCTCTTTTCTTCCCTTCTTTTCTCTTCCTTCCCTTCACTTCCCTCCTCCTTCCCTTCACTTCCCTTCCCTTTTCCCTCCCTTTTTTTCCCTCTCCTCCCTTCCCTTCCTTTCCCACCCCTTCCCTTCCCATCTCTATCTTTCCTATCATTTCCCTTCCTTTTCTTTCCCTTCCCTTCCCATCCTATCCTATTTCATCCTTTACCTTACCTTACCTTTCCTTTCCCATCCCATCCTTTCCCTTTCTTTTCCTTCTCTTCTTTTCCTTCTCTCCCCTTCCCTTCTCTTCTCTTCTCTATGATCCTCTGTTTCTCTTTCCTTGGCCCTCCCCCCCAAAAAACAGGATAGCTAATACTTTCTTGACTTGTCATAAGGATAATATGATCCTTCAAAAAGTAGAGGAACCAACTCTGGGAATTGTGTTTTGCCTCTAATTCTCACCGACAAGAAGGAACGGGTTGCTGAAGTAGAAATGGTGAGAACTGTGGAGGTTGTAATAGATAAGGGGAGAAGATCGGGGAATAATCTGGTGTGCACCCTAGATTTTGGAGAGCTGATTTTAGGGACTTTGGAGAAAAGATGAATAGGAACCCATGACTGAAACATCTGCCAAAGTTCACCCAGGAGGGATGAGAAGCTCTCAGAAATGAAATTCTGAAAACATGAGAACAAAGAGGAGTCTTCCATAGAGACCAGTGCAAATGTACAAGGAACTCACCCACCAACTTCAATTTAAGCAGTAAAGGATGAACACAAAAGCATAATCTATAATAATGGTATATAATGGTGTATAATGAGCTGAGGCTGGTGATGAATGTTAAGAACCATAAAACAAAATACAAGTGGTTATATTAGGGGAAAGATGGGGATCAAAGAAGGGGATGAACTACTACTTAGGGAACAATAGGGAGATAAAAGGGATGGGACTTTTTATTTAATTTCATTTTACTGCTAAGTGGTGCAATAGTGGATGGAGTGCTTGAGCTGGGAAGATTTACCTTCTTGAGTTCAAATCTGACCTCAGACACTTATTAGCTGTGTGACCCAGGGCAAGTCATTTAAGTCTATTTGCCTCAGTTTCCTCATCTGTAAAATGAGCTGGAGAAGGAAATGGCAAACCACTCTAGTATCTCTGCCAAGGAAACCCCAAATGGGGTCACGAAGAGTTAGAGATGACTGAAATGACTAAACAACAACAAACAGATAAATCTCAGGTGAAAGAATTTTCTCTACAAATGCAGGTCTCTACCTTGTGCCTAAAGCATTGAGAGGCTAAGTGACTGGCCCAGGGTCACTCAGTCAGTGTCAGTAGCAAGATTCGAATTCCTGGCTTCAAGGCCAACTCTCTACCCACTTTACCACACTGTTTTTATCAATGGAAGACATTGTTGGCTATCAACAGTGGAGAGAGAGCAGAGCAACTTAACCTAGGTAATTTCTGTTTTCTCTGATAAAGTGAATGCTCTTTGGCTTAGAAAGGACAGAACAAAAATGGCTAATAGGAAGCTAATACCCAAGCTAAGTAAGAGAACACCTACTTGTCCTCAATGAGTTGTGGAAGAGAGAGACTAATGACTAGTTCTGGTTGGCCTCAGGGGCAGACCTAGGAACGAGTTGTCAAAGGATAAATTTAGGTGAAATGTAATGGAAAACTTTTTTTAAATAATATTTTATTTTCCCCCTTTACATGTAAAGACAATTTGTAACACTGATTTTTTTTTTTAATTTTGAGTTCAAAATTTCCTCTCCCCCTCCCTCCAGTCCTCTGTCCCTGAGACACAGTAAGCAATTTGATATAGGTTATACATGCTCAATCATGCAAAACATATTACCATATTAGTCATGCTGTGAATAGAAGACACAGACCAAAAGTAGAAAAAAAAACATGAAGAAAAATGCAGAAAGTGAAAACTATTATGCTTTGACGTGCATTCAGATACCTTCAGTTATTTTTCTGGTGATGGATAGAATTTTTCATCATGTGTCCTTTGGAATTGTCTTGGATCATTGTATTGCTGAGAAGAGCTAAGTCTATCATAGTTGATGACTGTACAGTGTTGCTGTTACTGTGTACAATGTTCTCCTGGTTCTGCTCACTTCATTTTGCATCAGTTCAAATAAGTCTTTTCAGATTTTTCTGAAATTCACCTGCTCATCATTTCATCCAACACAGTAATATTCCATTATGATCATATATATACCACAACTTGTTCAACTACTCCCCAATTGATGGGCATCCCCTCAAATTATGGAAAACTTTTTCACAAGTAGAGCTCTTCAGAAATGGAGCAGGGCTGCTTCCAGAGATTTCCCTTCACTTTTGGTCTTCAACCAGAGGATGGATGATCACTTGTCAGGTACCTTATGGAAGGGATTCCTGTAAAGATATAAATGGTTTTACATCATTCTTAAGATCCTTTCTGTGATTTTGGAACAAAAATCCTCATGCTCTTCTTGTAGACAAGATGAAGAGATATGAGATGGAAGATGAAATAACTAGACATATTCAGGAAATGAATGAGCCAGAAGAGCCAGACTCAAAAGGAAATCATGAGGGTTTCAATGCCAGCTTGGAAAGAGGTCTCTAGTAGAGTGCCTCAGGGATTTTTAGACTTGGTCAGGTAAGAAAATAGCCTCCCCCAGTGTCCTTCCCCACTCAAATTGTATAGCTTGGAACTTTGTGATCAGTCTTAGGAACCACATTTCAGGAAGAAAAGCCATAAACATTGACTACGCAGAGAAGTTGCAGAGGAGCAGAGCTAGGTTTGGTGTAAGAATAACAATGAAGTTCATGAGTCATCCATTCCATTGTTGTTGTTGGTGTGGGTGGTGGGGGTGGTATTGTTCAATCATTTCAGTCATATCTGACTCTTTGTGACCCCATATTTGTGGTTTCCTTGGCAAAGATAGTGGAATGGTTTGCCGTTTCCTTCTGCAGCTCATTTGACAGATGACGAAACTGAGGCAAACAGCATTAAGTGACTTGCCCAGGGTTACACAGCTAGGAAGTGTCTGAAGTCACATTTGCATTCAGGAAACTGAGTCTTTCTGACTCCAGGGTCGGTGCTCTATCCACTCTGCCACCTAGCTTCACCAGGGCTCTCATGATGACCTTGGAATAGTGGGTGGTCAGGGAGCTGTTACTCACTGGGTCTGAAGATATAGAGACTTGAGTTCAAATACAACCTCAGATACTTATTAACTGTGTGACCCTGAGCAGGTCATTTTAGCTCTGTCTGCCTCAGTTTCCTCATCTGCAGAATGTAGATAATAATGGAAACTACCTCCTAGGGTTGTTGTGAGGAGCAAATGAGATCATAATGGTATAGCACCTTGCAAACTTCAGAGCATTCCATAAATGTTGCCTCTTAACCATTGTTATAGGATCATGCTGTCTCTGAATTGGAAAGTAACTCATTCAAAAGCATTGGAAAATTCAAATTCATTCAAAAATTGGAAAGTAACTCATTCACTCATTCAAAAAGTATTTATTAAGTACCTGCTGTGTCCTAGCCCTGTGCCAAGCTCTGAGGATAAAAAATGAAAACAGTGCTTGCCCTCAAGAAGATTACATTCTATGATAAACTTGAGACATGGAAGGAACCTCAGAGGTCATCTGGTCTACCTCCCTCACTTTACAGATGAAGAAAGAAGGCCCAGAGAAGAGGAGGTATTCACTCAAGGTCACCCAGGAGACAAGCAGCAGAATCAGCAATTTGAAGTCATTTCTCCTGACTTTTAATCTGGCCGTCTTCCCACCATACCATGCTGCCTTTAGCAAGGTCAGGTAGAGCCATGCCTACCTAGCTTTGTTTCTGAGAGTGTTTTTTGAAGTTGAGCTGCCTGTGAAAGGAGAAACCTTTATGAAGCAGCCCCATGGAATAAACAAAACCCTTTCATCCCACTCCTGCTGCATCCAGAGACATCGGAAGAAGAGTAGGGGAGGGGAACCAGAAAGGGCATCCAAAGACAGTAGCCTAGAAAAGTCTTTGTTATGTCTGCCTGAATGGCTAACTGGGCCAGATCATGGAATGGTTAGGGATGGACTTGGGCTGCAGGACAGATGAAGAGTTTTGTGGGCTCTTCTTGGTTATTTGGACTTTTTTTTTTTTTAATCTGTCTATGAAATGTCTTGAACTACTCATACTTTTGTGGGTTCCAAAAACTCTGGCCTTATGAATGTTTGATGCATTGAGAGCTTGGCTGTAATCAAAGACTGGAGAAAAAAATAAAAGGAGGAAAGGGAGACTCTAGGCATCTACCAGGGAGCACAAAGGAACTTTGAGTCATTCAAAGAGAAATACTCACTCCCTAGACTCCCCTGGAAGCCATGGGGAGGCTTTAAGTTTCTCATTGTGATGTTACTCTGGGGAATGAGGTAGGAGGCTTGTGGCAGCTGCCTAGGTCCTTCCCCAAGCCCCTGCACCTTTAATGAGCATAAGGGAAGAGTGCCCTTTGTGCCCTGGAGGCATCCTACTTGGATGACTTCAGGCAGTGAGGATGGAGAAATGTCTTTTGTCTTTCTTTGTATCCCCTGCACTTAGCACAGTGCCTGGCACATAGTGCCTGACAATAAATAAACGTCTTTTGGAATTGAATTGAAGCGAGTTCTAGTTTCCTCACCTGTGAAATATGGGGATTGGACCAAATGACCTCTGAGGCCCCTTCCAGCTTCAAATCTAGGATCCTGTGTTTCTCGAGTTCATTTGTTTTTCTATACTTTTATCTTCATTCTATAACTCAAGGAAACTTGAGTTATCTCTCAATCTCCACATGGGTAGAGATCATGGGATGCTAGCAGAGACTTAAGAGGTCATCCAATCCAATTCCTTCATTTTACTGAGCAGGATACTTATGTCCAAAGAAGGAATATGACAGAACCACAGGATTCTGAAGAAGGCACTTCAGAGATCATCAGGACCAATTCCCTTCTTCTGTATAGGAAGAAACTGAGATCCAGTGAGGGAAAGACAGTGAGAAGGGACCTTGAGGGTAATGAAACCATCCTCATTTTTCAAATAAGGAAACTGAAACCCAAAGAGAGGGAAGGATTTGTCCAAGGTCACACAGTAGACAGAGTAGGACTCTGAAAGAAAACTCAGAGAGATTAAATTACTTGAGTATGATAGCATAGCTATTAAGGGTTAGAAATGGAATTTGAAGCCAGGACCTCCCGATTCCAGGTCGGAGCATGCCTATTCAAAGAAACCTCAGACCAAGCTCCTGCCCATCAGAGAGAGGTCGTGGCACAGACAAGAAAAAATGTTGATACCACCAGTTGTAGAGAGTGGTACAGATTAGGATTAGGTGGTGAAAAAGGGAAAGATCATTGTGCTCCTTGGGGCTGGCTTCATGAAGGAGGTAGAAGGCAGATAAATAAGGAGAGGATCGTGGGAGGGCATTGTAGGCAAGGGACTAACATGAGACATTATGGAGAGTGGAAAAGCATAGGATGGTGGATACACCACCAGTCCTGTAGTTAGGAAGCCCTGAGTTCAAATCTGACCTTATACACTAGCTGTGTGACCCTGGACAACTCACTTAACCCCAATTATCAAGAAAGAAAGATAAAGAGAGGGGGGAAGGGGAAGTGGGTAGGGGGGAGAGAGAGAGAGAGAGTAAGAGAGAGAGAGAGGAGAGAGAGAAGGGAAGGAAGGGAGGAAGAAAGGAAGGAAGGGAGGGAGGGAGGAATGAGAAAGAAAGAAAGAAAGAAAGAAAGAAAGAAAGAAAGAAAGAAAGAAAGAAAGAAAGAAAGAAAGAAAGAAAGAAAGAAAGAGAAAAGCATAGGACAAATTGGGTGAAAATAGTGAGGAAGTAGACCAGTCTGGTTGGATCCAAGAGTATTTATGTCAGAACATGGGGAAATCAGAATATTGGAATTTCCAAACAGAAAGGAACATGATAGATTATTTCATCACCAAATTGCAGAATTTCACAGTTGGAAGGGACCTTAGCAGTTTCCCAGTCATGGAATCACAGATGCCGAGCTGGGAGGGACATCAGAGGCCATCCAGTCTAGTATGGCAGATGAGAAAACTGAGCTCCAGCACAATTACAGTGACTTTAACTCAGATGATGATTCGAACCCATATCCTCTGACTCCAAGGCTAATATGATTTCTATTTCATTATTTTGCCTCCCAACCAGTGTTCCCCTTCCAACATCCCTGACATATTTGATTTTTACGGAAGACTGCCAATGAGGGGAAACCACTTATAATAATAGCTGACATTTCTATAGAACTTTAAGGCTGCAAAATATTTTATAGACTTTACCTCCCTGATCCTCACAGTCACTCTGAGAGTCAAGGGCTCTCATTCCCATTTTGTAGATGAGAAAACTGTAGCTGAGGTTAAGTGTCTTGCACAGAGTCATACGACCAATTAATGGTGGACAGTAGATTCAAACTTGAATCTCCTTGACTCCAAGGCCAGATCTATATCCACTACCCCACACTGCCTCTCCTTAAAGGCATCGTGAGGGAGAGTCCATTATTTCTGGAGGCAACCCGTTCTACTTATGATTGATTTTAATAATTAGGAAGCTTTTTCCTTGACAGCAAACCTAAATCTGACTCTGCTACTTTCTGGTTCCTACTTCTGGAGCCAAACAAACTCCTCATTTATAAAGAGGAAACTGAATCAGGGGAAAAGATTTGTCCAAGGTCAACTAGCTGACTAAGGGCAGAGATGGGACTAGAAGTTAGGTCTCCTGACTATCACCTTTGCCCCCATTTACCTTCTCCTTCTCCTGGGTCTCTCTGTAGAGCTTCTATGTGGAACCCAGACTCCCTACCTTCAAAGAGAAGGAGATGCTGGAGGACTGTGTGCAGAGCCTGATATAATCTGAGTTCCCTCTGCCCCACAAGGCCCCTAAGGCTCCCACCCTTTCTTCTTACCAGACCTGGCCTCCCCCTACCCACTCCTCCCACCAACTTCCATCCCGCACTCCCCAGCACCCTCCTTCCAACAGAGTAATATCTGCCAATACAAAGCCGTATATCTTGGTGTGTGACAAATCACTTTTTAATTGCCTCAAGGAAGAAATCCATTAGTCTTTCCTTTACGTGAGAATAATTATAATATTCTGCAAAACTGGAGCTGGCTAGGGGCCGAGAGGCTGTGGGCTCCAGGCTATTTTTAGCACTCATCCCCATCCAACTCTGAGCATTCATTTGAGAGAGGGAGAAATTGAATCGTCTCCGATGCCCCCCAAGTGCCTTCTCCACAGAGTCAGAAAAAGACCAAGTGCTGCAGACTGGGGTGGGGGGGAAAGAGTCTGAAAATGGTATATTAATTGTCAGAATGAATTTGTGTCACGTTTCAAGCAAAATCCATTTTCTCTTAGCCAGGTTCCAGTCATCACCCTCCTAACCAGCTAAGCAGTGTCATGGCTTGACTGCCTTTGGGTGGGTGGGGGGAGTAGGGGGAGTAGCACTGGCCCACTCTCCTCTCCTTCCCTCCCCACCTTTCCAGGAAGAAACCTCCCATCCCTTCCCTCTGCTAATTTATGGTCCTCCATCCTCATTTAAACTTCACGTCCAAGGCAAAGGGCTCTCGGGTCCCCACTAAATGCCAGCATCTGCCCAGAGTAACATCACTTGATGGTTACTGCTATCAAAGAGGGAGTATATCTGTGGCAGTCTGTATTCTGGACCTAAGAAATGCCAGGACTGGCAAAATGGGTGGACAAGAGCAAGTTGGAGTGAGCTTTGGCATCAATTACATGTGTCCAACCGGGCTCGTAAGGCATCTAAAGATTCTGTTGCTACAGTTGATTTGAGATTCTTTGGATGCAGGGATTGCCCCACCCATGCCAATCACCACCCCCAGCCCCCATGCTTTCCCATCCAAGGCATTTTTTGTCTTTGTCCCTCCATGAATCTGACACCTTTGAGAGAAACCCTACAGAAAGGATAGCAAATAACTTAGGCTGGTGCACCCATTATTTCATCCATGTGGATGTTTCTTCCTCTAATATAGAGAAAACATGGCTTCTCGTCACACAGGACACAGGTCCATGTCCTCCTATTTGAGGGAAAGAGAATAAGGGGATAAGGGGAATAAGTGCCCTTTTATCTCTTGCTCTCACTACATGACTGACTCAGCTTCTCTTATACATCTCTCAGATAAAATCTTTCATACCACTTCTCTTGAATAATTCTTTGTTGGAAACATGACTACTTTCTGGTATTGTCCTTCCTGGTATGCATAACTTTAATTCTTCCAAGATGGTGGAATCCTATGACATGTGGCAACAGGGCATCACCAGAGGAACATTTAATCAGGAAGTAAGCTGTTAACCAATAATTCCTCTCTTCATAGAGGTCTCCCCACTGGGTCAGAGGACTTCCTCTCATTCTGTTCATACTTTGATGGACCTAGCACACCACTCACTCTGTCCATCTGTTGTCTTCCATGCTCACCACATAACCAGGCTGACTTTTTTCCCCCTGTTGTGGGCATCTTCTGGATCTTTTATGCCATGTCTCTCCAGAAAGCTGGTACCATGCTCTGGCCTGCTGGCATCACCATACCCTTTGGATTTCTTGTCATTTTGATTCTGCTGCAATGCATTTCCCAGCACTGTGATGTCATCATTGGGAAACTTGGTCATTGGAGATGGGCTAAAGAGATTGCTACAAAAGGCCAGCAGATAATGACATTAAAGCTATGGAAATTCCCTGGTGTGACATGGAGGAGGGGGAAGGAGGGAGTTAATTAGGTTTGCTTCAAGCCATCATAGATAGTTAAGTCTTGATTTTCAAGAGTTTCCTATATATATGTATGTATGTATGTACGTATATATTTGTGTATTTATGAATGTATCTGTATTCCTACATAAATACAGATACATACATACACACGCACATACACATAAACTATCTCCCATCATAGGTGATGTAGTCTAAAAACAGCAGGGCTAGGAGTTAGGAGCAGGGTTCTCATTCTGACATGACCTTGGGTAAGTTTCATTCCCCTCTCTGAGCCTCAGTTTCCTTCTCTGTAAAATGAGAACGGCTGTATAATCATTCAGATCCCTTTAGAAGCAGCCTCTAATAATGGATAGACCACTGACTGGCCTTGCTGTCAGGAAGATCTGGGTTTGAGTATGACAAAAGTTGTGTGACCCTGGGCAAGTCACTTAACCTTTTAATGATGATTTGCATATAGGTTGCAGAGGTGTCAACCTGCCTTACTCGAGAGTTTCCTCACCTGGAAGTTCCCTAAGCCCATTACATCACAGGCCCTGTGGTCTCTGTTCTAGAATGAATTTTGTTGCTGAGCACCAGCCTAGTGAAGGTCATCTTTCACTAGCACTCCATCTTCACCTAGCCCCCATTGCTGGCTTGTTCTCCTGGGTCTGATCGAGTGGCCCAGCACCACGTCCCCACACTGGCTTCTCTTTGGCAGGTCTCCAGTGGGGACTTTCCAAACCCTTCAGCTTCTCTGATTAGTCAGAAACTTGGGGAAGATTCTGAGTCCCGGAGAAGGGAATTAGCGGCTGCCTGCTGCTTTTTCTTCAGCGGTAAACAGCAGCTCTGTGGGGAGCAGACATGGTTCAGGGAGCCGAGCTTCTCTGCAGAGGACGCATCTTAGTCTCTTGGAGTCAGCTTTGAATCTAGGACTGAGAAGAAGGGCCTGGCTAAACATTGGAACGCCACCCACATTCCAGCCCCCAGGGTGTGCTCGGGGGTGATGTTAGAAGAAAGCTAGAGAAAAGAGAACTCAATCAACAAGCATTTACTTAGTAGGGACCCTAGGGTGCATTAGAAATATCACTGACTGAATTCCAGGGGCCTGGGTTCAAAGCTCATCTCAGATACGTGCCAGCTCCATAGCTCTAATCTCCCCATCTGTAAAATGGGTATGGGGGAGGGAAAGGAGGAAAGAGAGGGAGAAAAAGGGCGTGCACTTTAATGTCCCTTTTAGCTCTAGCTCAGTGATCAGATGATCACCTGGGTTTAGTTTTCAACTCTTAATAGTTTCTTGCTAGATGTGTTTGAGCAATACAATACATCATTGTGGACCTCAGTTTCCTCTTTTGTAAAATGAGGGTATTGGACTGATGACTTCTGGTACCTTTTCCAGCTCTATATCTATGATATATCCTGTGATGTGCTAGATGTTGAGGATACAAAGACCAAAACCAAAGAGCTACCCTCAAGGAGCTTATATTCCCCCACACCTATATATGTGTCTACGTCTGTCTGTCTGTCTATCTATCATCTATCTATCTGTCTGTCTGTCCATCATTTATCTGTCTGTCTGTTTGTCTATCCATCTATCAACTATCTGTCTAAATATAGGAAAGAGTCTCCTAGAGGCAGAAATATGGAGGGAAAGCATTCCAAGAATTGGGGGGTTGGGGGGTGGGGGGAGAGACAGTCTGTACAAACTGTACAGAGGCCTGGAGGTGGGAAATGGAATGTGGAATACAGGGAATATCAAATAGGCTAATCTGGCTATCATGAAGCCAGATGGAAAAAGACATACATACATTTAGAAATAAATACATTTAGAAAGCACTTTAAAGATTTCCATAGTACATGATATACATTATCTCAGAAGTTCCTCACAACAACCCAGTGAAGTAGTTTGCTACCCCATTTCACAGGTGAAGCCATTGAGGCTCAGAACTTTCATGCTTAGAGTCACCGAGTCGTGTCTTGGGTAGGTTTTGAATGTCCTTTATAAAATGGAGTCAAAGAAAATTTGCTCCCTAATCCCTTAGTCAATTGGATCTAATTCAATATGCGTGTCTTCATCCAGGTGGACATGCCTTCCATGAACTCAGATCACAAGTCATCCAGGCTTTCACAATGCGTGATTCTATTAACAGTTTTGTTGTCAACTCTGACAAAGGTCACTAAGCCCCAGGTCTGGATGGAAAACAGGCCCCATCTTCCATATAAGTCACAGTCATCGATTGGATACACCAGGTCTCTTAAGGAAACTGAGTCTAACTCATTACATGTCCATTTAAATACTATAGAGATCAAAGGTCATTGAATTCGAGGCATGCCTAACTTCTATGGTCCTCAGTTACTTCCTCTGTAAAATTAGGTTAGACTACATGGCCTCTGTAGTCCCTCCAACTTGGGCAGCTAAGTGGTATAGCGAATAGGTTTGGAATCAGGAAGATCTGAGTTGCTAACCCATAGAAACTAGCTGTGTGACCCTAAGTGAGTCACTTAACCTTTATCTGCCTTTGTTTCCTCATCTGTAAAATGAGGATAATCATTGCACCTCCCTTTTGAGCTTATTGTTGGGATAAAATGAGATGATATTTGTGAAGTATGTTGCAGTCTTTAAAATGTATTATTGCTTTGTAGTTATTTCAACGCTTCCATGATACTATAATATAGCATACCCAAGGTGTGGTCAACCAGTCATTGCTTGAAATCTTCAGTTAAAAGCTGGTTAATTTTACTGGTTGGGTATGTCATAGGGAGTATTATTGTTAAAGCATGCCAACAAAGTTCCTGGTTCATAGTAGGGACAGAGATGAGATAGACCTGGGATTTCATTGGCATAGGGTACTCTTGGGTAAGGAAGCTCCCTCTTTCAGTGCAGGTCAGCATCTTTTCTGAAATTTAGCATCTTTGAGAGTTTCCTAAGCCACAGAAAGGTTAAGTGAATTGCCCAAGGTCACATAGCTGGTATGGTTCAGAAGCAGGGTTTAAACTCAGGTCTTTCAGTCTCTGAGGTCAACAAACACTTATCGATTGAGGAATGGGTTGGACTAGATCACCCTTTGAGTCCCTCTCAGCTCTGGGCTCCTTAGATGTTGTGATACCTTAGGCTATGTATTGAAGATAGGCAGCCATAGTTCTGAGTTCAAATGGTTCAGTGCCCCAGGAACAAAGAACAGTGCCAAAGGAAGGCCTCTGAAAGTTGGATTCTGGAGAGCAGGAATTCTCCATGCATTCATATACCCATCATTTGTACAAGGAAATATGTTGTTTTGAGGGCACGGAATGATTTCTACAACTAAATTTATGGAAAACATGGCATGCTTAATGAAATCCTGCCAATGTAAGTACATGTGAGGGTGTTTAATTGTCCAGATCTGAGTCAGCCCATCCCCAGTTCACCAGCCAACCTGGACCTTGAAACGCTTCTCTGGTCACAGAGCTTTCTTGGGGAGGGGAACCAGTAAATGAATTCCTTTATATTTGCAAGTGAGATAAGTCCTCCGAATGCATTATTGATGCCAACAAATGAGGGTTGGGGCTGTAGACAATACCTAATGAACCTGAGTCGACAGAGGCTGCTCCTGCTGAAGATGTCAAGTTTCAGGGTGCAAAGATTGATGGCAGTTTCATCCCTTAATTATCCTGTGGCTTCCGATCCCTCCAGACTGAACATGCCCAAGTGTGGGGCTAAAGATGCTACAATAAGTAATTAATTATGGGAAATCCACTGACAGCTATTTTTTTTTAAGACCCCTCCAGGTTGATAGGGACTCATTACTTTACCTCTGTGGTGAGGGTTTAAATTTGCCCAAATCAACGGGTATCTTTTTTTCTTTCTTTCGAAGGGAGTAAGAAAGAGAAAGCCCTCAATCAGCGAATCCTCTCTGAGAGTAGGGGATATGGAAAGCCAGGCTCCATCTGATGGTACTAACTTTAATTGTAAATCCTTTATTTATAGACCTTGGCTGTCACAGACTCTGTGTGGTGTTAAATAAAACCACTGGGGCAGGAGAAGGTAGGAAAGCTGGAAAATTCAGTGGCCAAAATATATTGAGCACTTTCTATGCTGAAATGACTCTGTGTTTCTTTATATTTGCTTTTAAGAACATGTGCTGTTTGTTCTGATTTCCATAGTGCACAACATTTCATAGTAAGCTCCCTGAGGGGAGGAATTTTTTTGGGGGGGGGGTCTTTTTATCCCTAGTACCTAGTTTAGGACCTTGTATCCAAGGGATGGGGGATCAGGATTAGACCAATGATTTGTTCAATAGAGAAAAATCCCAGTAAAGGAACTCCCTCTACCAACACAGATCAGTACCTCCTTTGCAACTTAAAGACTTGGTGAGGGGGTGGGGAAAGGAATAAGCATTTATAGAGAGTCTACTATGTGCCAGGCACTGAGCTAAGTACTTAGAGAATCACTTACGGAGGGGAGCAGGGAAGAGAATGAGCTTTTATATAGTGCTAACTATGTACCAGGCACATTACTAAGTATTTATATAGCCCCTTCTTGGGGCAGGTAGATGGTACAGTGGATAGAGTACTGGGCCTGCAGTCAGGAAGACTTCTCTTCCTGAGTTCAAATCTGGTCTCAGTTACTTACTAGCTGTGTGTCCCTGGGCAAGTCACATAAGCCTGTGTGCCTCAGTTTCCTCATCTGTAAAATGAGCTGGAGAAGGAAATGGCAAACTATTCCAGTATCTTTGCCAAGAAAACCCCAAATGGGGTCACCAAGAGCTGGACACAACTGAACAACAATAAAAATATGCTGGGTAACTGTGCTAAGCACTTGACAAATATGATCTAATTTGACCCTCACAAAAATCCTACAAGGTAGATGCTGCTATCATATCCATTTTACAGTTGAGGAAACTGAGGTAGACAGAGGTTAAGTGACTTGCCCAGTGTCATAGTGTCTGAGGCAGGATTTGAACTCAGGTCTTCTTTACTCCCAGTGTTCTGTGTATGTATCACCTAGATGCCTCTAGAGCACTAAACTTAATGTCTTACCCAGAGTCGCACAGACAGTATATTTCAGGGGTGAGACTCAAGGTTGTCTTGGCTCTGTGGCCAGATTATCATCTATCGTGACATGCAACAATACAGCATTGTCATTCAGTCATCTCAGTCATGTCCAACTCTTCATGACCTCATTTGTTTTTGGCAGAGAAACTAAAGTGGTTTGCTATTTCCTTCTCTAGCTCATTTTACAGAGGAAAAACTCAGGCACGGAGTGGTAAGTGAGTGTCTGAGGCCTGACTCCATATGTACCACTTACTTGTCCAAGCATACAGTAGGTACTAACTAAATGCTCATTCCTCAACAGAAGTTAGTTGTGCTATAAAAACAAAAGATAGCAATAAAACTTTTTTTTTAATGGGCAGTGTGCCCATAAATGGGACCTCAGAAATGTGGACAATTGCCACTTCAATGGCATTTTAAGGTTTTTAATACACTTGACATTGACAGCTAGGGGGCACCATAGTGCGTTGAGTAGTGAACTTTGAGTCAGATAGACCTGAATTCAAATTCAGCCTTCACTTACCAGCTGTGTGACCCTGGCCACATCAATTAACTGTTTCTTCACTTGGAAAATGGGAATGATTATAGCTTGTACCTCCCAGGGTTGTTGTAAAGCAATTAGCACACAGTGCCTGGCACATAGTAAGCACTTAATAAATGCTTATTCCCTTCTTTCCTTGACAAGACCAATCTCAATACATTTTCACAGCTACACAGTTGTTTATTATCCAGTTTCACTGGTGAGGTAATTGAGACTCAGCAAGGTTAATCAACCTTTCTAAAGTCACCCCACTAATATTTATGGCAGAACCCAATCCCAGGTGTGACATCTTCTAAATAGAAACAGGACAGAAAGAGGTTGCCTTATTCTTTGTTGTAAATGGATGGAATCCTAGCACTAGAAGGGATCTCGGAGATCAGCTGTCATGACCCTCTGCTGTCAGGGAAACAGCAATAATCACTGGTGTAGCTATCAGCTTGTATTTCTCCCCGCTTTCTCAACTACCATTCTCTAAGGAAGTCATCTGTGTTCAGTGCTTTCTCTTCCTCTCCTCTCACTCTCTTCTAAACCTGCCCATCCCACTATACCTCTTATTTAGGATAAGGGAGGAGCCCTCTCTTCTCTTCTTCTCCTCCCCTTATCCAGCTGACAGGTGGAGTGGAACATTTCCCAGAATCCTCAGCTCTGCCTATCCAATTTTCAGTCTCCCAGTTGGCCAAGTCACCCTGTAATTTGGCAAGGCTGACCTCCTCCCTGTGCCCGTCTTCCTTTTTTATGCCTTTGGGCACTAATATAGACATCAACACAAGAGAAGTTTGGAGAGACATTTTCCCAGATTGAGTCTATAAACTCCAGGGTAATTATTTCTATTTTTCCAACCCCAACCCTCCGACACTGCCAAGGCCAGGCTTGGTCTGGTAGCAGCTATGTGGGAAGGGCCTCCCAGTCCTTTTGGCATAGAGTTGGACTGGAAAAGCCAGCCATCTCTGGGGAGGAAATGGCCAAGTTCTAAGCATCACCAAGCCCTTAGGGTGGAGCTGATCTCTCTCCGGCGCAGACTGTCTGGCCCCCAATGTTGCCACAGAGACACGTGGGTCCCACCTTGCCAGCTCAGCCTCTGACCAGCACCAAGAAGCTCCATTTTCTGTACTGAATCTTTTCATCCTCTCCTCACGAGTAAATTTCATCCCTTTGAATGAATTTAAATGCTTTTGACACAGACAAGTAAATATATTCCCTGGTCCCATGAAAGAAATGTTCTTTTAGCCTTTTGGAAGCAGCAAGGTGGTGGTGTAGATAGAGTGCTGGGTTTGGAGTCAGGAAAACCTGATTTCAAATTCTGCCTCAAACTATAACCTGCTCTGTTACCCTGGGCAAGTCATTTATCCCTTATGTGCCTCAGTTTCCTCCTCTGTAAAATGAAGAGGTCTCTAAAGTCCCTTCTGGCTGTGTACCTGTGATCTTATGAATCTGAGTTGTTTTTCTCTAGTAAATGTCCCAGAATATTGTATTTTTCATAAGGAAACTGCATTGCTCTAACCTTTAAGGAATGTAGAAAAACCTTTTCTTTTCTCCCCACTTCACCATCCTATCTCAAATTGCAAACAACAACAAAAAGCCTAGAAATATCATAAGAATTCTTCACTTGTTTTCCAAAGAAGCCCTTTTCCACATCTGGGGGACAGAAGATCATTTTCTCTTGCTTTGATATACCAGTTCCATTTCCCCCCTCTGCCCTACAGTGGAGTCCTGCCTGATTAATTTAGCATCATGACATGGTAGTGGTTTATTTATGATGCCAATAGCTAGGATGCTGTTTTCCCCCAGAGAGGGAGATGGACTCTCATACCTAAAAGTGTCTGAGGCAGCTGATGTATCTGTCAGGGAAGGGGTATACTTGCTTTACAATGCCAGCCTGAGTTGGGGCACAGGACCTCTCGACTGACCATTCCTTTGAAACTCTTAGGGATAGGTCTCTAACTCATGGAGTCCAGAATCAATCTGTCAGTTCCTCTCAGCTTTCGGTACCAGGATAATTCAAGAAGGGACTATCAGTCTATCAACATGCATTGTTTTAGTTTAAATAGATTTTTATTTATTTTATTAAATATTTCCCAATTTTACATGTTAAATTTTTTTAATATTCATTTTTTTTAAATTTTGAGTTCTAAATTCTCTTCCCCCCATCCCTTTAGGAAGGCAAGCAATATGATATAAATTATACATGTGAAGTCATGGAAAACATATTTCCATATTAACCAATCAATATGCATTGTTTGAGCACTTATTGTGTGCCAGGCATTGTGCCAAGTGCCAGGGATAAAAAGAGAAATAAATGATATTGCCTGTCCTCAACTAACTCACTCTTGCTAGCTATGGGATACTGAACATCACTTCAGTTCTCAGTTTCCTCATCCGTAAAAGGGAAGCTTGGACTCAGTGGCCTCTAAGATTGCTTCTAGCTGTAAACCTAAGATTCTTTGAGTATTGGGTCCAGCAAGGGAGAGAGGTGGGATATTAGAGCTAGTGTTAATCCAGGGTTTTCATTCAGCATGATTCTAGTCTTCCAGTCATTCAATACAATCCATTATCTGGTCCTACTATCCAAGACTGCTTCCTATATTGCTTCCCAATGCTCAGACCTGTCTTCTGAAATTCCTGCCCATTGCACCATATTCATGCCCAAGTGTCCCCCATCCTTAAAAAAACCTCTTCTCTAGACCTTACAATTCCTTCAAGTTATTATCCTATATCTCTCCTTCCTTTCTCAGCCAATCTCCTTGAAAAAAAGCTGTCTACATTTGCTGCCCCAACTTCCTCTAAGTCACTCATTAACCCTTTGTCATCTGACTTTGGACCTCATCATCCAACTAAGTTGATGTTAGAAGAAAGGAAGAGAAAAGAGAATTCATTCCAAATCATCCAACAAGCATTTACTTATTAGGGATCTCAGGTCCCTCCCCAGATCTCTTAATCTCTTAATCGTCAGATCTGACAGTCTTTCCCGGTCCTCATCCTTCTTGACAAGGAGTAACTCAGAAATTTAAGACTTTGCTACCAATTACAATGCCAAGTTTTATGTGAACAACAAAATATGCATCAATGGTAATAATGTCTATCATCTGTGGAAGTACATTTAAAAAAAAACCCAAAGATCAGAGCATTGGGGGCTTTGCAACAAAGTGGAACTTCATCAACCTCCTTATGGACAAAGATGGTTGTATGCTGAGGTCAGTCAGTCAGTCAATAAGCATTTATTAAGTACCTACTATGTACTAAACATTGTGTTAAACTCTAGAGATACAGAGAAAACAGAAAAGTCTCTGTCCTTAAAAAGCTTACATTCTAATGGAAGAGATCACAGGCAAATAGCTAGATACATACAAGATGTATGCAGAGTAGCTGGAGATAATCTCAGAGGGACAGGCATTAGCATCTGGGGGGAAGGGAGGACCAAGAAAGGCCTCCTGAAGAGAGTGTCTTTTGAGCTGAAAAGGAAGAAAGGGAAGCCAGGAGGTGGGGTGAGGGCATTGAGCATTCTAAATATAGGGAAAAGATCCAGAGACAGAAGACAAAGCATAAGTTTTGAGGGACTGAAAGCAAACCAGGCTGGATCATAGCATTAAGTCAACATGCATTTATTTAGCACCTACTATGTACCTGGCACTTAGAGAAGGCTAGAATAGGCCAATTTATGATGAGCTTTAAATGCAAACTAAAGAACTTAATTGATCCTGGAGATAATAAAGAGATGCTGAAGCTCCTTTTGGGGGTGAGGGGACATGATCAGGTCTATGCTTGAGAAAAATCACCTTTGGCGGTTGAACAGAGGATCAACTGAGTTGAAGAGACTGGAGGGAGAGACACTATTTAAAAGGCTGTTTATTGGGGTGAGAGGTCCTGAACTAGGGTGGTGGCAGAGTGAGTCAAGAGAAAAGGATGTAGGGAAGGAAATAAGCATTTATATAGCATCTACAATATTCCAGGCATTGTGCTAAGTATTTACAAATTTTATCTCCTCTTATCCTCGTGACAGACATGCTGGGTAGGTGCTTTTATTATCTCTGTTTGACACATGAGGAAACTGAGGTAGACTAAGGTTAAAGGGCTTGCCCAGGGCCACACAGCTAGTAAGTGTCTGAGACTGGATTTGAACTCAGGTCTTCCTGACTCCAGGCCCAGTACTCTGTGCACTGTACTACCTATGTACCCTAGCAAGAAATGTCATAGAAGTAGAAACACTTAACCTTTTAATGATGCGTCCATATCGTTTTGAGATGTCATTTTAAGAGTGACAACTCTTTAAACTGCAGAGGAGGAGTTCCCTATATCAATGAAATCAAAAGTCCAAACCATTATCCCTATTTACTGAGACTCCGAGAGACCATGACAGTCATGAGTAACATAAGTAGGATGGAAATGCATGTAGTCTGTTGACCTGGGCTTTGAGTCCCAGCTCTGACGATGACTTTGAGACCAAAGATCTGCCACGTCCGCTCTCTGGGTCTGTCCTCTGTAAGATTAAGGGAGGAGGATATATAGACTAAATGGTCTGCTGATTGCGTAATTATATGAAAGTTACCATGCCATACAATGCCATGCAACAAGGTCTTGGAATCAGGTTTGAATCCTGGATCTTCTGCTTGACCTTGTTGGACATGACAGTGTCCTCTGTGAACCTCAGTTTCCTGAATAATTGTGTTATTAATTATATTAATTAAAACTAGAGGGTTGAACTCAATGGCATCTAAAGATGCATTCCAGCTTGAAATCCATGAAATTTGATTCTGTAAAGTCTCATTCCCTCTCCCTTTTATGGTGGGAGTCAAGAAGCAGTTAAATCAAGTCTTACAGTAAAATCCTTTCAAGAGTAAAAGGGAAAGAGAACTAAATTTGGAGTTTCCTAAACTCTGATTCTTTTATTTATAATCTATATGACCTTGCACAAGATTTCTTACCTCTGGGAACTTTGGATTCTTCATCAGAGTAAATGTAAGCTCTTTGAGGACTGGGACTGTTTGAGTTTGGGTCTTAGTATCTCCAGAACCTAGCTCAGTGTTTCTCACCAGAAAATGTTAATCTCTGAAACTTTTGCTTTTGTTTTTTTCTCTTAATGGTCAGCCTTAACCCCAAATCACTCTGTCTCTCATTGATTGGTCAGCAGTAGGTCAAGTCCTACTTTCTCATTGTTTGGGACCTGATTGGCTCAAAATGAACGTAAATAGCAGTTGTTTCTGTTTTGACCACAAATACTGACAGGCTTCCTCTCCTAGATCTTTTTTTATTATTATTATTTTTAAAGAGGTCTTTCTTTATTTCTTATTAAGCCTTAATCACTGAATGGGCACTGCCTCAGTCAAACTGAGATCTATTAAAGACCTTAGCTTGAAAAGTCCAAGGTCCCCCATTGCATCCTGGGCCATCTCCAGTCATCCTGATCTATATCTGGCCACTGGACCCAGATGGCTCCAGAGAAGGAAGTGAGGTTGGTGACTGCACAGCCCTGCCTCACTTAAATCTAATTCACTTGCATGTCATGGCATCACCTTCCTGGTGTCATGGTCGAAGGACAAACAGCAGTGTTTGTTACCAGATAGACACATAACAGATTTGTTCCTTGCTTGTTTGATTGAATAGAATGAGGGGCATGAACTCCATGACCTCAGAAGTTTCTTTCAACCTGAAATCCATGATCTTTCTGACTGATCAGTAGATGGGGTTCTCCAATCCAATCAACATTTATTAAGCACCTACTGTGTGCCAGGCACTGTGCAAGATACTGGGGATACAATAATTGAAAGGAAAGATAGCTTTCCTTGAGCTCCCTCAAGGAGCTTACAAGATAACACAGACAAGGAGGCAGGAAAGGAGAGAGGGAAGCCAGGGGGTACTCGACATAGTGGGCATCTTGTTCCATAGAGTTGATAGAAGACAAGCAGCAGATGCAAAGTGGGATGATTCACAAGCCATTCTCAGCTGCAATCGAAGATCTACTCTCCTAGGCCTTGGGAGCCAACATTCCGATATATTGGCAACATTCCCTTCCAGAGCTCAGCAGGGAGCCCCAGAGTCCCACCTTCCTTCCTAGGTCTTCTGTCCCAAGCACTAAGCCAACCACTGACCCGTGGGTCCTATAGCTTTCCATTTCTTGGGGGCAGGTGGAAATGATGCGGGGAAATTGTGCCACTTCCCCTCTGAGTCCCAGCTGGAGTGATGCCTCCTCCCTGGCATCGACTCGAATGTCTCCATCTAATTGCCAGCCCTTTCCCACTGTGCAGGTGGGAACCAGTGGGCCAGTTGCAAATGAATAATGCAAACAGGTTAAAGGCTGCAGAGGGATAGTTACAGAGTCCAAAAAGGTCAAGAAAACTATTGCTGGAACCCGAGCACCAAGTGGAACCAGAGAGCGTGATTAATTGACGAAATCATCGAGGCTCTGACCTACCTCTTGGAAGTTTAATGAATTAGTTGATTAGTTGCATCAAGTTGCTTCCCTCCTAAAGTAGAAAGAAGGTCATTGGTCTGGAGAAAACAGCATGCCCCAGCAAATGATTGGGTTGCTTTAGAAGGCACAGGCTGTAGACTCATAAAGTCTTGAATGAGGTGGGGGAGGAGGCCAAGGAGCTCCCCCCAACCCCACCCCTCCATAGGTCAGGTCAGGCCAAAGAGAAGGATGTGAATGTAGCTGTCATCAGAGCCATTTGACCTTGGCCATCTCCGCACAAGCTTTCTTCAGCTAAGATTTCTCTCTCACCCGCTACTCCCTATAGCCAGAAGGCATTGCATCCATCCAACATTCCTTTCTAAAGCTCAGCAGAGAGCTCCAGCATCCCACTTTCCTTCTCAGGTCTTCTGTCCCAACCACAAGGAAACCACAACCCAGAGACAAGAAATAATTTGAATCAAAAATGTGTTGTTGTTGAATAGTTTTTCAATCATGTCTGACTCTTTGTGACCCCATTTGGGGTTCTCTTGGCAAAGATACTGGAGTGGTGTGCCATTTACTTCTCTAGCTCATTTGACAGGTAAGGAAGCTGAGGCAAATATGATTAGGTGGCTTGCCCAGGGTCACACAGCTAGTAAATGTCTGAGGCCAGATTTGATCTAATGAAAATGAGTCTTTCTGGTTACAGGATCAGCACTCTTTCCACTGCACCACCTAGCAACCCCGATATGAAGTGATTAGTCCAGTGTTTCACGGATAGTATCTGTGTGTGTGATTGGAACTCAGAGAAGGAGGAAAAAGTAAGTGGGTTTCAGAATCAGGAGAAAGTCAGATTTGGATCCCTCCTCTCATACCGATGAGAAATGGTAAGCCATTTCTCTCTGGGCCTGTTTCCTCATCAATATGATGAAAACAGTTGTATCTGTAGTATATTCCTTTCAGGGTTATAAGGTTTAAATGAGATCACCTTAATAAAGCACATGGTTCAACCTTAAAACATTTTGTAGGTGTTTAATAAATGTTAAATGAGTTTAGATATAGAGATGAGAATCTGATCCATTGTTAAGTATTGATTCTTCAGTAGGAAGTCACGGAATATAATGTAACATAGACTGTGTTATCCAGACAGCCTGGGGTAGTGAAGATGGCTGGTCTTAGGATGAGAAAAACCCGACTTCTGATCTCATTTCTATTTGGTATCACGACCTGTGGGACTCTGAATGACTCACGACTCTGCCCTGTTGCTCACTGGGACTCATCTCCTGATACCTGGGTCTAAAAATTCAATGTCACCAAAACAGGACAGGGGAGGGGAGACATGGTTAGACAGTTACTGTTCTGAAAAAAATATTGGTAGGATTTAGCACTATGGACACTCCATCTGAGCCAGCAGTGGGATGTGGTCACCAGAGAAGTAAATGGGATCTTAGGGTACATTTGGATGGGCATTGTGTTTAGGAATCCTGGAGGTGACAGACCCACTCTACTCTGCCTTTGTCAGAACTCAACTAGGATAGTGTATCCAGTTCTAGGGGCTGAAATTTTTCACAAGTTTCCTTCTAACTGTACATCTAAGAATCTGTGATCTTTTTTATTAATATTTTATTCCAATGAATTTAAAAGAGCATTTATTAAGTGCTTACTGTGTACCAGGCATTGTGTTAAATGCCAATAAGTAAACAAGATATCTCCTTCCTTCAAGGCTCTTACATTCTCATTGGGGGAGGCAACGCATATAGCTAGAATTAGAAAGGGGGTGGGAATCAGTCAGTCAGTTAGCATTTATTAAGTATCTACTATGTGCCAGGCCAGTTTGGCCATCTGGTACAGTGTGGGAAAAGGGACAATATATAATGAAGCTGGAAAGGTAAGACAGAACCAGATTATAAAGGCAAACATTTGAGGCAAACATTCAGTGACTCTGGAAAATCGCTGTTTCCAAGCCAAATACCTGTCCTTTTGGTGTTCAAATAAGAGGAGTTTCTATGTAACCCTAGAGGCAATAGTGAGCCAAAGAGGTTTATTGAGTGTAGGAGTGATCTAGCCAGATCTATACTTCAGGAAAGTCACTTTGATAGCAAACAAATGGTAGCAGTTATGATTGTAGCATTCCCCATCTGGTCCTTTGGACCATCCTTAAGCAGGTTAGAGTCCCCTGCCTGTAATTCCATGGTCTCCTGAATGATATTCCTAAGAACAAAGAGGCAATCCTCCAGCCAGACTTATCAATAACCATCATTGCTCTGGGGAAGGAATGGCCCAGCTTGTCATAATTATTGATGTGGACTGGGAGTTGCTGAGTTGGAGGATGGGAGAAGGGTTGATATTATGGCCACAGGACTTGATTTGGTCAATAAAGCAAATTGGTTTAAGTGAAAATAAAGCAGCGTTCGCAAGTGTGTTGGAAGAGTAAAGTAATTGCAGTTCGAGGTGTACAGAATATAAATTCCCGTTTGCTTGAAATTATTACAATGTGTTATTGATTACACGGAACCTGTCATTGCTTTTTAAGTTATAGGTTATTAATGGGGTATCCGTTTAACAAATATTTTCCACTTTCCACACCATTGAAACAAGAGAGAAGTTACATAGACACATTACCACTGCAGTCTTCCCATGGACCCAAGCCATCTCCCTCCTGAGGCCAAGTGCACAAGGCTCAGGCATAAGATCCTAGCTGGGCAGGGAAATTAATCCAGTCTCTTAAGAAGTCTAGGAAGGGCTGAATTCCAGCAGGAGCCAATGATAAACACTACCAAGAGGTCATGGGAACCCGGAAAGCTGGAAGGGACCTCCAAGTGCATCTAGCCCAGTCTCTTCATTTGATACATAAGGAAACTGAAGCCCAGAGGGAGAGGTGACTTGCCTAAGGTCACACAGGTAGTTATGAGGCAGTGCCAAGATTCTAAACCAGGTGCTTTGCTGGCATCACCCCAATTTTCCAGAGCAGTATTAACTGATTAACAGACTTAGGAGAGTAGGGGGCTCTATGGGGCCAGGGACGGGTCTTTTGTACAATAGATGCCCTTCCTTTGGAGTGGAAAAGAAGACCAAATCTAATCCAGGGACACCTCATTTATCTGGCATCATGGGAAAAAGCTGTTCCACATAAGTAAATCCCCCAAATTACAGAAGCTTACTTCTTCATGCACCATGGCTTTGGATGTGATTTTAACATTTCAGATAGAAGCCTTTCTAAAGTACATTAGATTGTTCTCTGCCTTCCTAAGCAGAGGATACCTAGGTTAATTTAACGTGTTCTGACTATTTTAAAGTTAGCATGGTGAACATGCAGTTTTATAAAATATACACTTACTCATACACACATCACCAAGTATATTCTGACTGTTTTCTATACGTGCTTATTTTTGTACAGATTATCTCCCTAATTACAACATAAAATTTTTGAGGACAGGGATTGTTTCTTTCTCTCTCTTTTTTTTTTAACATCCCCAGAACATAGTACCATTTTCCATTATTTCTAGCAGCTCCTTGGCTTGTCCTTCCTAATGTATCTTAAAGCAACCAGTAGGCACTTAATAAATGCACTTTGACTGCTGATGATACTGTTTGGTAATGACATTCTCTGTTTTTGAGTTTTTCCATCACTTCTATCATGCCAGCTTTTTCCATCCCATCATTCTACTCTGCCCCACCCTCCCCACACTCTGTGTCATTCCTCTCTTTTGTAGGGATGGAATGGGGCAGGGGTGACAAGGAGAAAAGCAAATTTGTTAAGAAATGCACGATAGTAGAATGAGGATCATATGTCTTGTCTTCTCAATGGGAGAAGGGAGAGAATTTGGAATTGAAAATCAAAATATTAATTTATTTTAAAAAACTGCTCATCAAATAACAATATCTGAGGATCTCAGTGAGGACCTAAGGGTAAAGGACTCGAGGGCTTTGAGGCAGTTGTTTCAGGCCCTTGGGACTTTTGTTGGCTTCCTTCTTGGCTAGATTTTGTGTTCTGCAGGACTATACAGGTCAGAACTCTGGCCAGAGGGTGGTTATTATAATTCACTATCCTCCACCCCTAAGCCATCTCCCTCCCTGACTCTAATGGAGCTTTCACCCAGCCAACATGGCTGAATTCAAGACAAAAGAAGCCAGCCTAGAGTAGAATTGTATTGAAACAGTGACTGAGCAGCTAGGTGGTGCCATAATGCATAGAGTACATTGAGCGCACCAGGCCTGGAGCCAGGAAGACCTGAGTTCTAATGTGGCCTCCGACATTTACTAGCTATGTGACTCTGGGCAAGTCATTTAACCCTGTTTGCCTCAGTTTCTTCATCTGTAAAATTCACTGAAGAAGAAAATGGCAAACCACTCTAGTGTCTGCTAAGAAAACCCCAAATGGGGCCACAAAGAGTTGGAAACAACTAAATAACATCAAAAATTGCACAGCACTTTACACATTATCTCATAGTATTCTCATAACAACCCTGGGGCAGGAGGAGTAAGGGAGTAAGGGTGGGGGAGGTGTATGATTACTATTCCCATTTCGTAGATGAGGAAACTGAGACCCTAGTCCAGGGTCACACTGCTTCTAAGTGTCTAAGGTTGAATTTGAACTCAGGATTTCCTATCTTCAAATCCAAGGCTCCATGCACTGCATCACCTAGCTGCCTGCATTTGTCAAAGCTAAGGCCTGATCTGAAGAGTCAGGACTCTAGGGAGTGGGGCAGAATAGAATGCAGTCCCTAGATTCAGAGACAGAGGTGATCCCCCATGACCCCCATACCTGGAGCCCAGGTGGTCCAGCTTTCTAATCCCCATACCATACCTTCTCATGCTGATTCTACTTGTCACTGCTTCCTCCATCACCCTCCAGAGCACCAACTCCAGACAAGAGCCCTAAATGCCAGAGCCCAGCTATTGTTATTACAAGGCTGGCTCCCTTCAGAGAGCCCAGCAGGTAGTGTCTAATGAAGTCCAGGCCCGTTCCCACTGCCTGTGATTAGCATTCATGGAAGGAGGGGGAGACAGAAGGAGGACTCATCTCTAATATACTACACCCTCTTAAATGGGTTTACCTTCAGCTTCCTTCCGAATATAGCCACCTGAGAAAGAGAGAAGCAATATTCCTTGGACTAAGGAAATCCCTATGGGGTAGAGTTCATTTTAATGGATTCTTGTCAAATTACTAATCAGAATAAATGCAAGTTTTGTCAGAGCTGGAATATTTCATTTAAAGGTCTCCCATAATGAACAGGATTAATTTGGAAATGCCAGTGGTGACTCAAATCCTGGAATCCTTAAAAACGCTGAGATATTATTTGTAACAGGCCCTTCCTGAATGGATTCATTTTTTTATCAGTCCCACTGGGTCCTCTCCACTTTACAATTTAGCTTCTATCCATACATCCAACCTGATTTTCCATTATTCCTCCTTAAAACACTTTGCAGTTCAGAGACATTCGATATAAAAGGGATTGGGGTAGAGGGAATGAGAGCTTAACATACCGTCCAGAGGGCCCTGGGGTTGAACCCTGCTACTATCACTGTGTGACCTTGGGTAAGTCCCCTGACCCCTCTGAGTTTCCTTCAGTCCCTTCCTTTGTAAAATAAAGATCATAACACTCATAGTCCCTACCTTGCAATCACATGAGATGATGTATGTAAAAAGTTTTGAAAACCTTAGAGACATGTAAAAATGGGAGTTGCTCTGTTATCATCGTTGTCATTTTCAAGAAGCTGGCCAGCCTAGTAGCACAAAGAGCTGGCCCTGAAGCCAGGAAGACCTGGGTTCAAATCCCACTTCAGATACCATCCTGGCTGTGTGACCCTGACCAAGTCACTTACCTCATATCCCCAGATAAGAATCAAGACTACAAATTCAGAGAAGGTGCTAATTTACATTGGGATCAGGACTGTCCTCATCTGGGAGTTCCCTCTACTATTGAAATCACAAATCCAGCCCCTATCCTCTATTATTGTCATCATTTTTTTTTTCATTTTCTCACCCATTTCAATGAAGTTCAGATAAAAAGAAACCTTGGAGAAGTCAACCCTGATAGCTTCCTTTTATATTTAGTACTCTGTGGATTCTAGCATAGGTGGATAAAAACAACTGCTTTTTTTACCAGCAAAAAATTTTGATTATTATAATATGTTTCACTATTTCTGAAAACATCTTAAGAGCAACTCCAGTAACAGACGGCATGATGAGAAGGATATGTCCCTCGTCCTTTTCCCACATGGTTTTGATTTCTAGATCTCTGTATTTTGGAAGCTTTCCATGGCATTTAGCTAAGAGATTATGAGTATTTGGTATAACTGGTTTTTAGTCATTTCATGTCCCATTCTCCATGACCCCATTTGAGGTTTTCTTGGCAGAGATACTGGAGTGATTTGCCGTTTCCTTCTCTAGTTCATTTTGCAGATGAGGAAACTGAGGCAAACAGGAAGTTGAAGAGACTTGCCTAAGGTTTTCATGCTAATAAGTGTCTGAGATTGAATTTGAATTCAGGAAGATGAATCTTTCTGACTCCAGGCCCAGCATTCTATCTATTACATCACCTAGCTACCTTTATTTGATATAGCTGCACCTACAAAAAATATAGTTCTTAAATGTGGGAGAGGGTGATGCTGGACCCATGTTGTGTCCAGACAATTGTGGATAACAGTTTTGTTTGTGATCAGCCACTCCTGTTCTGATGCAGTTAAATTCTCAAGGCTAGTTTGGCACCTATGTTGGCAATACAGGGATTTGTTAGATGTTAGCAAAAGATAGGCAGGTTCTGGTGTATAATTCTGGCCACCGATTGTGTCTTTCTAGGTATCCAGTAAGAGCTCAATTTCGGCAACCCAAAGTGAAGTGTGACATAGTTTCTGCCATCTCCCAACAACCTCTGTATCAATCAATAAGTCTGGGCTCCTAAAGGAGACCCCGCCTGTAATTTCTAGTGACAACAAACCAATCTCATGCCACTTTCCTCAACTCTCTCTCCTCTAGCGCTCAGCCCAGTGCCTGGCACTATAGCAGGTACTTCATAATGCTCATTGCCTGATTGACTCGGCCATTTGTTCGAGACATCTTTGTCAACAGAGCATTGACCAAGTCCATGGGGATGTTGCCCCTGGGGGAGAGTCTCTTTTGTTTTGCTATTCTAAAATTGATAGACACCCACAAACACAGATATTTCCACATATACAAAGAAGAACAGAAAGACAACTGTATGTGAAATTTCAGATCTCAATTACTGCAGCTCATTTTGTTAAAAATATGGAATAAATTCAACACATTAGTTCCAAATTGAACCCACTTTTGTGTATCTCCCCCTTTAACTTCCTTCTGTTCTCCTCTGTGCATTTTTAAATGCTTCATTAATGTTTTTTCTTCTTTTTTTCTGACATCACTATCAGAAGGTCTTCTCTTCCTTGTAAAAAAATCATTAGTAAAGAAACTTCCTTTTGTAGCAAATAAGCATTGTCAAACAATTGTCAAAAGCAATTCCATTCGTTGGCCACATCCAGAATTGTAAGTTTCATCCTGTACCTCTAGTCATGGAGACCATTGGATTTTCCTCTTAGACCTGAGATCCTATGCTCTGTTGAATTTTTGCTCCTTTTGATGACTCCAAAGAATATATGTATTGTTAGCCGTTCCTATTTTGGTCAGTCAGTCAGCTGACAAACATTTATTAAGCACCTATTATGTGCAAGGCGTGGTACAAAGCATTGATGATACAAAGAAAGGAAAGTTCCTGCCTTCAAGATGCTCATGGTCTAATGAGGGAAATAACATGAAAGCGATCATGTACAAATTAGAGTAGGGCTAAATTGGACAAAGGAAAGGCACTGGAATTAAAAAGGATTGGAGAAGGTAGGATTGAGCTAGGACCTGAAGGAAGCCAGAGAAGGGTTGTCTATTTCAAAAGTGTTGCCTTAAGTTTTTAAACTTCATTTATCATGTGCCCTACAAATAGCTTTCAATCATTTTCACTTTTTTTGACAAGGAAGTATTCATCTTTCTATCCTTTCTTAGAATGATGAACCCTGGGTTTCATTAATATCCTACAAGATTTTATTTGGATACTTTCTAAATCAGTTGGCATCCATTCCTGTGTCCCAAACATGTAGGTTAAGACAGTTACTGCCAAGGCATTAATTGTCCTACATGTGTTCTTCTCCTTGAACTTTGGCTCAGTTCAGCCAAACTGGAATACACAGGATTCCCTGACTTTGACCTTTCATCTTCAGCCTGTGTGTGTACATTCCTGCAATCACAACCCCATGCCAGCAAGAGGCAGTGCAGAGTAATGGATAGACCACTGGAATTGGATTCAAGATGACCTGGGTTTGAATCCTACCTCAGATATTTCCTAGCTAGATGACCCTATACAAGTCACTGAAGCTCTCTGGGTTTCAGTTTCTTCCTCTGTGAAATGAAGAGGTTGGACTGGAAGACCACGGAAGTCCCTTCCAATGTGAGAGCTATAATCCCATTGCTTTGCCAAGAACACCATGTGACCTTCCTTAGTAGACTGACCATCAAAGAGTGGGAGAAGCCTGAGCAAGGGAGCCTTGGACTCTGAATTCCCATGGTGCTTTCCTGGCCTGTCTTGTAGCATAATGAAGCCAGCTAGGAATTGGAGTGGATTGAATGCTGGAACTTCATTCAAATCTAACCTCAGATACTTCCTAGTTTTCCATGACACTGGGCAAATCATTTCTCCTATCTGTGCCTCAGTTTCCTCATCTCTAAAATGAGAATACTAATAGCACCTCCATCCCAAGGTTGTTGTGAAGGTGAAATGAGAAAATGTTTGCAAAGCACTTTACAAAGAAAATGCTAGCTAGTGTTATCATAAGAGGTACAGGAAGTGTAACAGGAAGTAAGAAAGGTTCTTGCCAGAAGATATGAGGTAGTTTCCCCATTCTTTCACATCCCAGCTGTGTAGTCTTGGGTGTGAGTTCACTTTTATTTCTCTGAGTCTCAGTTTTCCCATCTGTAAAATAGGCATAATAATATCTGTCCTCTCTATCTCACAGGAAAGATCCAGTGAGCTACTCCATGCAAAAATGTCCATTTATTAAACACACATCACTTTCTTGTCTGTTGTATAATAATGTTGTATAGTAGATCAGTCATAGGAGCCAACCTGTTAAAGAAATAGACTTTGGAGTCAAAAAGACCTGGGTTCTAATCCTGTATGACAATGAACAGTCATTTAACCTTTCTGAGTTGCCTCAGTTTCCCTATCTATTCCCTATCAGTTTCCCTATCTATAGGAATAATTATACCTATAGTAGATACTTCAGAAATAGCTTTGCATAGTTCATGGAGCCTTGGGTTCAAGAAGAAAATCTTTCCTCTAACACATATGTGGCCCTGGAATTCACTTAACCTCCCTCTCAGTGTCCCCAGACCCTCTGGAATTCCCAGTTGTTGAGCAGATCCTGTCCTGAATTTGCCCAGAAAGTTTCTCCATTGAGGATTCCCCTTTGCCAATAAAATCACAAAAAAAGCTGAAGCTGTGATGAAGCACCATTGAGATGATATCAATCAAGTGCTTTGTAAACTTCTCCATGCTGTGTACATGTCAGCCATCATTATTAATTATGCAGTCAGGGTTCTACTGGTTTGTGCAGAAATCTTGTTTCCTAAAGAGCATGGAATCAGAGTACCTAGGTTCAAATCCTGCCTTTGGATCTTAGTACCTCTATGATTTTAGCCAAGTTATTTAATTTCTCCAGGACTCAGTTTCCCCATCCCAAGTTTGGATTAGATGGTCACTCAGGTCTCCTATCTGGCCCCACATTCATGACTCTATTGTCCCCAATTATCAATTCCTTGAAGACAGGGATTCCATCCTGTACTGTATCTCCCCCTCCCACCCCATGCCCCAAGGTGCAATAATATTAAGCACAGTGTCCATTGACTATTGGGTGCTCGAAAAAAAGCTTCATTGATTGGATAAATGATTGACTCTTGGAGGAAATAAACACTGAAAGACCAAAATGTACCAGGCACAGCTGAGGCTTACAGATGATGGGGACCTCCTAGTTAACTAGCCCCAGCTATGGGAATGAGGTCAGAAGGCTTGTTTTTGATTCCTTTAGACAAATGACTGCAGTCGGACCCTCACCCTCCCAGGGCTCCTGACAGACAATTCCCTGGGCTTGGGAGAGGATGGAAGGTAATGACTAGCCTTCACTGTCCCCACTCAGCCCCACCTCAGAATCCTCTGAAAGGTGAAATAAATCACGCAGACTGTCCATCAAAGAGAGTCGGGCAAATAATGGCCCAATTTCCCCAATCCTCCAGAGAGAAGCTTCCAGTATTTGTCACTTGAAACAGTCAATAATTTCTATGGAGTGTGGTTGTTCCAGTCAGGCCAGGGGACAGAAATACCACTTTTGATGGAGTGGCCCATGTGGGGCAGTCTGACACCTCTGGAGGAGAGAGACACACAGGACTAACTGGGCCATAGGCAGCAAGGTGAGAAATGGAAAAAGGAGCCCAGGAAACCGACCATCGGGTCAGAGCCACAGCCTGACTCATCCATCCTCAAAACTGCCCCTCCAGGGCCTTGCCCATACAGTCCTAAAGGAAATGAGGCGGATAGGCCCCTCTGAGGCCATCTTCCCCAAATGGCCTTTTCTGCAGTCTTTCAGGAGGCAGACCCTTTAAGGAAAGGGAAGGCAGGGATGGTGCTGGTCCCCCGCCCCCACCAGCCTTGCCTCTGTGAAGTTGAGGATTGTGATCAGCTTAGGAAAGACTATTAATGTTCTTTGGTGCAGTACAGCTGGCTCAAGACTTACCTGCTGCAAAATTAACACCGCCTGAACGACCATCATAAAAGCTGACATTTCTATATGGCCTTAAGGTTTGCCAAGCACTCTGCATATATTATCTCTTTCAAGTCTCACAGCAACCTTGGGAAGTAGGTACTCTTATTATCCCCATTTTGCAGAAGAGAAAACTGAGGCAGGCAAGGGTTAAGTGTTTTGTCCCTGGTCACAGAACTAGTAAGGGCTTACTAGTAGTAAGCCAGATTTGAACTTGACTTTGGGCTCAGTACTCTACCCACTGTACCACCCTGCTGCCTTTGACATGATGGCTCTACTTCTTACCTCTATATTTTTCCATTGGCTTTGTCCCACACCTGGAATGCTTTCCCTCCCTTGCTTGGCCTCTGGGAATCCCTGGTTTCCTTCAAGCCTCAGCTCAACCTCTACCTTCTACGTGAAGTCTCTCCTGGTCCTCTACAGCTCCTGGTAACTTCTCTGAGGTTTCTTGCTGTCTGATTTTCCATATACACATATAGGTGTGTGGCATCTCCTTCTTAGAATGTAAACTCCCTCAGGACAGTGCCTAGCATAATTTCTAGCATACCGCAGGCACTTAATAAACAATAATCAATTGATCCTCATTTTATAGATCAGTGAAATGACTTGCTCAGGTTCATACTACCATTAAGTAGATAAGGTAGGATTCCAGGCAAGGTCTTCCTAACCAAATCCTATACTGAATCTCTTCACCATATTGTCCTTTAGGCAATGGCCTAAATCTTGATATGGATCATAAATATGGAGCAAGGAAAATAGAAACTACTCTTAGGAGAGAGAAATCCAAGCTTAGCCAGAAGCCCAAGCAAATCTCTCTGTTCATCCCCCCAAGACCTATGCCAGGGATACAGTCAGCTCTTAACTTTTTGTTATTCAATCGTTTCAGTCATGTCTAACTCTTTGTGATCCCTTTTGGTGTTTTCTTGTGAAAGATACTAAAGTGATTTACCTTTTCCTTCCTGGGCTCATTTTACAGATGAGGAATTTGAGGCAAACAGGATTAAGTGACTTGCCCAGGGTCCCACAACTAGTAAGTGTCTAAGGCTGGATTTGAACTCAGGAGACTGAATCTTCCTAACTCCAGGCCCTAGCTTTTGGTTCACAGCACCATCTAGTTGCCCACACAGTTCTTAGATACCAGGATGTAATTCTCCGTTCTTCAGATCAATCAATCAACATTTATTGAAGCATCTGCTAGATTCCAGGCACTCTGCTGGAGGCTGGGAATTGGAAGACAAAAGCACAGCCATCCCTGCCCTCAGGGAGCTAACTTTCTATTACAGGAGACTATGTGAACACGTGCAAAATTCATGCCAAATAAATGCAAGGTCACTGGGGGGGGGGGGGGGGAGGGGGCCATGTTCCAGTACCTGGGGAGACCCAAAAAGGCTTCGTGCATGACAGTGCTTGAGTTGAGCTTGGAAGGGAGCTAGGAATGCTAGGAGATGGAGATATGTGGCAGAGGATCATGTGGGAATGCTTCACCACAGTAAAAACCATATTGAATTTCTGAGGAAACGGGTTCAAATTCTATCTTATCTGATGCATTGTAACGTGGGGATGTGCCCATGAGCTCAGTGCCACTGAGGTGGGACTGGCAATGCTAGGGCAGAACAGAAATAGGAAGAGGTGAAGACTTTGGGAGAAATTGAGGACAGCAAATTTGAGGCTGCCTTGGGAGACTGACTTCTCTTTCAGATGAACTAACTGTCTCCAAGCAAAGGTTAGATGACCAACTGGATTGACATGAGGGGAGAGGTTCTTGTTTGCTTATTTCAGTATGTATTAATTATTATTCATTCTGTATGTATTAAATACCTACTGTGTGCCAAACATCAAAAAAAAAAAAAATCCCTGCCCTCAGGTACAAATTGGACTAGAAGGGTCAGTTAAGGGGGTGTAATGGATAGAGCACTGGACATAGAGTCAAGAAGACAGCCTCCAATGCTTACTAGCTTGACTTTTAACCTCTCAGTGTACCAGGCACTTTTCTAAGACTATAAACTGCAGAGAAGAGTGTCAGTCTGCATTGGTAGACACATCTTCCTCACCAGGGAGCTTCCTTCATCAATTAAATCTCAAGTCCAGACAAAATCATGACAGTTACCCATGATACTAGGCACTGGAAAGACAAGGACAAAAAAATGTCCTGTGTTCAAAAGGCTTATATTCACTCAAGGGGAGATATGGGTCTTTGGGGACCTTTCTGGGAGCAGAATCTAGGAAGCTGTAGAATATGGACTTGAGAATCTGAGAAAAGGACTATTTCCCTTTCCACTAGGAAAAGAGGAATGCAGCTAAAGCTCTGGGCTTGGTCAGTATGAAGGAGAAGTCTGAGAGTGAGAACAATTGAAACCAAAGGTTTGATTGCTGTCTGAAGGGAAGGTACCAAGCTGATACAGGCAAGGGAACTCACCTGGGAATGAACTCCCAGCACATCCTCTTGGATAAGTAGTCTGTGAGCTCTGAAGGGCTGACTGGACACAGATCATACGACAGAGGACCCTGGGTTACATCCTACAAGAGAAGTGAACCATGAGCCTAGGGTATACATGGCTACTGAAGAATTTCTCCAATCCTGGACAAAGTTACGCTGACAACAAAGAGGGCCCCCCGTCAGGGAGGCTTCTACTAGAATAGTGTTTCCCAGGAGTTTGAGGAAACAGCATAATTCAGTAGAAAGAGCCAGATTTGAAGTCAGAAGAACAGGGTTCAAAATCCAGGTTCTTCCTCTTTGTAGCTGTGTATCCGTAGGCAAGTCAATTCCCATCTCAGACCATGACAGTACCACAGAATCAGTTCTGGAAGGGACTTTAGAGATTATCAAGTCCAACTTACATTTTACAGATAAGGAAACTGAGGCAGAGAGAGATTAGGTGATTTGTCAGCAATCACAGAGCTAGCAAGCATCTGAGAGGGGATCTTCTGAGTCTAAGCTCAACTCTTCATTCCCAGTGCCATGCAGTCTCTTGGTTTCTTCTTCTGAAAAATCAGGATGTTCAAACAAGCATTTATTAATCACCTATGATATGCCAGGCACGATGCTGTCAATACCTAAAGAATAAAATCATTCTTATTCTCAAGATTCTTCTGTTCTAATCCTAGCTAACATTTATAAAGCATTTTGAGATTTACACAGTGGTTCATGTCTTATTTGATCCATTCTAACCAAGGAGGTAGCATGGACATATATAAACATATATAGAGGAAATACAAAATAAATACCAGATGGTCAGAGAAGAAGAGTGCTAGTGATCATGGGGGCGGGCCAGGGCTCTGCATCTGTTGAAAGTGGTATTTGGACTGCGTCTAACCACTGGACTCAATGACCTCCAGGGCTTCTTCCAGCTATACATGTATGATCTTTCACAACCATCCAATGGAAACTTCCTCATATCTCTCCATTCCCCCCCCACCTCTCTCTCTCTCTCTCTCTCTCTCTCTCTCTCTCTCTCTCTCTCTCTCTCTCTCTCTCTCTCTCTTCCTCCCCCCCACCTCTCTCTCTCTGTCTCTCTCTGTCTCTCTCTCTCTCTCTTCCTCCCCCCCCTCCCTCCCTCTCTCCCTCCCTCCCTGTCTCTCTCTGTCTCTCCGTGTCTCTCAGTGTCTCTCTCTCTTTCACACACACACTTCCATACTCCTCATAGGCACATTGATTTTGTCATTACCCCAGGGTCCTCTGGCTTCCTTCTCTAGAGAGAACACCAAGCCAGAGAGAAAGCCAGACTTTCTCCACCAGAACTGCCAAGCTGGGTTTTCAGATTTATTTTTATTTTATTTTTTTTGGATGCTCAAATAATCTGCTAACAGGAGGTGAGAATAAGGACTGCAGAATTATCAACTGCCTCTGTCAACATTGGGTAATGATGTGGGGAAAATCACACCCCACGATAAACTGTGAACCTTTGAGAAGGCTCCCAGCCGCAAGCCAGCTTGTGTCTCCCTTTCCACAAATAATAGAATTGTGATTCAGAAGCCCCTGCTAGACCTGCCATGGGGTAGAGCATCTGTTCTGGGATGCAGGCTAGCTCTTTAATTTTGCTTTCCACTTCTAAAGTAATCAACAGGGCTCTTTTTTATTTAGAATTGGGGGGGTAGGAATGGGGGAGCTAAAATCTTTGATTGACATCCAGTTCCACAAATAGTAATAGAAAAACTTCTCCACTTTTTTATAGCACTAACAATCATCCATCAAAGAATACAGAGTATTCCCCTTATAACCCAGGCAATGGAGAAGCAGGCTTGATGAAATGACAAGAATTCTGGACCCAAAGTCAGGAAGACCTGAGTTCAAATCTCACCCCTGACACTTTGCTTGCTGTGTGATCATGGATAAATCACTTAACCTTTCTGAGCCTCAGCATTACCATCTATAAAATGGAAATATATAACACCTACCTCACAGGATTGCTGTGAAACTCAAATGAGATGATATACGTGGAGTGCTTTTCACATTTGAAAGCTTATAGAAATTGAAACTACTGTTTTTGAAAGGATCATCCCTATTTTGCAGAGGAAAAAAAGCCAAAGATTGAGAAAGTCAGTAACTTGTCCTTGGTCATACACTGGGCATCCAAAGTAGGATTCGAACTCAAATCTCTCTATGTACAATTGAAGGGGGAAAAATCTCTTTAGATATAAAGATGAGGGAAGAAAGAGAAAGATGCGGTCAAGGCCAGAGCCAACCATAGTGCTTTCTGCTCTCTCACCTAATTATGATTTCTCTCACGAAGTACCTTCGTGTCTGTTGACAATGCCTCTGGATTTTGGTATCTTTCTGTTTCTCTCTCCATGTGATTAATCCTGAAATGAAGTGATAATCAGGATGAGGAGGGGTAGGAAGGGGGACCTGCCTCCTTGTTCAGCTCCCTCTTTTTCTAACCCAGCCAACCTCATGCCACCCAAATCCCCAGCAGGCCCTTTAGGCCAAGGCAGCTCCTTATCACCTGCTTCCCAGATCCCCTCTCTCTCTTACCCTGGGCAGCTCTGCTTCCAAGCTCAGATGGGCATGTTTCAAACAAGCCAGGGACCCAGCTCACTGATTATTTAAGTCCCCAGGTTGAGGAGCAGAAATCACTCCACTTTTATAGCTGGGGTGTTACAGTCTACAATGAAGGAAGGAAGGAAGCAAGCTCAGCTTTGGGGGGCTAGTAGCACTTAATCCTTTCCTTCCTCTCTCCAGGAGAGAGAGAAGATCCCACCCAGAACAAGGGACAGAAGGTTTCCCCTAGTATCATTTTAGTGACCCTTTTCCTCTAAGAAACCTCTTTAAAATGCAGTTAGGGACATTTATCCCTCAAAGAATCCGAGCTTCCTTTAAGACTAAAAGGACCAGGCTGGCCACCTGGCACAATTTGCCCTATAATTTTATTATTACTTCTCCTATCAGTAAAAGTGTACTTTAAATGCAAATAATTACAAGCCAGTCATTCAGTCAATAAACATTTTTTAGAGGCAATTGGGATTAAATGACTTGCCCAGGGTCACACAGCTAGTGAATGTCAGAGACTGGTTGAACTCAGGTTCTGCTGAGTCCAGGGCCAGTGATCTACCTAGCTCAATAACTATTTATTAAGCCCCTAGTATGTGCCAGGGATTGTGCTAAACATTGAAGATATAAAAAGAGGCAAAGGATAGTTCCTGCCTTCAAGCCTAACACATATGTATAAACAGCTATATGCAGGATAAATAGGAAGTTATTAAAAGAGGGAAGATCCTAGAATTAAGAGGGTTTGGGAAAGACTGCCAAAAATAGATGGAATTTTAGTTGGGACTTGAGGGAAGCCAATGGTAGAGATGAGGAGGGAGGGTACTCCAGGCATGGAGAACAGCTAGAGAAAATGTCTGGACTTGAGAGATGTTGTGTCTTGTTCATGAAAAATCCAGGAGGTCGGGAGGGAGTAAAGTGTCAGAAGACTGAAAAGGTCTTTGAAGGCCAGTGGATTTTGTATTTGATCCTTGCATGGGAGACACAGTGTTTATTTAGGAGGCGGAGAGTAGAGTGTCACACCTGGGCTTTAGGGAAAATCACTTTAGTGGTTGAACAGGATCTAGTGGAATGAGGAGACACTTAAGGTAGCAGACCCACCAACAAGATATTTTAATAGTTTAATTGTGAGGTGATAAGGGTCTGCACAAGTGATGGTAAAATCAGAGAAGAGAAGGAGGCATGTCTGAGAGATGTTGCAAAGGTAAAATCAACAGACTTTGTTAACAGAATGAATATGGAGGCAGGGGTGAAAGATAGTATCTGAATCAAAGATGACACTTGGGTTGTAAGACTGAAGGAATGGGAGGATGGTGTTGCCTTCAACAGTAATAGGGAAGTTGGGAGGGGGAAGGATTTAGGGGGAAAGACAATGAGTTCCATGTTGGACTTGTTGAGTCTGAGTATCCTGGACTTCCTGTTCGAGATGTCTAGAAATCAGTCGGACATATAAAGTCAGAGGTCAGCAGAGAGATTAGGGCAGGACACATAGATTTAAGAATCATTAGCGCAGAGATCATTAAATCCATGGGAGTTGATGAGATCACGAAGTGAAGTGGTATAGAGGGAGAAGAGAAGAGAACCCAGGATAGAACCCTACAGTTAGAGGGCATGTTCTGGTTGAGTATTCAGGAAAGGAGACAAGAGAAGGAGCAGTCAGATACATAGGAGAAGATCCAGGAGAGACTGATGTTCCAAAAACCTAGAGAGAAGATGGGATCAAGGAGAATAGGATGATCAGAAGTGTCAGAGGCAGGAAAGAGAGCAAGAAGAATGATTATTGAGAAAAGGCTTTTGGATTTGACAATTAGGAGAACATCGGTAACTTTGGAAAGAGCAGTTTTGGCATAATGATGAGATTACTGAATTGTAAGAAAAGATGAAGACAGCTAGGTGGTGCAGTAGATAGAACAACAGGTCTAAAATCAGGAAGATTCATTTTCATGAATTCAAACTTGACCTCAGACACTTACTATCTGCATAACCTTGGGCAAGTCACTTAACCCTGTCTGCCTCAGTTTCCTCATTTGTAAAAGAATCTGAAGAAAGAAATGGCAAACTCAGTATCTTTGCCAAGAAAACTCCAAATGGGATCATAAAGAGTCAGATATAACTGAAAAACAACTAAACCTCAAATAGACTTAGAGGAGAGAAAGTAGAGGCACCTATTGTCAATGAATTTTTCGGGGAAGTTAGCCAGAGAGGACAAAAGAGATATAGGACAGTAGTTAGGAGGATTGGAAGAGAGTGGGGAAAACAGTCATGTTTGTGGGCAGTAGGGAAGGAGCCGAGCAGATATGATTTTCCTTTGAATTAAACATTTTCATCTTGCCATCTCAATCCTTTAAGACCTTCCTAAGTGCTGGTCCTTCAGAATATAACTGAGATACCCTTCCTGATACAAGAGCCTACAGGTCTCCCTTCCTACCCATGCCAGTGATTAACCCTCTCTCCTCTCTGAAATCACTTTGTATATTCTATATCTGTTTACTGATTTAGGTAGATAATGTTTCCTCCAATAGACTATAAACCACTTAAGGGTATGGTCTCTTTCAGAAGATCATTGATCATAGAAATAGAGCTGGAAGGAATTTTAAAGGTCAGAGGTTACCCTGCCCAGGGCCCACATTGGGAATGTTCCAAACAAGGGAACTATATTGATAATTCTTGTCAATTCCCTTCATTTTAGTCAGAAGGAAAGTAAAGTCATCTGCCCAGGGTTGTACAGAGAGTGCTTAAGTGGCAGAGGCAGAATTCAAACTGTGGGGATTCTTTCAGTAGTGGAGGTAGCAGCAACTTGCAGGTAATAGTTGATCAGTGTTTGCTGTTGAACTAAAACTTGCCCAAATAATTGCCTCCATCAGAGCAGAGGGACAGACATGATGCATCGCTTGCATGTTGCCCTAAAGGAGACTGATGAGAAGGGAGGAAGATCCAGGAATTACTCCAACCAAGGCTCAGTTCCCCCCTCTCTCTTTGTAAGCTCTAGGAAGCATAAAATCTCCTAAAAAAGTATTTATCCACCCTTTGCCTGAAGGCTTCCAGTGAGGGGAAGCCACCTCCCCACCTTCACCCCAAGGAGCATCCCCCCCATTTTTGAGTAGCTCACACTTTTAGGCAGTTTTTTTCCTTGCATTGAATCCCCATCTGCCCCTCCACAACTTATAGTAACTACTCCTTCTACTGTCCTCTGAGGACAATACTAGCTAGCATTTATCTAGCATGTTGAAGTCTGCAAAGCACTTTATAAATATTATATCCTCACAGCAATCCTTGAAGGTAGGTGCTATTATTATCCCCATTTTTAGAGATGAGGAAATTGAAGCAGGCAAAGATGACTACACAACTAGTAAGTGTCTGAGGCCAAATTTGAGCACAAGTCTTCCTGACTTCAGTTCCAGCTCTCTGTGCACTAAGGCGCCACCTAGCTGCTCCTTCCTCTTCCATCAGATCACCTTTGGATAACAATTCACATTTTCATGGCACTTTAAAGGGTATAGAGTACACTCTTCACAATTCCCTGTGAGCTGAACAGTGTGAATGTTATTATGCCTATTTTACAGATTATAAAACAGCCTTATAGAGAATTGGTGATCCATTGGGTGATCCCTGCCATGAGGGGGGCCCAGGATCAATCTTTAGCCAAAGGGTGTTTATGACCTAGGATCCCTGCACAGTTCTAGTCTCAGTTTCCTCATTTGTAAAATGATTTTTACAAATGATTTTGAAGATCCCTTCCACTTTTGGCTCTCTAATTCTGTAATATCCCAGACCAGGAAGGAGGGGGTCTTCTTCATCACCAGCCAAAATGAACCATCCCTCAGTGAAGGGAGAGGCAGCAAAAACAGTGCCATCAGAATTAAGCAAGAATTTTAGCAGCTGTAGTTCATTAAGATAAAAGTCGCACTAATGACTGGAGTGTTATTTCATTCTGATATCTTAATTTAATTGGATTTTTTTTAATTAAGAAAAAGAACCATAATCCTACAACAACAGCTCAGCTCTGGTTTTCTTTTGCTAACCTTAAAGGGGCTTGTGCTGAGAGCTGGAGAGAAGACCTTCCTTGACAGGGAAGTGGAAAGATTTGGATTTGGAGTGTGATGGGCTTGGGTTTGAATTCTGTCACTGTAGAACCAGAGAGCAAAGTAGAAATTGAGAGAATCCACTGGTCACCTCCTGAAAGAAATCCCCAGATGAAAACTCCTAGGAATATTATAGTCAAAATCCAGAGCTCTTAGGTCAAGGAGAAAGTATTAAACATAGCCAGAAAGAAATAATTCAGATACCATGAAACCATGTCAAGATTACACAAGATATAATAGCCATTATTTTAAAGGAGCAGAGGGCTTGGAATATGATATTATGGAAGGCAAAGAACCTAGAATTATAATCCAGAATAATCTACTGAATACAATCCTACAGGGGAAAAATGGACATTTAATGAATCTTGTCATTTGCACTTCACACGTAGGTGAAGTGATCTTGGGAAAGTCCTTCAACTTTGCTAAATAATGAAAATAATGAAAACTAAGGTGTTTCATTAAATTACCTCTTAGGACTTTTCTAGCTATAAATCTATGAGACCATAAAGACTCAACTAGAAAGAACAGTAAAATGACATTTCAGTTTAACTCAGTAAACATGTATTAAGCACCTACTATATGCTAGGTACCATAGTAGGCATTAGGGATACAAAGACAAAATTGAAACAGCCCCTGCCCTCAGGAAGCATTCTAGTGAAATTCTAACGAGAGAATACAAGCTGTCTACAGATAAGTAAATAAAAATTACATATATAAAATGAGTATCAATTAATAAACATGTATTATGTAAATTATGTTGTAAGCCAGGTACTGTACTGTGTTCTGGGATACAAAGAAAGGCACGACCAATCCCTGCCTCTAAGGAGCTTATATTCTAAGGGGGAGGTCACATGTAAATAACTAAGTATTTACAAGATATATTACAAAGTTGATGGAAGGTAATCTCAGAGGGGAAGGCAGTAGCAACCCAAGGGACCAAGAATGGCCTTCTGCAAAAGGCTGCATAACCCTAACCCTAATCTAAAGGCAGCATTTGAGATGAGTCTTGAATTAAAAGTTGGGAATGAGGTGGGAGGGCATTCCAAAGGCAAGGAGGCAGGAGACAGAGGGTCTTGCATGAAAAACAGAAAGGGGGCCAATGTAATTGAATCCCAGAGTGAGTGGAGGGGAGTAAAGTAAGACTGGAGAGTTAGGAAGGGACCAGGCTGTAAATGCAGAAGGCTTTCTATTGCATCTTGGAGGTGTCAAGGAGCCAGTGGAGTTGCTGAGTGGGAGTGACATAATACAAAATACAAAAGAATCCCAGAGGTTGGGCTGATATCACCACTGACTGGGGAAATCAGGAGATGCCTCATGTAGGAGTTGACATCTGAGTTGTGCTTTGAGAGAAGTTCAGGATTCTAAGAGATGGACTACTGCTTGAAAGGGGGTTGGGGTGGGAGTAGAGGGAAACAAGAGAAGTCAGAAACTTGTTCTTGTGTTTGTGGAATTGAGGAAGAGAGTTATTTCCTCTGATTCCACCTTTGGAAATTTTGCTCATAGCCGGCTCACTATAACCTGACCCTCCATACCAAGCATGTGGTACCTCTGGTCTGAGGGACTATTCATTCATTCATTTCATTCAAGGAGCATGTATTAAGTACCGACTATGTGCCAGGTTCTGCAATAGATGCTGATAATACAAAAACAAAAATGAAACAGTCCCATCCTCAAGGAACTTACATTCTACTGGAGGAGAGAGATCATGAACACCAAGAAGTAAATACAAAAATATAGAAAAGTAAATAGAGGAGAGAAGATGGCACTGGCAACTAGGGGGATCAAGGCAAGCCATTCCATAAGCCAGCTCATCTCCTCTTCATGAGAGTCACCATTAGTAAGCTGCTCACCCCTCCTGCTCCATGTCAGTCCACTTGAAACTAGGCTTCTGAACTCAATGAGGATGCTTGTCTCTTAGAAAGAGCCCTGGCAGATTTACCCCCACTGACAGTCTGTGATTCCCACTCACTCCAGCTGGGCAGGACAGCTCTAGGAAGTCAATCCAGCCCTCTGAATTCCAGCATTGATGCTTTGCCCCCCATCACCTGCTGCCATTCCCCACAACTCTATGCCAGGGGGAGGAAAGATGGGGTTAAATCAGCCTCTGCCTCTCTCAGATCCACTGCTATCAGACTCTTCTCTTCCCTTCCTCCCTCCCCCATCCATTTCTGCCAGTCCCTTTTCAACAGGAGGGCTTCTTGGTGAAGGTGATTGATGGTTTACCAATAGGAGTGGAATGAAGTTTTAATAGGCTCAGATTAAAGGATCAGAGAGCTAAGAAGAGCAAGAAGCCTGTCCTCTGGCATTCAAATTTTTGCGCATAGTGAAGACTGGGGATGTATAGCAATATGTAAGACTGGAGCCCATTAAAACCACAGAAAAGCAGCATCAGGGGGTCTGAGTCAGGCCCCTTGGCAATGGACAGCCATTTAAATGGCAGCCCCTGGTCCCAGCTCTACCTTCATCTATAAAAAAGAAGATAGGAATGATTTCCCATTCCTTCAAGCATACTGCCATTTATCAAGAGTTCTGGGATCAGGCAAAAAGAGTGATGAATCTGGAGCCAGGGGATTTGTGTTCAAATCCCAGCTCTACCAATTACTACCTGTGTGACCTTCAATCCAGTTCAACGAGCTTTATTTAGGACTTCCTTTGTATATGTTCAAGGAACTGTGGCTTCCCTGTCTTCCTTCAGGTCCCAGCTAAAACTCTACCTTCTACAAGAAGCTTTTCCCCATCCTTCTTAATATTACTTTCTGCCCTCTGTTAATTATCTCCAATTTATCCCATATACAGCTTGTTGGAACATAGTTGTTTGCATTTTGTCTCTCCCGTTAGACTATGAGCTCCTTGAGGGCCAGGATTGTCTTTTGCCTCTCTTTGTATCTTTAGCCTGGCACAAAGTAGGTACTTAATAAATGCTTATGAACTAATGGGTTGACAGAAACAAATAGCCCCTGACCTTGAGGAGCTTACCTCCTACCAGGAAGATATGATGTATACACAAAAATAAATAATTACGAAAATATTTCAAGAAGGAGAGAGGACTACTTCCTTGGGGAATCAGAAAAGGCTTCCTGGAGGATGCAGCCTTTGATCTGCACTTTAAAGAAAGCTGGGGGTTCTACAGAAGGAAGCTGAGGAGGCAGGGCATTCCTGTCACGGGATACAGCCAGAAATGGGATATCATGTGCAAGCCATAACTAGCATCTATGGAAATAGCTAGTCATCCAATTTGGCTGAATCAATGAGTGCATAAAAGGGGATAATATGAAATGAAACTGGAAAGTTAAGTGGGAACCAGACTGAAGATGACTTTAAATGCCAGGCTGAGGATTTTGTACTTTATTCTAGAGGCAATAAGGAGCCCCCAAAGTTTTTTGAGCAGAGGGGAGAGATGGTCAAATCTGTGTTCTAGCAGTATCAGTTTGGCAGCTGTGTGGAGAATGGTTCAAGAAAAAAGAAGCCAGAGACAGGGACATCATTTACAAGGCGACTGCAACAATCCAAGGAAAAAGATGAGGGCCTGAACCAGGGTAGGAGCTTTGTGACTGGAGAGATGGGGGTGGATGAGAGAGATATTGTGGAATTGGGCAAAGCAGGGCAACTGACTGAATATGGAGGTCAAAGGAAAGAGAATAGTCAAAGATGTCTCCAGGGTTGCAAACCTGGGTGACTGGAGGGATTGTAGTGACATCTATGGGCCTCAGTTTCCTCATCTGTAATGTGGTTATAATCCCGTTATTCTAGAGAAAAGAGACTTGTGAGTTTAGTGTCATGGCCGAAAAAAAGACAATAGAGACAACATGGCATAGTGAATGCTTGGTGTAACCATTGAGACCTGGGCTTAAATCCTACCTAATCTACTAGCTAGCTGCATGATCCTAGACAGGTCATTTCCCTCCTCTGTGCCTCAGTTTCCTCATCTGTAAAAGAAGAGGGTTGAGCTTGGTGGTTTCCAAGATCACTTTGAGCTCTAAGTTTGTGATCTCATAATCCTGTAAGGCATTTCAAGTGGCAGACACATGTGCAAATGAAACCCAAACTAGAGAAGAGCAAGCTTCTGGACTGACCTGACTCAGATGATTGCTCCTGTCACTCCTGGCTCTGGAAATGGATCAAGACTTTTAGCCCTACCTTAAAGGTGCTACAGGAGAATAACTTAGAACATAGGTTTGTGTCAACTAAGTAATGATCTGGTCATGCTGTAAAGGAGCATGCCTGGGATCTTGGTGGAGAGATTAATTCTCCATTGTTCTTTGGAAGATGTGATTTTGCTGTCATTTGGGAGATTTTCAAAAAAATTTTAAATTTAAAAATTTTTTCACCCCACCCCTGCCCCACTCACTCCCACCAAAATAGACTATGACCCTGAGAACAGAAAGCCTACCCAGAGTTTGGATTTTAATGAAACTCATGAGACCTAGCAGCTGGACAGCAACAGCTAGAGGCTAACTCTTCTTGGACGTTGTAAGGGTTGACACCATGGGCCAAAGCCAAGGTAGGAAAAGATGTGTTCCATGGTTATTTTAAGGTCTTGCGTGAGGCATTCCCTATTCATATCTCTGGGTTGCCACTAATTGAAGCCAGGAACCTCACAAGTCTCTCTGACTCCTAGCAAGTGTGCTCTTCTTGGTTCTGAGCTGCCCTTTTCTCAAATGCATCCTGAGATATCATCCCTGGAGCCTTGGTGTGTGTGGAGATGAGTTGGCCAGGGGAAATACTTCTAGCTCTCTGCCCCTGGGCAAGTCATTTCAAATGTAAAATGAAGGAGTTGAGTCCTATTGCCTCTAAAATTCCTTCCAGCTCCAAACTGATGATCTTTACCTGCAACTATGACTCAGTCCACTTTGGGAAAAGGGAGATTCAAGATGCGAATACAGTATGGATTAAATTCAACAGTATACTTATTAATAACTAAAATTTCTCTAGCATTTTAAGCATTGCAAGGCACTTTACGTATCTTCTCATTTGGTAACCTGAACTACAGGAAATATCTCCATTTTTCTGATGAGGAAACAGAGACTCAGAGAAATAAAGTGGCTTTTTCAAGGTCAAACAGCTAGCAAGGGTTGAAGGAGGGTCTTGAGTTCAACTCGAGTGCCAAGGCTGCCTCTCTGCTTGAACACACATGAGGAAATAGACCCAATCACTGAGAGAAACACTGTTTTGAACTTTAAGGGAGTCATCAAATATTAAGTGAGCTTTCAAAGGGCTCTAAACTCAGGCAATGTGAAGAGCAGGGCTTATTGAACCTCCAAGTGGGAAGAGACCTCAGTTATCGTTGAGTCCAACCTGTATCTGAACAACAACACCCTCTCTAGCATTCCCAAGTGGTCCTCTAGTCTTTCTTAATAGAGGACCCCATCAACCCCAGAAGCAGCCTGTTCTATTCTGGAATAGCTCTGATTGTTAGAGTTGGGTTTTGGGGTTTTGGTTTTTGTCCTGATGTAGAAGGTGCCTCTTCCAATTTCTCCCATTCTTCCAATTTCTGCCCTGTGGACCAAGCAGTGAATCGAATCCCCTTTCCTGTGATATTCCTTCTGATTCTTAAATATAACTATAAGAACCCCCTAAGTCTTTTCTTCTGCAAGCTAAATATCTCCATTTCATTCAACCAGGCCTCATATGATATGAATTCCAGGCTCTTCCACATCCTGGTTGGTCTTCTTTGGAGAGCTATTCTGCCTATTAATGCCCTTCCTAACACATAGCACTTAGGAATGAGCACCGAATTCCGTTGGGATCTGATCAGGGCAGAATACAGGTCCATTGCCTCTCTAGGGCTAGACACTCTGACTCTCTTTATGGAACCTAAGAAAGCATTGTTTTTCTTGTCTACCATAGCACACTACTGAATCACATTGAGCATTCAGTCCCATAAAAACAACAGATCTTTCTCACCTGAACTGCAATCTAGCCTTGCTTTCCTCATGTGTTCTTGAAGCATTGATTTTTTGACCATAAGTGTAAAACTTTACATTTATTGTTATTAAATTTTATTTTATGAGATATGTCCCAATGCTCTAACCCATCAAGATTCTTTTGAATCTTGAACTCTACCGTTCGGCCTACTACTGTTCCCTCTCAGCCCTAAGCTAGAGAGGATACAAGTGGGGCTAACCTTAGACATGAGCTGTTAGCTCTGGCTTCTCTCTCAAAGGGAAATGTGCAAAAAGGTACAAAGTAAATATATGCTTCGTGATGTTAATATCTGATATAGTTTCATTCATCACTTGTATATTCTCACCCTCACCCCCTGAAGGAAGGAGTGGACTGAAGACTTTGCAAAAGGCTACTGGATATTGAATACCACACCTAAATAAACCCAGGGATCACTCCCCTATCCTTTCTCTTTCCTCACCCATCTTTGTCTCAGTTTGTCCTGATGAGAATCAATTCTTTATACTGGGGTCTTAGATTCAGATTTTCCTTTAGAAAAGTAAACAATGTTTTAACCAATTGGAGTATGCCACTCATCCAGGATAGACTATTCTGGATAGTCTTGCAATAAACATTTATTGTCATCCAGTTAATGTTTATTACCTATTGTCAAATAAATAATTGCTGATTGATTGAGTTTTTCAAAATCCTTTCCACTGACAACTTCCCCCAATGTCCATATATCCCTTGGAATTTAAGATTATAACCCTGTCCTAATATTAAAATATTTTATATGTTTAGGAAGTATTTATCTTATCTTAACTTGATATTAGCAGCCTGGCATGAAGGGAAAACAGTGTCTCCGAGTCAGTATGATTAGGGTTCAAATCTTGATTGCAGCATACTGGCTTTGTGACCCTTGGTAAGTCACTTAACTACACCGTATTCACATTAGGAAATGAAATATTTGGAAAGGAATTAGCACAGTGCCTAGCAAGCATTAGACACTGTAACTGTCCCTTTCCTTTCCTTCCCCAGCAGGTAGAGCTCTTCAAGTTAAAGCAGCTCTCCAAGGTGCTGATCTTCATTGATTGAGTTTTCTCAACAAGAATTCCCTATAACCAATGAAATCATAGGTTTAGTCCTAGCCTCTAGGAAAAAGAAATAGAAGGCTAAGAATGTATGTGATCTGAGGGCACTTCAAGGGTCTTTGGGGTCCAAAATGACTCCCTCAGCAGTCTGTCATAATCTCTATAAAGTCCGCTTAGGAGTCTCCAATATTGGATTATTGGGACCTCACTAGCCATGGAGGCTGGATAAATAATTTTACTTGTCAATCAGTCTCAAGGTTAAGGAATATATTATAAAGGAAATATCTGATTTAAATAGGAGAGTCTGTCTTCCAGGTTCCAAAAAAAGTATCTAAAAGCTTTTACTGAGATTGCCATTAAGATCCAGAAGGTATTTTGGTTTGATTTGGTTTGGTTTGGGTTTGGGTTCGGGTTTGGGTTGGGTTTTTTTTTTAGCATTTATATCCCTTTTAATATCTTTAAACTTTATGAATCTCTCTGGGCCTCAGTTTCCTCTCCTGTAAATTGAGGGAGTGGAACCAAATAATCTCTAAGATCCTATCCAATTTTAGCATGCTGTGAAGCATGTGCCATGTACATGTAAAAAACAAACAAACTAGTAAAGGCATCTTAGAGAACTAATCTATTATATGAATGGGGGAGTTGGTAAAGATTAGCTTGTCTAAGGAGATGGTGTGGCATAATAGAAAGAGCAGAGAACTTGGCTTGGTGTTCTAGTTCTGATCTCTGAGTGCTTAGAAAATCATTCAACTACTTTGAGCCTCAGTTTTCTTCTTTGTAAAATGAGTGGGTTGGAATGGAGACTGCTAAAGTTTCTGCTAGTTCTAAATCTGTAATCCTGTGTGCAGTCCAAACAATGGCACTGTAGGAAGAGCAACAGATTTGGAACCAAAGGATCTGGCTTTAGATGCTGTTTCCTACATGTGTGACTTTGGATAAGTCATTTCATCTCCCTGGGGCCCAGTTTCCTTACCTATAAAATAAGGGAGTTATCTTAGATGGTCTCTGAGATCTCTTGCAGTTCTAAATTTATACTATGATCTCCAGGGTCCCTTTGAGTTCAGAATTAACTCATCAGGACTAACTGAGATCTGAGTCCTAAGGTCACATGGGAGAAAAAAATAGGGAAATGTAGGAGCAGAAGACACTTATGGGGAAGAGGTGATCAGTGAAGGAATTTAGGGGTTATTAGACAGGAAGTACTAAGATCCTGGCAGGGAAGTGGGGCTAAGAGGGCAAGGTAGTTGACAAGAATAAAGACTAATAGGAAAAAAGCTCTCTCTCTCCCCTCTCTCTTTCCCTCTCTCCCTCTCCATTTCCCTCTTTCTCTGTCCCTCTTCCTTTTCCTTCTCTCCTTCCTCTCTTCTCCTCTCTCTTCTCTTCTTTCTCTCTCTGTCTCTATCTCTCTTTCACACATACACAACACACTTAACCTCTGACACCAAAGGCCTACAAGCAACAGAAATAATTATATGAGGATTTAACTTGGGATACCTTTATGAAAGTTGGTCATCAATGGGCCATAAAGATTTAGGTTTCAGGAAGTTTGAAGATTTTTCTCTCCCTTCAGCCTGCCCCATGGCCCAAAGAGCCGGTTTCAGGTCTTGCAGCTAGCCCAGCATTGCCATCTTGCACCTTGCCTTCTTGCTTCTATCCCTCCCCCCCACCCTAGGTCCCTCAGTGGAGGAGCAAGGACTAGCCCTCAGCAGCCCCTCAGCCTCTCTCTACAACTGATCACCCTGTTAGCTTCCCAAGTCACCCACTTCCCAGGCAGCCTCAGCATCCCCAGCTCTAGGCATCCCATAAGACAATTTAAATATCACATCTGTAATCCACAAATTCATTTAGATACAGTTCACAGGGGACCCATCCAGGCTGGCAGTTCCCTACCCCCTGCTGTAGGAAGAGCTCTCTGAGCAGCAAGCTAGCAGAGGAGCTAGGGGGCTCCCTGCTGGATGCTGCAGGCTGTCTGGGCCCCCCTGCTTGCCTGGAGTTTGGGTGACAAGCAAGGTCACTGGGCTATGTGGGGAGACTAGGTTGAGCCTCCATCAAACCTTTTCATTGAGGACCTTATCACAGGTTATAGAGGGGAAAGAGTCATGGTTCCAGTGCTCTGTCTTAGGGGTAAAGGATGATGCTTCTTCTTGGGCCAGCCAGAGCATGCATCCCACTGGTTATTTGTTTCACTATTACAGAAAATAATTAAAACAATCAAACAAAAGTCACAGGTATCTGTACTGACAGTTGCTGTACATTCAAGCTCCTCCTCTACCCTGCCCCACTCCCTCCACCTTCCCATCAGGCAACCCAGATCTAAGATTATTAGGCTCACCTCTCTTACCACCAGCTAGGGAACTCACTTTTTCAAAAGCAGAATATTATTCCCCAAACTTTGAATGGAACCTAGACTGGGGTAGCTATAGCAGAATTTGTGTCTTAGTGTGAAAATAAGTCTGCTTAGATGGAGAGATGGAATTATACAGGATCAGTGATTTACAGTTGGAAGAGATCTTGGAGGCCAATGGGTGCAATTCAATTCAACATGTATTTATTAAATGACTTGTATGGCCTGGGGTCTGTGCTAGGCTAATCCAATCACAGATTTAGAGCTGGAAGAAGCTTTAGGGGTCATCTTGTCCTACTCCCTTATTTTACAGATGAGGAAGCGAGTCCCAGAAATGGTGAGTAAATCAGATTCACACAGGTAGTAAATGGCAGAGTCAAAATTTCAACCTCTGATACCAAAGGCAGTACTCTCTGCAATGTACCCCAGTATCTCCCATAATAAATGTGTACGCCCTTGAAACTGCAGAGATGGGCTTATGTGTATGCCCCCCTAGGTGGGAAAGCATGTGTAAGAGTCTCTGATTTGTGTATTAGCATTTAATATTTATTGAACAAGAGCCACTCAGGACCCCCATCTCATCCCAGCATACTGGACAGGTACAACAGAGAGTATACCTATGGTCTAGCCCCTGCCCAGATATCCTATGTGTGGTGACAAGTATGAAAACTACCCCCTGATGGAATGAGAAGGTTAGGGGAGCTAAGAAAGAGGGGAGAGGGGGAGACAAGGGAGGCCTATTTGTTAGGATGATAAGGTTTTGGAGAAAGAACTGACTTTCTCTGCAGTTTTCCAACCTATCTGATCTACCACCCACTCATCCATCCCAGCCAGGGAAGGCCCAGCTTCGAGCATCCTAAGCAGCTCTACATTTAGCACCTACTTCCCAGGGTTATTGGGAAGATCAAATGAGATAATATTTATAAAGCACTTAGCCCAGTGCCTAGCATATAGTAGGTGAGGTGTATATAGATATATACATATATACACTAATTATTAGCTATTGTATTGTAATTGATTGCCTTGGTTAATTCCACCATCTGCTTAGCCTTGAGGCTGTTGGGTCAGGCAACTTTGAAGATTTCCCCCAAGGATCCCAGAAGCTGAAGGACTCCCAAAGATCCTATCTTTGGAAAAGGAAAGGCAAGGAATAGCCAAGTGGGGATGCCTGAGAGCAGGACCTTTCAGCAACAGAGAGGAACCTCTTCTGGGAGTCATTGGGCATTCGGATGTTGGGGGTGGGGGGGGCTCCATGCACCTGCAGGGGGTGTAAAAACAGCATTAATACATTCTGAATCTTTCAGGATAATAGCAAGCAGCAGGGAAAGGAAGGGAGAAAAAAGAGAAAGAAAAACATCCCTTGCATGATAACTCATCTGTTGGGCCCTGGGAAAGGTGTGATTTATTGGGAGAAGGAAAGGCAGAGAGGGAGCTGACTTGTGAAGACTGATCTCCCTGGCAGAGAAGGGCTTTAAGCATTGTTGGCAGGGGGTGCTGCCCCAGAAAAGAATGCATCTCTCTACTAGGGGAGCAGACTCTTTCTGAAGCATGGGGAAAGAGAACTGGCAACAGGATTGGAGGAATTCAGCCTAGACCTCCTGTTGGAACACTGTCCAAAGAACTATAATCCTGCAATACTCTTATTAAAAATAAATTGTATTGCTACATTTTGTTTTCACATCACCTACATTTTCCACTGTATCCCTGCACCCTCCCCCAGCTCCTTGAAGAAAGCCATCTCTCACAATAGGGATAATGACTGAACCTATGATTTCATTGGTGTTGGAAACTACCAGGTAAAGAATTTCCCTCTACCAGTGCCAGCCAAGACCTTCTCCGAAATATATAGTCTTTTAAAAAAATATATTTATTTATTTATTTTTACTTTGCAACATTCACTTTTATAAGATTTTGTGTTCTAAATTTCTCCCCATCCTCCATTCCCCCCTCCCCAAGACATCATCCAATCTGATATAGGCTATACATGTATGGTCATATTAAACATGTTTCCAAATTAATCATGTTGTGAAAGATGAATCAGAGCAAAATGGGAAAACTATAAGAAAGAAAAAACAGCACAACAAAAGAAGGAGAAGATAGAGTGTTTTGATTTGCATTCAGACTCCTTAGTTCTTTCTCTGGGTGCGAATAGCATTTTTCAAGATGAGTCTTTTGGAATTGTCTTAGATCATTGACTTGCTCAGAAGAGCTAAGTCTAACAAAGAAGGTCATCCAACAGTGTGGTTGTTACTATGTACTGTGTTCTCCTGGTTCTGTTCACTTTATTCAGCATCAGTTCATGCAAGTTGTTCCAGGTTTTTCTGAAGTCTGACTGCTCACCATTTCTTATGGAGCATTCATGTACCCCAACTTGTTCAACCATTCCCCAATTGATGGGCATCCCCTCAATGAAATTTATAGTCTTAAAGAGCTTGCTAGAGCCCTGCAAACTGAATTTACTCTTTCAGCCAGGAAGGGATCTTAAGAGTTATTTGGTTCAGTCCCCTCATTTGGCAGATGGGGAAACTGAGGCCCAGAGAAATGAGGTGACTTTCCTAAGGTCACATAAATAGCAAGTTATAGAGCAGTGATTAAAACCTAGATCATAGGGTTGTGGATCTAGAAATAGAGGAGCTTCAAAAACCATCTGGTTCACAACGCTAACTTTATAGACAATCCAACTGCCTAAGGTCATATAGGAAGTAAGTAGCAGATATGGGATTTAAACTCAGGTTCTCCAACTCCCAAAACGGCATTCTTTCGATTGCACCACACTGAAACCTTTGAATTTTGGCTCCTCTTAGATTTGTTCCTTTAGAAGAAGAAAAAAACTCCGAGTTTTTGTTGCTATTGTAGGGTTTTGTTTTTTTTTTAAAGAATATATAGTAGACAACTGTTACCCAGCATATTTTATGGTATGTTGCCCTGGTTTGAACATGTAAAGCCACTAAGCTGTTGGATTCAGCATTTTTTAGCATAGTTCTGAGGCATAACTCAGTTTGATTTCAGCCCGCCTATCGCCAGAGAGTAGAGACTCTGTGGCAGGTTGGGAAATTTCAGCTTCGGTTTCTGCCGACGATCGGCTAACAAGTGAGCCTCCTCGTGGCTGGCCGGGGCCCAGCCTGCCTGCTGCCTGCTCTGCCTACCTCTCCCAGGCAGCAAGCAACCCTGCTCCTGCCTGACAGCTACCTGGATGCTGCCTGACAAGTGGCTGTAATTCCTCTGTCATGTTACCTGCTCTTCCCCGAAATGTTATCTACTCCCTCGCTCGGATGTCACCCGCAGCCATTCGGAGAGATACCCGAGTTGTTCGACTAGGTTACATCCACGTCTTATCTAACTCATGTTGGCAGAGAGACTCCATGCATGTGGAGGCAGCGTTTGATTTGGTTGCTTTTTTTTGCCATTAACCCCCAAGGTGCTGGCCCATTGCCCGAAGGGATCTCCCCACTTTAGTTTCTCCTATGAACCAGAGGTTGGCAAACTTGGGACTATAATTATCTTCCCTTAAAAATCGTGGGATCGTAGCCTTAGAGGTGGAAGGGAGTTAGAGGTCATCTAGTTCTTAATCCTTTCATCTTAGAGAGGAGGAAACTGAGGCCAAAGAAGGGGAAGTAACTTGCCCACATGACTTAGACAGAGAGTAAGCATTAGCGGTAACATTTGAACCCGGGCTTTCTAACTCCAGACCTACTTCTTCAACTGCCCAAGGTGACACGAGCAGGAAGTTGCAGAATTGATTGGAATATGCCTAAGTTCCTCCAATTCTGAATTCTCTTACTTGAAATCTAGTCTTCTTTTTAAAGATGAGGAAACTGAGCCATCAAGAGATTTGTAACTTACCTGAGTTCACATAGTTTATTAATGTAACCAGAACTAAAAGGTATTTTTTTCTGACTCACAAAACTGAGTTTTCTCCATTATAACACATGACCTCACTCCTCTCCTTTCCCAGAACTGGTCTCCTTACTGTTTCTAGACTCACCATTCCATCCCTTGCCTCCCTAAGCCTGGAATACACTTTGTCCTCACCTATGGTCATCTAGAATTCTTGGCTTCCTTGAAGGTTCAACCAAGTTGCCTTAACCTCCTCCAGGAAGCCTTTCTTATTCCTCCCAAAACTAGCTATACTCTTACCCTCCTCCATTAATCTTATATTTTCTCCTTTGTGTACATGCATATGCCCCAGTAGAAAGGAAGCTCCTTGAAAGCAGTAACATTCTTTTTCATTTTGTCTTTGTATCCCCAAAGCATAGCACAATGTCCCGCACATAAGAGGCATTTATTAAAGGCTTGTGCAATGAAGGGCTTTCACCTTCAGACTGAACCCAGGAACTGAGTCTGACCCTAGCTTGTGTGGTTTTGAGAGCTAGTTCTCTTGATCATCTCCAGGCATTCCTCTGGCTTTGGGATTCTGACATGTACCCACAGTCTAAACACCAGAGAGGTGAGGAGCAAGTCCATCCTTATTGACTGTTGTTCACTACCCTTTAGAGTCTTTCGATCTGTACTAAGCCTTCATTAACAGGACAGTTTGGGCTGTTAGGGGCTAGTTTTCTCTTAATCCTCAAGCCTTGAGACTGACACAAAGCCAGCTACCATAGCGGGATATCTGTATATTAGAGTGGGTATTATTTCAACCGTCTGACAGGAGATAAGTTATGTGGTGCTTTAAGATTAGCAAAACACTTCACCTGTGGTTTTTTTATTTGCTCCTCAAAACTGTGAGGTAGATGGTATTAAGGTTCCCATTTTGCAGATAAGAAAGGTGAGTCTAGGAAATGTTGGGTGAATTGTCAATAGTCACTCAGTTACTGTTTGAAAAGGAATTCAAACTCAGGTCTTCCTCATCCCAAGTTCAACACTGAGCTGGATATTTTACAGTTTACAAAGGACTTTCATATGCATCATCCAATTTGATCTTCACAATAATCCTATGAAATTGTTATTATCCCCATTTTAAAAATAAGGTAAGTGAGGCACAAAAGAGACCATAACTTATCTGAATTCATGCAGTTAGTAAGTGGTGGAATCAGAACCCAGACATAGATCTTCTGACTTCAAGTCCTATGCTCCATCCATCGTATCAAGCCACCTACAGCCAGATCGATGATGGACTTCATTCCCTCCAACCAGAGTCCCTCTTCAGTAACCCCTCTCCCTTGGTCTCCATGATTCATTAGAATTGGAAGATATGAGGTCTCCAAAGATAAGTCAAACCTTTGGGATCGTGGAGGGAGGGGCTGCAAACTAGCCTCCTAATTCTCCACAAAGCACTCGTCATTGCTTCTCTGCAAATGCATAGCACAAGCATTCCCATCTAGCAGTGAGTGCTAAATTAATGGTAATCTTCTCATTCCTGAAGATGGCACGTTGCTGGGATTATTGAGCTAATATAATTTTGCAGGGGGACCCAGAGGCTGGGGAGGCAGCTGACTTTTCATTAGGGTTCCCTTCCCTGTGCCTTATAGCAAATTGTGCAAATTAATTAGTCAGGAACAGGGTCTTTCCCTGGCCAACAACTAGGTGTTCATTTATTCATAGGTGGTCTTTTAAAAATATTTTAAGTAATCATCCCTCATCCCTTTCTAATTTTCAGTACAATCAAATGCACCTAGTGGTCTGAGCAAATACAAGATATAGACAGGTCCCCAAAGCTATTCATTGGTCTAGAAGCCTCTTTTGATTTTTTGACCTCTGTTTCTTTGGTGGGGGAACCACTAAGAGGTGAGGGAGGGAAGGGACCAAGAAAAGCAAAGAGAGAGAATAGGAAAATTAAAAAATAGAACAGAGAGAAACATGGGGAAGAATAAAGACTGTAATTGAGAGATATGGAAAGAGGGAAATAAAGAGAAAGGAAGAGTGATGGAAACAAATGTAAGTGGAGAGATAAGCCAGAGGAGGGAGTTAGGGAGGGTAAAGGCAGGAGGAGAAAAGGAAGGAAAAAAGTAAGGAAAGAATAGAGAAAGAGAGAAAGAAAGGAAAGAAGGAAGGGAGTGAGGAAGGAGGAAAGGATAGAAGGAAGGGAAGGAGGGAGAAAGGGAAGGAAGGGAAGGATGGAAGGAGGGAAGAGAAAAATAAACAGAAAAGAGATGGAGGAGAGAGGAAAAAGACCCAGGTTTTTTTGGAGGAAGTTAGGAGCCTAAGAAAAACAGATGTGAGCATCTATATCCATATCTCCCCTTCAAGGTGACCCCCTCCCTCCCAGATGCCAGTAAGAGCCCACTCCCATTTACAGGTTTTTGAGGGCCTCTGTAAGGGAGCTCTTTCTGAATGTTCTAACTCTGGAAGGCTAGGGAGTGGAGGAAAGGGATGCTTTGATGGGTCCCAAAAATAAAATTAAAAATGGATCATCCTTTTTGGTGGCTGTTTTAGCTTTCTCTGAGCGGTACCAGAAGGTACAGTGCCCCCTGGTGGTATTACTTGGCAGAACCACATGAGAAGGGAATCCCGTTCATTCTCGGATCGGAGGAACAGGAAATGAGGGATGTGAATGGACGTAGAGATGGAGAATACAGTCTGCTGCTTTTAGCTTCTTGCCTCAATGACTCTTGCCTAATAAGGCAGGAAACAGGAGGTAGGCTCCTAGCTAGGCTAACCACAACTCCATCAGTACTTCAAATAGCTTAAACCCAAGGCCTTTCTACCTTTTGTCCCCCTTCTTTTTCATATAAATCCAAGAGGAGAGAAAATTAGGAGCTGAATTCTCCTTTTAAAAACAGAGCAGTTAAGCTCAGCGTTGTTCCTGAAAAGTTATCCCCTCTCCCCAGTTTGAAACAAGCCAGGCTATTGTAAGGAGAAGACAGCAGAAGAGGAGCAGGGTATAGCCTGACCGTTGCAGATTGTCTGTCTGAAAAGCTGAGGCTACAGCCCGGGCAGCTGTCCATGGTCTCTGCCTTCTGGCTGGCTGACAGTCAGGGCATAGGGACTAAAATCCTAATGCCAATGGAAAAGGGAACAGGCAGTTCTCAAGGCACTTTCCTCCCTACACATGGCACCAGATAAAAAGCCAGTCTCTTCCAGGTCTTCCTTTTCCTTTGGCCTGCACATGCTTGGCCTGCAGAGGGATGCCGTTAATCTATGCCTCCCAGCAGGGAGGTCCTTGCCAATTGCTCAGTCCAACAGGCCAATCTTACTGAGTTCTCTGTTGGGAAGTATCTCGGGCAGACAGGTTTGTATGTGTATTTTTGCGGGTATTTTGTTTTTCCATATTGCAAGATACGGGGTTGGAAGCCATATTTCTCTCTCTGCCCCCTTTTTTTTGAAGCACAGTAGAGACAGGTGTCCTCGGTTCTAATCACAGCAGTGCTGATAACCTACTGTGTGACCTACAGAAAGTCAGCTCTCCTCTCTGGGCCTGCTTCCTATTTATAAACCAGAAAGCACAGTCCCCCTACCTCAAAAGGATATTGGGAGGGATAATTCAGTTTTATTTTAAATATGTAAAGTACTCTTCAGAGACAAGACTAGAGTAAATACCAGTTATTTTTATTATTAACAATAAACATTTATTAGGCACCCACAGAGTTCCAGGCACCATTCAGAATAGACAAAAAGGCTCTTTCCTTAAGCCACTAAAGAGAAACCCCTTTCTCATCTGTCTCCTCCTCTGCTGATTAGCTACTGCCAAAATGCAGGCATGTCACCTTAGCAGCCAAATATTCAGTCACTGGAGTTCTCCCTAAAGTCATCCATCAATGATGCCACAGTTATCACTAAAGAAAACAAATGGGCCTTCAGAAAAGCTGGACTAATATACAGGGCACTGGAAGGGGAAGTCAAGACATTTGAGTTCAAGATCTTTCTCCTGAAGTAGCTGTGTGACCTTGAACTAATTACTTGCCCTCTCAGTGCCTCAGTATCCTCATCTGTCAAATGAGGGATGATCCCTGAGGACTACCTCTGAATTTCTGGCATTCTGTGATTCTGTGATGAGAGAGGAGTCTGGGATGGGGTGAGAAGAGGTGGGGAAGGTATATATTTTAACGAGCTAATCTTGAATCCAAGTGTATATGGTGTGAGAGCAAAGTTAGCTTCAACATTCCTGTTTACAGATTGACCCTACTGTGGATTGTATGAAGGAATTTACTTAACTCCTGGATCATCTCCTCTTCTGTCGAGTTCTACCTCATCCTGCTACCAGCCAGTGTATAGGGCATGTCACCCAGTATTACAAGAACTGTTTGGGTGCCAAAGACAATGAATGTTCCAATCCCTATGGCCAATCAGACTTCAATTAATCCGAGTCTTCGGGGAACACAAGGCATCAGGTAACATGGAAGCCAAGAAAGCTAATTCAATCTGCCACATTAAAAGATGCACAGCTTCCAGGATTATATATTGGTGAGGTCTCTCAATGTAGATGGTGTAGCCATGTTAACCTCAGGTTCTAACCTAGCAGCTGAGAACTTGGGAGTCATCCCAACATAGTGGTCAGAGTTCCAGACTTGGAGTCAGGAAATTTGAGTTTAAATCCTGCCCCAAATACTGGCTAAGCCTTAATTTCCTCATCTGCAGATAGGATTAAAAATACCTATAGTACGTATCTCACAGGGTCATTGTGAGGCATGAATGAGATAATGTCTAAACAATACTTGGCAAATCAGAATCATCTATTAGTTATTCTTTTTTTTTGGTAATCTTTAATATTAATGGACAGCTAGGTGGGAAAGTGGATAGAGCACCAGGCTTTGAGTCAGACACACTCATCTTCCTGAGTTCAAATTTGGCCTCAGACCCTTCCTAACTGTATGGCCCTGGGCAAATCACTTCACCCTGTTTGCCTCAGTTTCCTCATCTGTAAAATAAACTACAGAAGGAAATGGCAAACCACTCCAGTATCTTTGCCAAGAAAACCCCAAATGGGGTCATGAAGAATCAGATACAACTGAATCATGACTGAAGAGTTACAACAAATATTAACTTAGAAACAGAGATCTTGAGGTAGAAGGGACCTCAAAAGCCATCCAGTCTAGTTCCTTCATTTTACAGTTGAGGAAAATGAGACACATTAAGTGTGCTTAATTAAGTGGCTTACCCAAGATCACACAAGTAGAATGTTCTAAGAATATTTTGGACTTTGAGAACTAGGATTAGATCCCCAATCATTATCAGAAGCAAGATTTGACTTTGTCTTTCTAACTTCAAAAGATTTACCTCTTGGTCCAGAAAATGTCATGCAAGGTAGAAACTCAGCTAAGTGAGGATGCCAGTTAGAGAATCATCAATCAGTTTCCCAGGCCACAGCACAAGCTTCAGTGTAGCCCAATATAGTGGATCCTTGGCTGCTATGATCAGGGTCATGATGGCTATCAAGATGGTACATTGGAAAGAGTCAGAGGAACCTGGGTTCAAATCCAACTTCTGGTTCCTATGGCCTGAATGTGTTTGGGAAAATCACTTCCTCTCTGGGCCTCAGTTTCCTCATCTGTAAAAAAAGGGAGTTGGACTAGACAACCTTTGAGATCACTTTCAGTCCTAGTTATGATCCTATCATCCCTCATGCACCAGGTAAGAGTGCTCCATCCTGAAAATGGCTTTGCAGAGAACCAGCCTACCCCCACACATTCTCCTGACCATAATCTGAGAAGTCCTTTTCTCTTCAATGGAAGGGTGAGGTCTCTGTCCTAAAAGGATGGACCTAAATCCTATCCAAGCTAGGAAATCTAACCAGAGAAATATAGGATCATAAATTCAGAGCTAGAAGTGGTCTTGGATGCTATCAAGACCAAATCGCTAGTTTTACAGATGAGGAAAGTGAGGCCCAGGGTGAATAAAGTTTGTTAGGATGTTATGATTTAGAAGAATGAGATTAACTCAGAGAACTGGAAGGATACCAATCCTTCCCCCTACCTTCAAATAAATGAGTTGTTCCCTGTCCCACCTCACCTCTTACTGCAGATATCCTAAGCTTAATAACATAGTATGTGGTGCTAAATTAGGTTCTAGTCTTTCTTGCACATAGTGGGTGCTGAATTGAATGAAACATTTTTTGTTCCAGTAATAACCTATTATGGAGCTGTCAACCACACTTATTCAATTCAAGAAATATGTATTTCTTGTTATATATGCTCTGAGCAAGATGCCGAGCTAGACACTGGAAATATGAAGATAGATAGGATACAGACAATCTAATGGCTCCCATTTGTCCCCTTCTTTCCCCTTACGCAACATTGACCCCAATTCAAGCCTTCCTCATCTCTCCCCTGGCCTATTGAAGTAGCTTCCTAATTGGTCTTCCTGCTTTCAATCTCTCCCCTCTCCAATCCATGCTCCAAGCAACTGTACAATTGATAATCTTAAAGCAGAGGTGTGACCACATCACTCTCTTACTCAAAAATCTTCAATGGCTCTCCCTTGCCTCTAGGATAAAATACAGACCCTATAGCTTGGCCCTCAGAGACCTCCAGAACCCAACTCCCACCTACCTTACCAAGTTTATATTCCATCACTCCCTTTGCACACTTTGTCTTCCAGTTAAGCTAGCCTGCTATTATGCTAATGAACTGCATTAATCTCCTACTTCCATGCCTTTGTCCAGTCTATCTTCCATGCCTTCAAGGTATTCCCTTCTGATTTTCACTCTTTAGAATACCTAACCTTCAAAGCTCAGCTCAGGTGTCACTTCCAAAACAAGATTTTGTGTTTGTCCTTCATTCTTGAAGAAGACCATGACATCAGGGAATGATGACATGGCTTGCAGCTGACTTAGATTTGAATGATGATATTTCTTGATGAATGAGTGAATGAATGAATGAAGTATTTATTAAGCACTTACTCTGTGCAAAGCTCTGGAGATAGAAACAGAAAAAACAAGACAGTCCCTAATCTTAAGGAGCTCACATTCTAATGAAGGAGACGACTCATGTAGAAGGTTTTAGCTGCAAGTCAGATGGAGAAGTCCCATCGCCCTAGCACATACTGATGCCCTTTCTTCAATGTCCATTCCACTGAAAATCATGTCTGTTTCTCAGGTTAAACCATTTGAAAGTGCCAAGCTAAGAACTAGACCTTCTTCACCAGCTCTGACTGTAACCCCCTTGGCAGTCACCACACTGCATATCCATAGGGATCACTGCCCAGAAGGGGAGCTGAAGGCACTGGGCTAGAAGCACTGACTCCTTTTAAGACTCTTTCCCTTTTAAGTGATGTTTCTGTGTGCATGTTTTAAGTTCCTTTGTCTGAGTCAGCACAGTGTCTCACACACAAGGATAGGAACTAGATCTGTAACTTGACTGGCGTAAGGAGCTCCCAGGTGAAGAAACCCACCCCCCACCCCCATTGCAGGTCAGCACCTTCTCTGCAACTTAAAATTTTAGAGAATTGCCTAGAATATTGAGAGGTTAAATGGCTTGCTCAGGGTCATACAGCAAGAATGTGATAGAGGTAGTGTTGGAGCTCAGGTCTTCCTGACTCTGAGGATGGTTCTCTATTTACCACATCATACTGACTCTCTGCAGATAAAGAATTAGAAGAAATTTAAAGATAGAAAAGAACACTTTCAGTTAGAGAGAGAAGGGAAAAGAGTCAGTGCTTTATCTAAGCCTTTACTAGACCTCAGAATGACAGAATCTCAGAATTAAAAGAGATGTCAGTGGTCTAATTCAGACCTAAACAAGTTAAGTTTTTTTTTAAAGCATTTATTAAGAATCTACTATGTGTCAAATAGCAGTTAGATGGCACAATGGATAAAGTGCTGGCCCTGGAATCAGGACGACCTGAGTTCAAATCCAACCTCAGACCTTACTAGCTGTGACTAGCAAGTTACTTAACCCTGTTTGCCTCAGTTTCCTCATCTGTAAAATGAAGGAAATGGCAAATCACTCCAGTATCTTTGACAAGAAAACCCCAAATGAGATCACCAAGAGTCAGAAAAGATTGAACAACAACAAAATAACAGGTATCATACACCATCCTGAGCTTGGACAACTCAAAGAAAGGCAAAACAAACAGACAAACAAACCCAGAGTCCCAGCCCTCAAGAAACTCACAATAGGGAAGATAATTTGTAAACAACTATACTCAGACAAGATAGATAGGCTAAAGTGGGGGTAATCTCCAAGGGAAAGCACTGAGAGTAAGAGGGATTAGAAAAGCCTTCTAGAAAAAGGTAGAGGTTTTAACTTGTGGGGTGTGTGTGTGTGTGTGTGTGTGTGTGTGTGTGTGTGTGTGTGTGTGGTTTGTCCTTCTTTTTCAAAGAGGACCAACTACAACAGAAGGAAGCCAGGGAAGTCAAGAATTCTCTACTACAACATCCCAGAGAAGCCTCTACTTGCAGACCTCTAAGAATGGGTCACCTACTTCCTCCTACTCCCACCCCAGGCAGCCTACTACACTACTTTCTGACAGCTCCAATCATCAGTAAGTTTTTCCTTCCATCAGACCTAAACCTGACACTCTCTAATGCCCATCCAACACTCTTGGTTCTGCCTTTTGTGACCGAAAGGAATAAACCCAAGTCTTTCCCATGTGACAGCCCTAGAAGACTGTTATTAAGCACATTTCCATTTCTCCTTAATCTTCTCTTTTCCAAGCCAAACATCCCCAAGTCCTTTAGTTGATCCTTATCCAAGTCAATCCTAATATCTTCCACCATCTTAGTCCCCTCTGTCCCAGATGTTCTCCAACTCATCAATGTCCATCCTAAACTGTGGTGCCCAGAAATCCTTGGTCTGACTCAGGCAATATACAGCAGGATTACAACCTCCCTAGTCCTGGCTGTACTTCTCAGTGTAACCTGAGATCTCATTAACTTACACTGAATTGACAACATTGAATTCTTTTCATCTCATTTGACTCTAGAGGTCACATGGGGCTCAAATCAGAATGATCAGAGTTTGAAGATCGCTTACTAGCTGAGTGACTCTCACCAATGGAAATGTATTAGCTCTGAACTCAGAGGATTAGGATTCAAATCCTGCCACTGATTGTCAATATCTATATGATTTTTGTTAAGTCAAGTTACTTAACTTACTTGGGTCTCAGTTTCCTCAACTTTAAAATGAGAGGATTGGACTAGCTGATCTCTTTGATCCCATGACCTCTGTCTATCTGTTTCTTCATTTGTAAAATCAAGGGATTGGACTAGATTCCATTCTCATTATCAGCCTTAGGGGTAGGAACAGGGCAGAACAGGGCTATGAGTAGGATTCAGACCTTGTCAGGTAAACCAGTAACATTCCCTCCAAGAAGACTCATTTGCATACATTGTTAAGCATTTCTGGAACAGTATGGTGTTTTACCAGAACCAAGCAGGGCTGGTCAGCTGATTGGAGGGTGAGGGTCTGATTGGCAGGTGAGAGATGACAAGATGGAACACACCGGGCTCCCATGCATCCTTGGCTCCCTTGCCTGGCACAGGCCAGAGCAGCAAGATGCTTGGAGTCCATCTCACTCCTTCAGCAGGGGCTGCTCATCAGACTGGCTGGCTGAATGGAAAAATAAATTACCTCGGGGATTGACTGGAGCCTAGTCATTTTGCCAACGGAGTGCTGATAACTTGGCTCCCTGGGCAGCCCACCAATCAATAGCAGAGCTCTATTTTTAACTCCAGGATGATTGGGCAGGTTGGTTTTTAGGTGAGAGAATGCTGTTTACTCGGTCCTCTGCACTTTGATGATTCTCCCCCAGGAAGCCTAAACAGCATCTCCAGCGTTCCTCCACCCACTTTGGGGGTCAACATCCTTAACTTCCTTCAAGGCTCATCTGCCACCTCCTACAGGAAGCCTTTCCCAGTCTCCCAAGGTGTTAGTATTCTCTCCCACCTCCATTATCTTGTACTTACTTCTCTGTGTAAAGGTTGCAGTAACCCCTCCTCCCCCCTCACCCCAGTAGTCTATAAACTTCTTGTGGGCAAGGATGGTTTTCTTTTGTAGCTGGGTAGGATCAGAGATTGGAAGGAACCTCAGAACCATCTAGTCCAAATCATACCCAAAACGAATTCCACCCACCCATCCCTGTACCATGCCCTGAAAGTGGACATGTAGCCTTTACTTTAAGATCTCCTGCAATGAGGAACCTACCTCCTATCATAGCCTATTCTACCTGGGACAGATCTAAATTGTGGGAAGCTTGTTCCATATCAAAACTACAATTTTCTTTTAGCAGCTTCCATCCTTTACTCCTGGTTGTGTTGTCTGGAGCCGAGTAAAACAAGGCCAATCACTTTTCTGACACAACAACCTTGCAAATGCCCGAACAAAGCTACCAAATCTTCCCTCTCATTTCCCTTTCCCCCGTGTTCTCTTCTCTGTGCATACCCTCCCCAGATCCTTCAACAGCCCCTCATGGGGCCTGGTATCCAGGTCCTTCACCTTTCCTGTGAGTGATCTCCAGCCCTCCAATGTCCTTCCTACATAGTGATCCCCAGAACTGAAATGTCTGAACCAGGCAGCAGGACAGTCACCCCTCTAGAAGCTTGAGATCATTAATAAGTGTTTATTCTATCCCTCTATGTGCCATAAACATCTGTTCTGTGCCCAGTATGTGTAGGGCATTGTATAAAGTAAAAGGAAAACAAAGAAAGACCAAAAATATTCTGCCTGCCCTTATGTTTATGTCAACTGTACTGGGGGAAAATGCCATCTTATAGACAAAGAAATCAGCTCAAGGTGTATACAAAATATTATTAAGTCATTTCAAGAGGGAGCAAGGACTCTGTTACACAGGAGGCCACTAGCTCTGCTTTGAAAGAAGCTAGAGAGTCTAAGAGGCACAGGCAAGGCAGAAGTGCATTCCTAGCTTGGTGGAAAACAACGTAGGCAAAGACAAGGAGGTAAGAAATGGAATGTCATGTGAATAACAAGAAGACCAGTCTGACTAAGATAGAGAGTACATGAAGAGGAGAAATATGAAATAGGACTTGAAAGGTGGGGAGCCAGATTGTTTAAAGATCAGGCTGAGAAGTTAATATTCTGTTCTAGAGAGCATAGGAAGTGAGGGAGTCATATTATCAGACCTGTGCTTTGATAATATTAATACCAATTTGGCAAGTTCGGTACTGCAGAGCATGACATGGAAGTGGCTTTGGGTTCTAGAAACCTGGTTCAGTGTAGCACATACCTTACCAGGTCCTACTTGTTACCGATGTGATCTTAGCCAAGTTATTTACAATTCATGGGTCTCAGTTTCCCCATCTGTAAAATGAGGGGGTTGGATTTAATGACCTCTGAAACCCCCTCCCACCTCTAGCTTCATGACTTCTCTGATCTACTAAAGTAACATGTCAGAAAATATAGAGCCAGGTTTCCCCTTAAAGCATCTGTGACTTCTTGAATCTTGAGATGATCCCTCTCTTCCTTACATGGTGCCAGGAAGAGTGTCTTCATGCTACTGCTAGAGAGATGCCCTCACTGGGCTCCAAGGACATGGCCATTGAAATTTACAAGCAAGCTAACAATTCAGCTGCTTGCTCGGTCCCTGTTTCCATGGAAACTGTCAGAGCACCCGGAAATGGGGCAAAGGCCTTTCTAGCCCATTCCCATGATGGATAGTCCTCAATGCACATTCACACACACACCCCCCAATCATTCCTGATCTCCCCCCAACTAAAATCAGCACATTTTAAGTCCAGCCCTAATAACCAACGTCTATATGGTCTTGGTACAGCCTTGGTTGAAAGGGAAAAAAGGAGTATGTTGAGAAATTGACAGGTGAATCTTCTCCCATGGGAGAGCCCCAGATGGAGATAGTGCCTGGAAAGGGAAAGGCATGACTAATATATAGAGACCAAAAGCTAGGAGAGGATTTCCCTAGGAGGAAATTGAACCTAACTGAAGGACTCTTCCATGCTGTATACTCTGCCAAAGATATGGAGGCATCAAGGGCCCGAAGCCCTGGAGACTCAGGTTGATAGGTTGACATCCTTGGAATATAATGCACCACCCTGCCCCACCTAAGGAAGTCAGTCATATAGCCTCAGAAGAGATTTAGGAAGGAGGACAGGACTTCAGGAGAGCATTCAGGACAAATTCTTGCCCCTTCTCTCCTCTTCTTAATGACCTTCAGCCCATCTTGAAAATACCTTACCATCTTCCCTGATCCCTGGGTAAACTAGAGCTTGGAGTAAGAAGTACAAACTGTGACCCCCTTTTGTTTTATCCTCTTCTATTCCATTCTACTTCATAGTATCATAGAATTTGGAAATCACCTGCTCCAATCAAGACAAAAAAACTGAGGCTCAAATTGATTAAGAAAATTGGCCTCCCTTTCTTTCCATTCATCTGGTTTCTACCTATTCTTTAGGGCTCTGCACATAGTAACTGTTCAGTCTTTTTCAGTTGTGTCTGACCCTTCATGATGCCATGGACCACATCATTACTATACTGTCTATGGAGTTTTCTTGGCAAAGATATTGGAGTGGTTTACTATTTCCTTCTCCAGTGGATTAAGGCAAGCAGGTTAAGTGACTTCCCCAGGCTCACACAGCTAGTAAGTGTCTGAGGCTGGATTTTTAACACAGGTCTTCCTGATTCCAAGCCTAGCACTGCACTAGCTTCCTCAACAGTAAGTTCAGGTGATGGAGCCTCACCTTTCTCATATATAAAATGGGAATTACTGTAACCCTTACTCTCCAATGTTGGAATGAGGATCTTATGAGATCTCACTTGTAAAGAGCTTTATAAACCTTAAAGTACCAGCTGTTGCCGCTGTCCTCATTCTACAGGTAAGGAAACTGAGGTTTCATTGCCTCAACTCATGGTGGAAAAGGAAGCATTCCCTAATCTGGACCTGCCAGTGTCATCCTACTGTGACCCAAGATCCAGCCACTTTGGAAGTGCCCATGGCCCAGTTCGTTCGTTCCCGAAGCCCGTAATAATGTTCTTTGAATTGCTAAGCAACAGTAACCCATTCTCTCACATGAGGCAAATTGAAACATTGATTCATCTATTTATTTTGCAACTAGCACGAGCAGCTTCATTACTGCGTTCCCCAGGGATGCCCTCCCACACGCTTGAATTGAAAATTAACTCTTCTTACCTAGGAATGGGCAAGGATTTGTTTTTAATTTAGAGAGAATACAGGAAACAGTGGCCTTTCTCTAGCTGGGTTGCCCATGTGGTGGAGAGAGCCAGCAATGTGGAGTCACTCCAATTCTGGGCCAGGCTGAGTGGTATAGAAGGGGCCTCATGAAATGTCATATAGTGGAGAAAGCTTTGGGTTGAAAGTCAGCTTGGGTTCAAAACCTCAGTTTGAATCTCCCCTTTGTCACTACCTGTGTGACCATGGGCAAGTCCTTTCATTTCTCCAGATGTGTTTCCTTATCTATAAAATGAGTGTGCGGGACTTGGTGGCCCCTTCAAGCTCTAGAACTACAGTTGAGAATTGTAACTTCTTTGATTTGGGAAAGGTTACTTCACCCCAATGGACCTCAGTTTTCTCATCTTTTAAATGGAGCAGATGCCTCCAAGGTCCCTTCCAGCTCCAAATCTATAGTCCTGAGACCCTGTACAATCTTTGTTGGGTCACTGCACATGTCTGAGCTTCAGTTTCCTCCTCTGTAAAATGAGAGGTGCAGGCTAGATGTCCTTTCCAATTCCAAGTAAGGGCTTTTCATAGACTCAGCCTCAAAAACTAAACAATTCAGTGAAGTAAGTAGAACCAGGAAAACAATTTCTATAAATGGAATGAACAACAAAAGTTGAAATTGAAAGTTGTATAATTGCAATGACCAAGCTGGGTCCCAGAAAAGAAATGCTTAGCATAGCGCCTAGCACATAGTAGACACGATATAAATTCTAGTTATTTTTATTATTAAATATGAAAAGGTTCCTCCCTCTGCTTCTTTGCTGAGGTGGGGGTCTATAGGTACCTAGCATGATACAGAGGGTCAGACATTTTCAAAATGTTGGTTAGTTTTGTTGAACTGGTTTTCCCCCCCTTTCTTTTAGTCTTTGTCATGAGGGCTGGCTTTCCAGGAGGAGCAGTGGATGGGTAAATTAGAAATGTAGGTGACAGGAAAATAAAAGATATCAATAACAATCTATTTAAAGCAACAAGCGGTTAACTATATAAAAAGAAAGTGTTATGTGCCGTCAGTCACAGAAGTCTATTATGATATGGTTTTGCTTACCTGTTTGGGGAGAATCTACTCGGTAGGGATTTGTTTGAGTGTCTGTAGGGTAAAAACAATAACAAAATGTATCAGTAAAAGTATTTTTGAATGAGGAGGGAAAAAAAGATGTACCTACTTCCCTTCATTGCCCTGGTAGAAGGGCATTGATGGGGAATGTTACATACCTTGTCAGACACTGTTGATGTGTTGGCTGGTTTTCTTAAACTACTGCACTTTCTTTCTTTTTATTATTAATAATAACAACAATGGCATTTAGATTGCATTTTAAGGTTTGTAAAGCACCTTACGCAGGTTAATTCATTTGATCCTTACAATAACCCTAGGAAACAGTAGCTGTTAGTTTCCCCATTTTACAGATAGTGAAACTAAAGCAGACTAAGGTTCAGTGACTTGCTCAAGGTCACACAACTAGTAAACATCTCAGGCAGGAGTTGAAGTCATATTTTCCTGACTCTAAACTCTTTGTTCCACTTACTGAACCATCCAGCTGCTATAGAAAAGGGAAGCATAAATAATATCTTCCAAAATGAAAATGATATAAAAACAAAAAAATACCAATACATTTTTTAAAATTCAGAGTTGATTGATTAAGGACTGACTATATCCAGAGCACTTACTGAGGCAAGGGAAAAAACAATAAAGTTTAGATACAGGAGCAGAAGTCATTTGACCTTCTTTTGTCCTTTCTGCAGTGAGTACAGGTGTTATCATCCTCCTTTTACAAAGAAATTGATACTCAAGAGGGTTCTGTGACTTACCCAAGGCCACACAGTCAGCCTCATGATATCGTTGGTCCTCTATGAGAATGAAGGCTGAACAGCGAAAACAGTTTCCTAAGTGTGGGAGGAAGAACTCAAATTCAGCCCTCTAGACCTCAACTGCCACACTCTCAGATGCTCCTCCAAATAGTCAATGAGATGGGCCAGGCTGTGAAAAGCTAGAGTCTAGGTATAGAAGGCAGCCATTATCCCCAGATTTGTAGTATGGAAGGCAAAAGTCCTAGAGCTAGAGATGAAAGTGCCCTTAAGAAAAGCGAGAGTGAGAAGAGTTTAGTAACATGCCCAAGGTCATACAATTAGCTGGTGCCTGAGGTAGGATTATAAACCCAGGTCTTTCTGACTCCTAGCCCCAGGCCAGCACTTTTATCTGCAGGGCCACCCAGCAGCCTCTAGGACTGGGGCAGGCCGGTAATGAACAACATTGAGTAAGTAGCAACCTCTTCAGGTCTCAGTTTCTTTTTCTATCACATTATCCTTGTTTAACCTCCTTCAGAGGGTTGCTGTGAAATTCAAATAGGAGAAAGTGTTTTGGAAAGCAAGTGCCTTGCGCTAGAAATGTGGGGGAGTGAATTTTCCCATGCCTTTCTTTCTCAGACTGGACCCAAAGTGGAGATTGCCTCCCCCTAAAAGTCAATAATCTCTTAGCTGGGAGACTCTGGCTCTTTGCTTTTGGGCACAGCACCTGCTCCAGCCCCATCTCTGTGGGACACATGCTGGATTGGATTGCATGAGGAGGAGGATCAAGTCCAGAGCTGTGACTCACTCCCCAGTTTATATCTCCAGCAGTTTCAGGGGGTGGCGGGGGAGGCAGCTGAAAGTCTCCAACCAAAATTAAATTCAATGTGCTTTCATTTAAAGAGGTAAACACATGTCAGCTGGCGTTGTTTGGGGACAGAGAAGGGGGAGCAGAGAGGAATGTTGCAGGATCAGGCCACTAGTGATGGGGTCTGGAGAGCTGCCCCAAAGTCTGGGAAACCTAGCTCTAGACCCACATCCCTAGAGGAATCAGAGTCCCTCATTTGAGAACAATTGGAGATTTTTACAGAGAAAGGCCAGTCTAGCCTTTTGTTGAATTAGAAAACTTAGGGGAAAAGGAAGCTTTTTTTGGTATTGATTTGGTGAAAGCTTCAAGATGCAAATGCCATGTGGTCTCTGTCTTTCTTTGTTAAATGATCTTTTAATTGGCCTCTAGATACTTTCAACCTTCTCCTTTTCCAGGGATGCAGAGCTGCTGGGGTAGGGGGTTGAGGATTGGATTTCCCAGAGCCCCACTCTTTCTACCTCTGTCTCTACTGGGAGGGAAGAGGCAATCACCTGTGTGGGTATGAGAGAAGAGCCAATAAGAATATAGCATTTCAAAGGAGATGGGATAGGTCATCACTTCATCCTCATCGTTTTACAGAAAACTGACAACCTGGGAAATGATGTAATTCCTAGGGACATCAATCTATAGCTAACAGAGACCTCAGAAACCATCGATCCAACCTCCCTCATTTTACAGATGAGGAAATTGAGGCCAGGGGGAGATGAAGTGACTTGCACAGGTATCAAAGGTGAGATTTGAACTCAAGTTCAAAATTCTGCCCACTCTTCCACTGTCATTAAGTTGAAAAGTTGGGATTCTCTAACCCAGGTCCTCTATAATCAGTCTAATTTACCCCTTCCTGTCTGGACAAGGAAATGGCAAACCATTCCAGTTTCTCTGCCAAGAGAACCCTAGATAGGGTCATGAAGAATCAGACGTGACTAAGCAACAACAAAGGTTTTTTCATGACCCAGCGGACTCCTCTCCCATGGTCTTTTTCTTTGATTGATCTGTTCCTACAAGAATTTTCATTTTAAGGAAAATGCCCAGGCTTCATTCCTCAAAGCCCCTCCCCTGCCTCCTTCTGAATGAATTATTTTTGTTGCTATTAATAATAATGAAGGTCATGATGATGGTGGTGGTGGTGGTGGTGGTGATGATGATGATGATGATGATGATGATGATGACGACACCAAACAGAGAGAGGATCCTGGATGCAACAGCTCAGGATGACCTTGAAAGTTTATATAGACCAGCCCTTGTGCCTCCCCTCACCAGAGCATGAGTTTTGTGTGTTTATCCAAGGGTGGAATGGGTTATAATGAGTCTTCCTCAGTCTTTCTCTTCATCTTCCTGATCTCATCCCAATGGAATGTACTTCTATGACAACCAACCAGGGTTGGTGACATTATTTGTGACCTTGGAACAGAGTAAGGACAACTGACTGTGACCTTGCCTTTACCAACTAGGCTGTCCACTTCAGTCTGTGATGTCCCAAGGACACCATGTCACATGTCCCTAAAAGGAATAGTGACAATAATAATGCCAGTAAGGGAGAGTTAGCAGTGGCTAAAGTGCCGGACTTGGGAGTCAGAAAAGCCTGGGTTCAAATCCTGTCTCAGATATTAGTTGTGTAACCCTGAGCCTTGGTTTCCTTATTTATAATAGGGTCAATAATAGCCCCTATATGACAGGGTCATTGAGAGGATTAGATGAGATAATGTGGTAGTAAGATCTCTATAGTGAATCTTTATAGTAACATAAGATCATAGATTTAGCATCAGAGGTGAGATTTGAACCTAGGTCCCCAATTCCAGATCTGGCCCTCTTTCCACTGTGCCAAGTCTCCTAGCCAAAGTTAGATGACCTCTTTGGGGGCCTGGAGATTCCAGTTCAGGTATGGGTTGGATTAGATGGCCTCTAATATTCCTTGTAGATTAGAGGTTATGTGACTTTGTGAGAGTCTCATATGTAATATCTATTATTTATTTCTGTATATGTATTGTTCCCTAGAAAAGACTGTAAGTTCTTTGAAGGTAAAGACAATTTCATGTTTGTATGCCTAGCACCAAGGACAGTGCCTGGCATATAACTGGGCATTTACAAATGCTCCTGGATTAATGGATATATTGATGCTCTTGAACAACCAGCATCTGCAACCAAAGCTGCTGCCCTTGGCCACCCACTCTTCTTCAGGGGCCTGCCAAGAAAGCTTTGGCACCCAAGGCCCCAGTGAAGTCTCCCAACTGATAAGGGCAGGAGTCATTGGAACTTATTCCCATAGATAACACCTCAGGTCTGAGAAGTTATTGTTAGCAGCATTCGTTCCAGGAGAAAGGCCAGGAGCTATTGACACTCTGAAGATAAATGGCCAAATATTGGACCAATGGTTTCTCGGTCAGATCCCTCTTGTGCACCTTATCAGAGAAGGGACCTTATCTGAATTTCTCAAATATATGTGATAAAAGCTTCTGGCTTTGGGATGGTGATAAAGCCTCATCCCAGAGAGAGCCAAGAAAATCACTCCTCTAGATCCTAGTCAGGGTTGGAGGACAAAGGATAAGGATGAAGGATGTGGGCCAAGACCAGAAAATCTTACCCTTCCATCTTCAGAAATCCCTCCTCTCCCCCTTCCCATCAAAACTCCCAAGTCTCCAGTGCCCTATTCTCTCTGAGGGAGCAGGGAGAATGTCTGTCAACAGACTCAAGTTTTACCCCTCCTAGGTTGGATATCACTTACAGAAAGACCTGAGTCCTCATTCAACAGGTCTTTCTTTGTTATTGTCAGTGCTACCGTGACATCCTGCAGAAAATGACTCTAGAGCTAAAAGAAACCTCTAAGACCATCATCCCAAACTTCTCATTTTACAGATAATAATAATTATAGATCTCACATAGCACTTGAAGGTCTAAGAAATGCTTTGTGTAGGCTAATTCATTCTTTCCTCACAACAACCCTGTGAGGTGGGTGCTATCATTATTACCATTTTATGAATGGGGAAATTGAGACACAGGGCGGTTTTAAATGACTTGCCCAGGGTTACACAGTGAATACCTGAAGCCGAATTTTTAATTCAGGTTTTCCTGTCCCTAAGTCTAGGCTCTGTCCCCTATGCCACTTTGATGCCCCGAAGAGGCTCATACAAGGTACAGAAACAAGGTAAAACTAGAAAAAACCATAGAGATCTAGTCCAGGACTTCTTAACCAAAGGACTGGGAACTTGTTTTTGGTTTTAATATATTTTGATAACTGTTTCACTATAGTTGTTTTCCTTTGTAATCCTCTATATTTTAGCTGGACCATTTGGAAACATGATTTTGAAAAAAAAAAGGTCCCTAGGTTTCACCAGATAAAACAGACTAAGTAACCCCCTAATCTAGTCCAACCAGTCCATTTTACAGGTGTGAAAATTGAGGTCTGGGGAGATTTAGAGATTTTCGCAAACCTATATATTCAGTCCTCTTCTTTCTCCCAATCTGCAGTATGGCCCCAGCATCCCAAGCGAGACACCTGCTCAGTACCCCAAGTTCAGCATGTCCAATACCGACCTCATTATCTTCCCTCTTTAAAGCCCACCATGTTGTTGTGGTTGTTCTGTCATCTTTCAGTCACATCTAACTCTTCCTGACCCCATTTGGGGTTTTTTTTTGGCAGACACTGGAGTGGTTTGCCATTTCCTTCTCCAGCTCATTTTATGAATGAGGAAACTGAGGCAAACAGGGTAAAGTGACTTGCCCAAGCTAGTCACACAGCTAGTCAATTTCAAGTGTCTGAGGTTAGATTTGAACTCGGGTCCTCCCCAAGGGCTGCTACTCTATCCACTGTGCCATCAAGCTACCCAGAACCAGATGACTTTCAAGGTCTCTTCCAACTCTCAATCTATGGTACTGTGACCTTAAAAGATTCTTTCTTGTCCAAGCTTCTAGAGTATCATGATTGTGCCCTTTCCATCAACCACCACCATGTCCACAGCAGCTGTTAAGAGTGGGGGAGAGGGCTAACAATCCTCCTCCGAACACACACACATACACACAGAAGCACACACACATACACAGGCACACACACACACAGGCACACACCTCAGTGGCTTTCCAGATGTGATTAAATAGTAGATCCCTCTCCCCTCTCTTTTCTCCTCCCCTCAAAATCCCTGCTTGGCTGATAACAAGATGAGTCTATTCTCCCTAAAGTGCTCTGGCGCTGAGATCTGTCTAAATCAAATTATTAAAAGTGTGGGATAAATTTCTGCCCTTGGATGAGCGGCCCACCTTAAGCTCTGAGTATCCGTGATTTCAGAGCAGAATCTCTTTCAGCGTTATTTAAGAGACTCTCCTCTCATTTCTTTTTCACCCCCTCCATTCTGATGATACGTTTCTAAATTATAGATTAAACTTATCAGGGTGAGTAATGCCTCGCACCTTCCCTGTGTCAGACCTAATGTTACTTACGTGTCTGCAGCAGTTTTGTGTTTACATGGTTGAGGGGGGAGGAATGCTCCTTTCCATTCCATTTATCTTTGCATTAAGTGTTGAGTGATGAAAACCTCCAATGCATTAGAGACCTAGCCTCCCCTCCCCGCTACACAGACACAAACACACACAGGCATACACACACATACACATATACACATATATGCATACACACATGCACACACACATACACACCTGCACATGCATGCGCACACACATATATACATACACACATAAACACACATACACAGTGCACACACGTATACACACATACACACGCACGCATGCATGCACATGTGCAAATGCACATACACATGCACGCACATATACATACACACACACATAAAACACACCTACACAGTGCACACACATACACATATACGCATGCACACATACATACACACATATACATGTATACACACATACACGTATACACACATACACACACACCCTGTCCCCAGATCCTCTCTCTAGCTCCTGTCCTGGGACCCAGTAGCTACCCCTTCCACCTCTACAAGCTCCTCCAGGCTTAGTTCATGGTCCTCCTCACTCAGGGCTGTGGGAGCCTCTTGAGGAAGCAAAGAAACCTCCGTAGGGATATGGAGCAGAGGAGGGCTGGCTTTCATATGCTTTTCTTCCCCCTCAAAATCAGGTTGATGCCCTAATGTAGGCCTCAGGGTCATAAGCTCATAGATCCCAAGATGGAAAGGACCTAGGGTCAATCTAGTCCATCCTCCTCATTTTACAGATGAGGAAACTGAGGCCAAGAGACCTGGAGTAACTTAGAAGACCATAGAACTCAAGCTAGGAGGGACCTCAGGGGCCATCTACTCCAACCCCCTCATTTTATAGACGAAGAAACTAAAAGTTCAAAGTAAATTAGCTTGCCCAACCTCTCAGTGATAGCAAGTATCAGAGGTAAATTCGAACCCAGGTCTTCTGACTTGAGAATCAGTGTTCCTTCCCCCTTGTCCCATACTGTTTCCCCTAATGGCAGCCACCTCTTCCTAGCTTGACATTCCTCTAACCCTGGATCATTGAGTCTCAGGTCTTGAAGGGACCTCAGAGGCCATTAAATCCAACCTGTATTTGAACAGACATCCCCTCAACAATATCTACCACAAGTGGGCGTGGCCAGCCACTTACTTGAAGAAGGTCAGAAGGGAAAACCCCACTTAGTCCCAGATCAACTCATTCCACTTTCAGACAGCTCAGACCATCAGGATGTTTTTCATTAGGTTGAAAGTCTGCCTTTCTATGGTTTCCTTCCATTGCTCCCCATCCTCACCTCTAGGCAAGCCAACTTTCATGAACACCAAGCATGTCTCATCTGAAGCTGCCCCCTTGCCATAGAGACATCTTTCCTACCATAGCAAGCACTCCACTGTCCCCACCCTCCAGATCCCAAGGGGCTGGGGAACATTGGAAACTGAGGTTCCATTCACAAAATTTGTCACTCAGTAAGTCTAGATACCTGTAAATCGCAGAGGCAACTATGCATCTCAGAATAGTCATTTTTCCCTAGGGAACAGTCATGCCCTTGTAACATGGCACAGTTCATAAGTAAAACTGGAAGTAATGGGCGATAGTTGAAAAGAGACACATTTAGGCTTAAGGTAAAGAAAATTTAGCCTGATTTCTAACTGTCCCATAATGGAATTGACTGCCTTGGGAGGTAGTGAGTTCCCCCTCCCTGCAGATATTCAAGGTAAGGCTAGATGCCCACTTGTCCAGTATGTGACAATGGGGATTCTTTTGAGAGATATGGGTTGAAACAGATAGGCACTGAGTGAGGTCCCTTACAACTTTCAGATTCTAATATGATAGAGTTAGAAGGGACCTTGAGGATTATCTGATTCAAACCTTCTCCCCAATCCCTCACTTGCCAGTTAGGGAAACTGAAGTCTAGAGAAGTCAAGCAGCTTGCCCAAGGTCACCCAGCTAGTACCTAGCCAAGCCCTCGCTGAAATATTGGGTCATCAGAATTGGAATTCCGTGCCCCTTGCCACCCTGCCATCCATCTGGGTAACACCCTTCAGGATACAGCATCACCAGATAGAGCTGGATCTAGGAGGGGATTCACACAAAGGAAAGTGATTGGGGCAATTTCTCATATCAATAAACTTGTTTAAAGGGCACTTTGTCTTGCCATAATGAAATGGGGATGTGATAGCCCCAGCATTATTGGGCACTCCAGCAAGTTAGAATCAGCCTCTTATTATTTTCTGCCACTATCAGAGAAGACTGATCGTGCTTGGATAAGTGCAGCTTTAAAATTGGAAACCCAGCAATTTACCTTCAATAGCTTCTCAGAATTTTGTGCAGCCAGAGACAGTTAAGGAGAAATAGACTCCCTTTCCATTTTAAGTGGTGCCCATTAACATTTGTTTCCTCTGAGAGATTAGTGGATTTGGCTGTGGGGACCTGCTTTCTCCATTTCTTGTTTCATGGGGGAACTGGAAAAATCTCCTTTTGGAATCCTCCCTTTGCCTCCCAGCTGTCTCGCCTGGGACATTTCTTATCCTCTAACTCTTCCTGAGTCACTGGGGCAGTGGATGGAGGAATAGATTTCAAGTCACAAGAGCTGGGTGCAAATCCTGACTTGGATGTTTACTCCCTCTATAGTTTACGTATGTTTTTTAATTTCTTGGGGCCTTTTCTCTCTCTCTCTTTTCTTACTTTCTAAGTTTCCTTATCTGTAAAAAGAGGAGATTGAGCTCAATGGTCACTAAGATCTCTTCTTACTGTGAGTGCATGATTCAATGACACAAACATGGATCAAGCCCTTCCCACATAACAGGCACCATACCAGGACATAAAGACAGAAATGAAACAGCTCGTGCCTTCAAGGGGGTTATATTCTAATGGGAAAATGCCTTCCCCAACCTCTTTATTCTAGGGCCTTTCTTCAGTTGATTATTCCCTACTTATCCTGTATAGAACTTATGGGTACATCTTTGTTTGCATGTTGTCTCCCCCTTTAGAGCTCCTTGAGGGCAGGAGCTGTCTTGTTTTTGTGTTTTATTCCTCAGCATCTGGCACATAGTAGGTACTTGATAAATGTCTGTTGGATTAAATTAAATTGAATTCGAGACATGGGGAGATGGGGGGGAGCAAACTATTTGAGGAAAGGTGGGAAGCAAGCAGCTAGGAGGCAGGTTGACAGAAACAGAGAAGGTGTGACAGAATAATAAGAAAGAATACTAGAAAGGAAGACAGATAGGAGATAAACTTTGGATGCTTTAATTGTCAGACAAAGGATATGTATTTTATCCTGGATAAAGATTTTTGAGGAGGAGTGGGGAGTGATATAGTCAGATCTATGTTTAGGAATCTCACTTTGGCAGCCCAGTGGAGGCTGGATTGGAGACCGAAGGTCAACTGATTCAGAGACTATTGCAATAGTTCAGGTGAGAGGTGATGAGGGACTGAACTAGATTAGAGTATAGAAGGGAGACAAATGGGAGAGATGATATAGAGGTAGAAGGGATAGAAAGACAGAAGCCACCCTGCAGAGAGTGACTTTAAGCCTCCAGGGAATCAAATTCCTCACTTACCCCAACAAGGGATCCTCAGCCTAGCTTGACATCCTATGTCAGTCACTTACTGACTGTGTGACCCACTATAGAAGGACTCCCTGTGATTTGCCTCAAAAGTAATTATTGATGGATTCTGATCCCCTTTGATGGTAGGAGTTCTCTAAATTGAGAAATCCCAAATCCTTCAGGGATTCTGTGGCAGAAATGAATACTGTATACTTCAGGTCGAGCTGGGTGATACCAGGAAACCCCACCCCCAAGACTTCTTTCCTTCCACTGGGGAGGAGCATGGTGCTATAGAAAAGGAACCAAATTTGGAGGCAGAGAATCTGGATTCAAATTCCATCTCTGTCACTTGGATCCTTGGTCAAGTGGCTTTTCTTTCTCTGAGCCTGAGTTTTCGCATCAGTGAGTGATGGAAAGGGAGCGACCGAACCAGATGGACCCTTTGTCTCTAAACTATGATCCTCTCTGGGTCTTGGTTTCCTCTTCTGTAAAATCAGGAGGAGGGTTAGGGTTAGGGTCAGACTCAGTGAACTTCTAGGTCCCTCCTATCTCTAAATCTTTGAGTCCAGACTCATAAAATCAGAAATTTATTAAGATGGAAATGATTCTCTTCTTAGGCAGTTAACATTTACCTCTCAGTTCCCCCTGTTAGTGCTGGAAAGATAAACTGTTGTGTTAGTTTGTAGCCCAGCCTGTTCTGTAGGCGGCTTGGTGGGAGTCGTTCCATTCTCTTGTTTGGTCAGCCTCTCATTATGCTGGCAAGAGAAGGCAGGGCTGTGTGCAGAGGGGATTTGTGGGATCCCCTTGCCTTTCTATTTGACTTAGCTCACATCCATCACAATCTTTTTTGTGTTTGAGATCTTGCCTCAGGCCCCCAGCCTTGGAGCAGCCCCCACTCACCCCTGGCATTTCTTGCCTGCTCTAATAGAGAGTCTGCCTTTTACACTGAGCCAGCTGTGGCCCCTCCCAGAAAGCATAGTCCATGTTCAAGAGAATTTAAACGACCTGACAGGCTGTGGTCATAGAGACACTGAGTGAAATGAACACTGTAACTTGGATATGGCCATCACTCCTGTCTGCAAATACCCAAGCAATATCATCCCTAAGCTTCTTGTATGTCAATCAAAAACAATGTAGTAAGAAGGAAGGAATGAAAGATACCAAAAGAGCAGCAAATCCCATAAACAGGAGGAAGTAGGCCTGGGAAAGAGTGCTGGGTTTGGAATCTCAGAACCGAGTTCAAATGCAGGCTCTGCCATATCCTGTCTCTGAGGCCTGAGGAATATGGCACTTCCATTGGCCTTAATTTTCCTCATTGTTAAATAATGAGTTTGGGCTAGATGCTAAACTCTAGATCTCGGACCCCATGATACTGTGGTGCCTCAAAGCAACAGACTAAGATTAGACCCAACCTAAGAACAGGGTTAGTGACCACTATGCCCTGGATCTGCTTCCTCTTCAAGTATATTCCCATTTAATCCCCTGGTGCCAAAACTAAGAGAGAAAAGGCAAAGCCTCCAGAAATGTCATGAGACCCAGGGTGCCATCTTGGTTCTGCTAGAAACTAAAGTTTTCTTGGCCCGTGTCCATGCTACAACTTTTGTGACTCTACTATATAATCTGTTTCACAAGAGACTGTACAGGGACCACTCTCCATGCAGGACTTGGTACTCTGAAGCCGAGAGGGTGAAGTAGATCTTCATCAAGAAATGCCCTATAAAATACAAACTCCTGGAGAGTAGGAATTATTTTCCATTTTCTGTTTATGTCCCTGCTGCCTAACAGAATCCCTGGCTCCCAGTAGATGCTGAATAAATACGTGTTGGACTAGATGGTCTGAATGCTCAGAAAACATCTCAACTCTCTTCCAAAGTACACTGACTTTGAAAATCTCTTCTGAGTGTCTCTTTGCCCAAGGTAATTGAACACAAAGTTCCATCTTGTAATCCTCTTATTTTCACATCTTAGCCCATCAGGCAGGACTAACAAACAGAAACTCAGCAGAGAGATACCCAGACTTAGAGAATTCTTCCTCTGTTCTTGGTACCTTTTGGCCAGATCTCTCCCAATCAATTCCCTTTCCACTGGAGCTTTTGGGAGAAGGGACCATTCCAAAGATGACATGGCTCAGGCAGGATTAATTTGTTATTTTCGACCTTTAGAAAGTTCAGTTGCCCAGAAACAAAGTTCTTGGGTTGTAAGGAAGTTCAGATCAATTAAAACAATTTACTTTGCTGCTAATGATTTCAGACCATTGTAATTTATTGGTAAGTAAATGACTTCAAAAGCGCATTCCTTCAGTGACTGCACAGAGGGAATTTTAACAAGTTCTTAGATAAATTAAGTCTGGAATTTGTTCTCAGCCGTTATTGTGAAACATTTAAAGTAGGCCTTTCACACAGCTCTAAGGCTTCAAAGTTTCCAGAAACAATTAAAACTTCTAATCAGTTCTTCATTGTTTAAAGGAATGCAAATAAGGAGGGATGGTTATTGAGTTGGATAGGAAAGGGCAAAGTGGTTGGGAAATTCTAGTCTTAGCTGGACCTCCAGGGAGGTGATGCTAATGATGCTGCTGGTGGTGGTAGTGAAAATTAGAGTAGGGAGGACTGGACCTGTGATCTCATTAGTTTAGGGAACTTCCAGGTGAGAAAGGTCCCTCCACCAATGCCAATAGGTACCTTGTCTGCAAATTATTATCTTAGAGGGTTTTCTAGAGCACTGTGTGGTTCAGTAATTATCCAGTCACATAGCCAGGATGGGTCAGAAGTCTTGAACCCTGACTTTAAGACCAGCTCCCTATCTATGACACCATGCTGGGGTTATGATAATAATAACGAAAACAAAGGACATGTGTTTAGTATTTTGAAGTGCACAAAGTTCCTTACATATGCTTTCTCATTTGAGCCTTACAACAATTCTATGAGATCTGTCAGCTCAACCATTCCCGATTCATTGGAGTCAACACAAGTCACACCACAGAGCAACCATTTCACAAAGCTGGTCTTGGCTTTCCCCATGGCTTCAGACTCTTGGGCTGTGGGATTCCAGAACAAGTGAATAATGTCATGTCAATTTTCCTGACTTTAATTAATCAACATGAATTTCTTTAGCACCTACTAAATATCTGATGGGGTTATGGTGGATACAGAAATGTGAGACAGGCTTCCAGTCCTCATGGACTTGACAGTCTGATTAGCACAAATGAAATAACTAAAGAGAGGAGTGTATAACTGACTCAAGGAGGTAGTGAAAAGAGCAGAATAGTCTAGTGGTCAGAGAACCTAGGTTCAAATGCTACCTCTGATGGTAATAACCTGTGTGATCTTAAAGAAGGTCACAACCTCTCTGGGCCTCAATTTTGTCAACTGTAAAACAATGGAATTGAATTAAATGGTGTTTGGATAGCAGCTAATTGGCACAGGTATGGAGCCCTGGGCCTGGAGTCAGGAAGACTTGAATTTGAATCTCCCCGCCCACACTTTTTGTGTGACCCTGAGAAAGTCACTTAACCTCTGTCTCTCTTAGTTTCCACATGTGTAAAATGGAGATCGCAATAGCACCCATCATCCAGGATTGCTGTGAGGATCAAATGACATAATACGTATAAAGTGCTTAGCATAGTGCCTAGAACATACTAAGAGTTATACAGATGTTAGTTATTATTAGCTATTACTGATAGCTGTCTTCTATTTAAAGGGATGCCCTCCTGGACAAGGGATTAGATTAATTTTGCTTGACACGGATAAAACTGGTAGCAATGGACAGATATTTTAGAGTAGAAAGTAGTTCAACATAAGGAAAACTTTCTTTGGAATTATCCTTCGAATGAATTACTTCAAAAGCTGGTAAACTCTGCATTGCTGGAGGTCTCCGAGTGTCATCTGCATGACTTCTTGTAAAGAAAATTCCTATTCAAGGACAGGCTGGGCTAAAAGGGGCTCCTGAGGCCCCTTGCATCACTGAGATTGTGTGAGTCTGTGTGTAATTATGAGCACTAGGGGAGTAGATGGAAGAGGTGTGCACCTTCTTACTTTGGAATGGTTCTCTTTGATTTCTTCCCATCCTTGGAACATCTCTCCTTTGGTCACTGTTTAAGCCTCTGGCTCTGGAGCTGGTGGGTCCTTACCCAAGCTGACTTGGTTGGAAGCTACTGTATTATAGAATGATTGTGTGATGAATTAGGGAATGATGAACTCAACCCTTCCAAAATCATAACAACTGGTGCTCACATGTAGATTTAGAGTTTGCAAAACATCAGATCTCATTTAGGCCTCACAGCAGCCCCACGAGACAGGTACTTCAGGTGTTGTTACTTCCATTTTACAAAGGAGGAAACTGAGTCTCAGGGAATTAAAATGCTTTTCCCCTACTTATAAAGCTAACAAGTGTCAGAGGCAGTATCTGAACCCATGTCTACATGGGACCAAGTCCAGCACTCTTTCCACTGTGTCACAAAGGTCTCTCCTCATCTCTTCAGTTCACAGAGAGGAAACCCAAGGGTCAGAGGAGTTAAGCAATTTCTTCAAGGGAACACAGGATTGGGACTCCATATGTATTGTTCCCTTTGGAGGGAGCAGCTCAACTGGGGCTTAGATCCCCCACAATCTGGTAGCCCCAAGTGGGAATATCATAGAGTAGGCAGATCTCAAAGTCCCTGAGATCAAGAGAAGGGAGGAGGTAGCTGTCTGTGATTCTCTTTGGACAGTTTCTAGTAGAACCCTGAGCAGAGGAAATCACATAGTAAATCTTCTCTATCAGAATGTGGCTGCCACTAAAAGTTAGTCATCTGAATTTGAGATCAAATTAAATGGGCTTGTAGAATAATTGCAGTCATTTGGCAAACTGCCTTGGGGCCAGTGTAAGCTGTACCCAGGTATTTTTTTCCAGTTTTTTGCCAATGTTGGAAACCCCTTCCATGACAGGAGAGAGAGAGAAAGAGAGAGGCAGAGAGACAGAGATAGAAAGAGATAGAGACAGAGAGAGGCAGAGACAGAGAGGAGGGAGGGGGGGGAGAGAGGGAGAGAGAAAGAGAGAGACAGAGACAGAGAGACAGAGACAGACAGAGAGACAGAGATAGAAAGAGACAGAGACAGAGAGAGGCAGAGACAGAGAGGAGGGGGGGGAGAGAGGGAGAGAGAAAGAGAGAGACAGAGACAGAGAGACAGAGACAGACAGAGACACAGTGACAGAGGCAGGGACAGGGAGAGGGAGAGAGAGAGCAAGCACAAGCGGGGGAGGAGAACCCTTTCAAGGAGTTTCAAAAAGTGGTTGATAAAAATACTTTTTAGAAAGCTATTTAAATTCTTTCCTCTCCAACAAAATGAATGTATAAACTTAGCCTTTTGCGTGGCTCCTCTTACAAAGAAGAAGCAGGGAAGCTAGCCTCCCCTGTGTGCCTCCTTCCAAGACTGAATTCATTTACTACTAGTTGCCACACCCAAGCCTTCCTTCCATAGCGCCCGTATTGCTCTGGATCTTTTGAGTGGGCAGAGAAACCCCTGAGCTCTGGGTCTGCAAGAAAAATGATCATGAGCTAGGTAGTTGAAGCTGGGGGCTGGACAAAAAATAATCAATTGCTTAGGGTTTTTTTAAATCAAAGTTTTGTTTTTTGCATTTGTTGGTTTGTATTTTCTTTAAATCCAGGGCCTGGGGATATGTTGTTGTTGTTTTGATAACTGCATTTTAATATAATATGTATCCATTGTGATACCATGCATTGTATTTTATGCATTATTTTTAAAAAATGATTTTAAAAAGGAGTCAGTCCATGGGCTTCAACAGATTCCAAGGATGTCCAGAACACAACAAAAGTGGAGGTTTCCTGGTCTAGCTACAAAGGATTTTCACCAGTAATTCCTGGGTTTGTGGGTGGTGGTTATTTGTCCTTCATTCTCATAAAAGACCATGACATCAGGGAGGTGATGCTACGACTTGCAAGTGAGTTGGATTTAAGTGAGGGAGGACTGTGCAGTCACTAGCCTCACTTTCTCCTCCTGAGCCATCTGGGTCCAGTGGCCAGATATAGATCAAGATGACTGGAGATAACCCTCAGGTTTGTGAGTAGACTTGGATTCAAGAGAGACCTAGGTTAGAATCCTGACTCAGATACTTACCAGCTGTGTAACTATCCCCACATCAGTTATCCCCTCTCAGCCTTGGTTTCCTCATCTGTAAAAGGAAGTTGAAGTCCCAACCTCACCAGGTTATGGTGGCAAAAGCCCTTTATAAACTTGAAATTGCAATACAAAAATAAATTGTTATTTGTTGTTGTGTTTGCAATGGAAAGAGGTGATGAACATGAAGCCATATGACCTAAATGTAAATCCTACCTCTGCTATTTACTACCTGTATGACTTTGGAAAAGTCATTTTACCTCTCTGGACCTAAGTTTCCTCATCTGTAACTGAATAGGTTGAACCTTTAGATAGCCTTTGAGGTCAAGACCTATGATTCTATGAGGTCATATTGAATTCCACAAATATTTGTTAGCACATTACCATGTGCTTATCACCATGCTAGATAGAGATAAGAAAGACTGACATGCTTTCCCTGAGTGTCCCCCAGATCTGATTGTTAAATATTTTACCAAAACCTCATCTCTTCAGTTCACAGAGAGGAAACCCAAGGGTCAGAGGAGTTAAGCAATTTCTTCAAGGGAACACAGGATTGGGACTCCATATGTATTGTTCCCTTTGGAGGGAGCAGCTCAACTGGGGCTTAGATCCCCCACAACCTGGTAACCCCAAGTGGGAATATCATAGAGTAGGCAGATCTCAAAGTCCCTGAGATCAAGAGAAGGGAGGAGGTAGCTGTCTGTGATTCTCTTTGGACAGTTTCTAGTAGAACCCTGAGCAGAGGAAATCACATAGTAAATCTTCTCTATCAGAATGTGGCTGCCACTAAAAGTTAGTCAATGAGTAGGGTTGAGTGAAGAGGAACATTAGATGGTAGACTGCCCAAGGATAGCCCTCAAGGATTGAGTTGATCATCAAGGCAGAATTCAAATGATCACTATTGAGGTCTGTCTGGCTAGTGAGATATTACAATTTATTATTAGTCCCCAGGAGACAGAAAGACAGGTTGGAACTAAGTCAGAAATAGTCCTGACTGCCATTCCAGAGGAACAGTGTAGAGCTGTAGACAGAATACTATTTTGGGAGTCAGGATAGATCTGGATTCACATCTGAGTTCTGACCCTTACTAGATATATGACCCTGGGCACAGTATTTAACCACCTTAAGCACCATGTTCTTTGGAATCCTACCAAATGGGTATTACAGTATCTCTGAGTGGATAACAATTAGCCAAAGGATTTCCCTGACAGCTTGATTTTGTCCTAGTCCCAGTCATATGCCTTCCAAACAAATATAGACATATCACATAGCCACATTCACAAGCTTACCTACCCATACACCATGTTTTCACATATATGCCATCCACATCCTTTCTCCATATCATGCTCATGCATACATACAAGCACACAGATTTCAAATTAACAACAGGTGCTTAGTTTTTCTCAGGGTCACTCACTCTCTGGACATGGCTCATCCAACTTCAATTTCCCTCCTTGGTTGAATTGGCTGTCACCTGCCGGGGTCAGTCAGATCTGTCAAGCCCCACACTGCTCCCCTTTAGTGATTCTATTGGCTTTATTGCATTTTTTGCACACTGAGGGGCAGGGGCCTGTCAGAGAATCAGTCAAGTTATCGCTGCTCTTTAGATTTCATTTCTCCCCACAGACCTCCTCACCACCTCACCCGACCATGTATCTCTGAGAAAGAAAGAGATGGAGACAGAATGTGATATAAACAGAGAGAGAGAGAGAGACAGAGAGAGAGAGAGAGAGACAGAGACAGAGAGACAGAGACAGAGACAGAGAAGGGGAGGAAGAGATGAAAAGGGAGAGTGAGACAGAGACAGACACAAACACACAGATAGACAAATAGAGAAAAGAGAAGAAGGGGAGGGGAAGGAAATGACAGACAGAGATAGATAGAGACAGAAAGAGAAGGGGAGAGTAGGGAGATATGAAAAGAAAGAGGGAGACAGACTGACAGAGAAACACAGAGAACAACAAATAGAGAAAAGAGGAGGAGAGGAGGGGAAGGAGACAGAGATGCAGACAGAGACAGATAGACAAAGAGAGAGAAAAGGAGGGAGAAATGAAAAGGGAGAGGGAGACAGAGAGACAGAGATGGACAGAAACAGAGAGAGACAGAAACAAAGACAGAGAGAGACAGAGTGGAACAGAGACAGACGGACAAAAGACAGAAAGGGGGCTAATGGAAGATATAAAAAGGGAGAGGGAGATAGAGACAGACACAAACACAGAGACAGACAGAGACAAAAAAATAGAGAGAAGACTAGAAGAGAAGGGAAGGAGGTAGAGACAGACAGACAGAGATGAGGTGACAGCATACTAGATGAGTAACTCCCAACAGAACCAGAAATTCTGTCTTTATTGCAGAGCTGGATTCCCCTGGTAACCCAGGTAGCCATCTGTGCTCTGAGTGACCTTGACCTTGTTGCTGTATAGGTATGACTTTGGGCAAGTGATTGTTTTGTTTTAGTAACACTGACCTTCGCTGCTGCCATCATCATCTTCTGCATTTCCTTGGATGATAAGATTTATTAATAATAATAGCTAGCATTTTTATGGTACTTTAAGGTGGGCAAAGTGTTTTATACTCTCCTAAATATGAGTGTCATAGTTTCCCTTTGGCCTGCCCCCATCATGTCTAAACTCCCCAGTAGGGCATAATTTATACTCATGTTTACCTATCCAACTTTATCCCCCTCTGCCTTTCAGCAGAAACCTTCTCCTTTCATCAAACCAACCACACTATAAGCACTGACCCATGCAAACTCATTCCCAACTCCATGCCTTAATTCAAAGTTTTCCCCCATCTGGAATGACCTCTTGTTTTCTCCTCTTGACTTCTCCAACCAGTGTCCATCCTTCAAAGCCAAGCTCAAGTCAGAAAGATCAGTGGCTTTGGAGTAAGAGGTTTTCCACTGGAATCTGTCATTTACTGCCTGAATGATCTCGAGAAAGTAACTTCTCCTCCCTATACTTTAGGATCCTCATCTTTGAAATGAGAGGGTTAGACACGAGGAGTTCATGACACATAAAGTCCCATCTCTTCTACAAAGCATTTTCTAATATCTCCAGCCCACAGGGCTCTTTCCATCTTCTGGACCCCAAGAGTCCTCACCATTTATACACTCTGATACTTGGTAATAGATTGTGAACTTCAGTCAATGACCAGATATTCTTTCTACACATCATTTAGCAAATGAGCCAGGGACATTGCTGAGTGAAAGCAATCGTTAAACATTTATGAAGCACCTACTGTGTGCCAGGCACTGTGCTAAGGACTGACAATACAAAGAAAGGCAAAAGACAGCCCCTGGCCTCAAGGAACTTATAATCTAATGGGGAAACAACATGCAAGCAACTATGTACAAACAAGCTATAGTCAGGCTACACTGGAGATAATCTCAAGGGGAAGGCATTAGCATGAGAGGGGATTGGATTGTTCTTGCAGAAAGTGGATTTGTAACTGAGACTTGAGAGAAGCCAGGAGGTGGAGAGGAGGAAGGAGAGTCATCCAGGCATTGGAAATAGCCAGAGAAAATGCCCTGAGCTGAGAGACAGAGCATCTTATGTGAGAAACAGCAAGGAGGATTTGGATTTGGATTGGGTCATTGGATCAAAGGGTCTAATAGTGGTAACAATAAAATAATAATAATATAATCTAATAATATATTGTGTTATGTTACTATATTATATCATATATAAATAATATATAATAATAATAAGTGCATTTACATTGCACCTACTAGATGCCAGGTTCTGTGTTAAACACATTACAAATATTATCTCATCTGATCCTCACAACAACCCTGAGAGGTAGGTGCTATTATTATTCCCATTTCATAGATGAGAAAACTGAGGCAGAGGTCAAGTGACTTGCCCATGGCCACAAATCTAGTAAGTGTCTAGGGAAGATTTGAACTTGGATCTTCCTGACTCCAGACCCAGCATTCTAGTCACTGCATCACCTAGCTGAAAAGGGAGGTAGAACAGCTAAGGATGAGATGCTAGTCCTATACAAAAATCTTGCTCTCCCTTATGCATGGACTAGCAGCTCTTTGAGGCAGAGATTGATTTTCCTTTTTTTTTTTTATTGTATAGCAATAGTTCATAGCTAATATTTACACAGTACTTTAAAGTTTACAAAGTGCTTTGCATTTACAATCTCATTTGACACAAAACCCCGTGAAGTAGGTAATATTATTACTTCCACTTTACAGATGAGAAAACCAAGGCTGAGAGAGACCATTAAATGACTTGTCCTGGGTCTCCCAAGGAGTACGTGTCTGACATGGGTTGTAATTTCAGATCTTTTTGACTCCAGATCCACTGCACCAAGCTTCCTTGAGCATTAGTAGCAGAGTGGATAGTGCTCTGGGTCTGGAGTCAGGAGGACCTGAGTTCCAATCTGATCTCAGACACTTATTAGCTGTGTGACCCTGGGCAAGTCACTTAACCCTGTTTGCCTCATTTTTCCCATCTGTAAAATGAGCTGGAAAAGAAAATGGCCAACCACTCTAGTATCTCTGCCAAGAAAACCCCAAATAAGGTCACAAAGAGTTGGATACAACTGAAATGACTGAAAAACAACAAAATCCCATTTGTGGGGACTGTTTAGCAGAACATTCAAATAGCTCAGCTGGCAATAATACCAGCTAATGTTGTTCTTCCATGACAGAGAAAGACTTCAAATAACTTAGGGGACAAGTATGAGGTAGGGAGCAAGTGTTCCAAATGACTACTAATCTGTGTCTAGAAAGGACTCACATTGACCTCATCCATCTGGAGCTGCAGATTTGTCAGGCTTAGGAAAAGGAAGAGTAAGTCAGTTTTCACCAGGAGCTCACCTGTGAAAATGAAGATAGCTGGCATTTCTACAATGTTATAATTTACAACATTATTCATGGGATCATGAGTTTAGACATGGAAAGGAACTCTAGTCCAACCGCTTCATTTCACAAATGAAGAAACTGAGTCATGGGGAGAGGAGGTACCTCTGTCTAAGCTCACACAGAATAGCATCAGAGGCAGGATTTGAAACCAGGTCCTCGACTTCAGAACCACATGCCACCCTTTGATATAAAGATAGCCAACTCATGGTCAGTTCTTGCCATTTGCACGAATAACTCTGAACTGAAATGTTTCCTAACTAGGACAGCAGCTGAAGCAGGAAGCCCCAAGCCCCCGCCATATAATGGTTTCAGGATGAATTGGCTAAATTACTCATTTATTCTGGACTTCAGCACCAAGGCCAGAGCAATAATGACGGTATAAACTTCCCTCTTCCCAAACATGAATGAGAGCAGGATTTGTTCAGGCATATAGGCACTCTGGGAGGCATCTGGCTATAGGGAGTCCTGGACATCACCTAGCAGGGAGCTGGACAACTAGCTGAGAGCACGTTGGCACTATTGGCTCTCTCTCCCTGCCTGTCTGTCCCTCTCTTTCTCTCTCTGTCTCTCTCTGTCTCTGTCCCTGTCTCTCTCTCTCTCTCTCTCTCTCTCTCTCTCTCTCTCTCTCTCTCTCTCTCTCTCTCTCTCTCTCTCTCTCTCTCACTCATGCACACACACACACACACACACACACGCATGCACACAGCTTGTTAGCCCCTCACATCCTTCTAAGCAATTGCCACCCTACCCCTACCCTATCATGGTATATTCTGGTAGGCTCAGGTACAGGGGAATGCTGGAGATATCATAGCAGCCTGCAAGATTCAGATCCTGGTCCACTAAATCTAATTCAGGGTTCTCTTTACTTTCATACATTCTATTCCAACTGCCCTGGCCTATCTGCTCTACTTTGTGCTTGGCACCTCTTCTATTCCCATCCCCCTCCCCCCCTTTGACTACCCAGAATGCTCTTCTGCCTCATCTCGGCCTCTTAGACCCCCCCCCCCCCCCCCGCCCCAGCTTCTTTCAAGCCTCAGCTCACTATGACCTCCTACAGATAGCCTTTCCTCATCCCATTAGTTGTTTGTGCTCTCCTCATCCTCCTCCAGGTATCATATGGATGCACAGGAATGGACAGATGGATGCTTATATTTACCTGCTTACATGTTGTATTTCCCCAGTAGAATATAAGCTCTGTGAGGGCAGAGATGATCTTTTGCCTCTTTTTGTACCTCCAGTACTTAGGACAGTGCCTGGAACATAGTAGCTGCTTTGTTATTGTTTTTGAATTGTGCCTGACCCCATCTGGGATTTCCTTGGCAAAGATACTGGAGTGGTTTGCCATTTCCTTCTCTAACTCATTTTACAGATGAGGAAACTGAGGCAAACCGGGTTAAGTGACATGATTTAAACTCAGATTTTCCTGACTGCAGGCACAGTGTTCTCTCCACCGTACCACGTAGCTGCCCCCAGCACTCGCTTAATAAATGCTTATTGGTTGATTAATTGATTGCTTACATATGTATTTCCCCAGAATGGAAGCTCCTTGAGGGCAGGAACTTATTTTCATTTTGTCTTTCTATCTCAAGTACCTGGCATATGGGGGATTGGAGAGAAAGAGAGGGAAGGTGTTACAGGCTGAATTTCATTCATGTGGAGAGCCCTTTGGGAGAAAAACTCCCTCTGCTGCTGCAGACAGGTAATTGCTCTCCAACTTGTAGACTGAGAATTGTCTGGGGACTCTAGAATTTAAATGACTTGCCCAGGGTCACAAAACCAATATTGCATGTATGTCAGAGGCTAGATTTGAACCCAGATCTTTCCCTCTCTGAATCCAGCTCTTCATCCACTACATCACACTGCCTTTCATAGTAGGTGAGGTACATCTTCCTTGCAGCAAGACTCCAATCTAGCATCACCTTCTACATAAAACCTTTTTGGAGTCCTTTCAATTGCTGGTGCCCGCCTTCCCCGCCTACCATGTATTTAATGTTCTTACATTTACTTTGTATATAGTTATATGTGTATGTATATATATGTGTGTGTGTGTGTATACACACACACACACACACATATTTATACACATAAAAATGTCCTAGTAGCTGGTAAACTCCTCGAGAGCAAGGACTGTCATATCCCAACCCCACAGCACAATGCCTGGCACATAGTGGATGCCTTAAAAATGCTTGCTCATTGGTAGATTGGTCATAGTAGGTACGTGATAAGTACTTTTCTGTATTAGACTGAATTGTATTGAATTGATTTAGATTTGTATAGGACAAATCAGGAGCAGCATCATGCAATGTAAAATAGTGCTATTTCTTTAGTGAGAAGTCCTGAGTTCAAATCCTGACTCGTGTGACCTTGGAAAAATCCCTTAATTTTCCTGGCCTCGATTTCTTCAAATGAAAAATGAGGGGGGTTTGACTAGATGGCCACAAAAGTCCCTTGCAAGTTTAAGTCTGAGAAAGTGGAAAAGTTTTAGCCAGAGGGGAGCATTGGTGAGCATTGATATACAGTTTTGAAGTACCTTCTCTTTCTAGTACAATCATGAATTAACTTTTCTTTCTTTCCCTCTAATACAATGACTGGCAGAGAGGGTTGTATCAAAGTGAGCTCTGTGTCAAAGATCTAGGGTTGGTAAGGGGGGAATGAGGCCATTGGAGATCAAAGACCCTGGGTAGCTTGAGCCTAACCATGCAGACTCTTAGAGAGACACCACCACCACTAGCACCACACCACTCCTTCCCACCCCCAAAAGAAAAACCTACCATGTACAGAGGGAATAGTTCCTTTAAGATGTAACTCATACGCCAGCAACGTATGGCATCCCCAACAATAGAGACTCAGATCAATTCTCTTTTTTTCTTTTGTGGAGGCTCAGCATGATGAAAAGCACCCTATATACATAGCTGATAGTCAGAAACTTGCTGTATCTGCTTTCATCTGATTTTCTCAAACAATTACTGCTGGCATGCTGAAAATCCAGCACTGGAGATCTTCAGTGACTGGAAGAAATTGCCAGATGAGGATGAGGGACATTGGTTTGGAGGATCCTCTATTCTATCTCAGAACACTAGACACTCTTAGGGCAAACCAGGGGAATGTGATTCCACAATAGAACCCAACATTATCTCTACAGGGAGGAAAATTCCTAAGGAATGATCATTCCTTCCCCTTACTCCCCTTCTTAGAAGACTTCTGGTTTTAGGCAGCCTCCTGAAGAAGGTCATTTGCTGTAGTGTTTTTGTCAAAGATTCTCTGCTTAGATACAGTCCTGCTTTATTCAATGATGGCCAGACCACATCTGGAGTGTCATTTGCCCTTCTAGTCAACCCATTTTAAGGGAAACTGATCAACTGGAACCCATTCAGAGAAGGGTGAATGGAGCAGAGGAAGGGGGTCGACAACTCATCTTCAACTCAGTTGAAGAACAGACATGTAACCTAAAGAAGAAGGAATTAAGGGGTAAATTATGTCAGTTGAACAGCTAACAAAGAATCAATGAATCAGCAACTATCTATTAAACTCCTGCTATGTGCTAAATATTTAGATGAAAAGAGATATATACAGTGTATAAATATACACTTGTCTCAAAAAGACAAAGAAGAAAATGAAACAGTTCAAAGAGTGTCATTAAGACATGACTGCTGGGAAGAAAAAAAAACATTATAAAGGGCATCAATTAAGCATTCAGATTAGTGGCTTAGTAGATAGAGCATTTGACCTGGAGTCAGGGAAGATCTGAATTCAAAACCAACCTCAGGTACTTATTAGTCACTTAACCTATGCCTGCCTCAGTTTTCTCATTGGTAAAACTAGAGTGATAATAATAGTTTATTGTATAAGATAAGGCTTAAGAAGTGTTTTGCAAACTTTAAAATGTTACATAAATGCTAGCTATTTTTTTTAAAGGATCAGGTTTCCACAAAGTCAATCACAGAAACCTGAGATTGCCACAGTCCTTTCATCTGTGGCTTCCTCTCTCCTTGACCGAACAAAATTCACATTTAAAACGTAGAAGAAACTGTAATGAAAACAAGAAAATATTAAAAAATAAATGAAAACAAAGGGTTGAAGTTTATGCATGTTGTCCCTCTGGACTTAGAGCTCTGGGAGAAAGGGCATCTCACACATGCCCTGCGTTTGGCAGCTCGCCTCAGAGCTCAGGAGGCTGAGTGAAGATTGATCAATGGTGAGGAGGGGCTGGTTACAAGGGGCTAGGAACGTTGTGAAGGGTGATGGCTTGGAAGTGAAGGATTGCTGCCCAAAAGGCCATGGAAGGAGTTGTCTTCATGGATCCCCAAGGTCCCTTCCACCCTAGACACCCTGTAGTTTGAAGGGCTGTCAGGTAGATTTATTCTTGGCCTCTGCACTGGAAGCACAGACAAAGCAGAGAGACTTCCACTGGATAGAAGGAAAAACTGTTGAATGATTAGAGTGGAATAGACTGCTTTAGCAGATGGTGAACTCCCCCACAAGAGACAGCATGGTATAATTGAAAGATCGCTGGCTCTGGGGTCAGAAAATCTGGATTCAAGTCCCTCCTTTAGCACTTGTAAACTGTATGACCTTGAATAAGTCACTTCCTATCTCTTGACTTTAGTTTTCTCATGTGTAAAATGTGGGATTTGGATTAGATGACCTCGGAGGTCCCATGTAGCTCTAACTCTGTAAGATTATGATCTCTGAAGAGCCTCAATATGGATGACCACTTGGAGGTGTGGAAGAGGGCATCTTCCATTAGGATATCAGCTCCTTGAGAGCAGGGACCCTGTTTTTACCTTTCCTTGTAACCCCAGCCTTTAACACAATGCCTATTATTAAGCACATAGTAGGTAATCAACAAATGTTGGTGACTAAGAGTAGGACCAGATGGCAGCTGGCAAGATACAATGGAAAGATCATTGGCTCCATGGAGTCAAATCCCACTTGTGTCACTTGACCTTGGACTTGCTCACAGATGAGCGTCTGTTTCTTCGTCTGCAAGAAGAGAAGGCCAGGTCAGATGAGGTTCATTCCTCAGTATGGATGACCAGGATCTCCTGTCCAGGATCTCCTGTCTCTTCTTGGTCTCTCTCGCAGCTCAACGATCCTACACAAGATGACAAGGGAAGGGTTAGATCAGGCAAGCAACTCCTGGTGAGAACTGAAAAGAGCTAAGGTGAAACCTTCCAGGCATAGTGGAGCCCAGCCCCCCATAGGGTGCCAGGTACCAGAGCTTGGCATGCTTCTAAATGCAAGCTCATTTGTATGGAAATGTGTCTGCAGGCTGCCTTCCCTTCTCCCCAGGAGCAGAATCCCCATAGTTTGGAAAGCCAGCTCAAGCTGCCCCCAAAGCAGCAGGTAGACCGAGCTAGAGAAGGATCCAGAAGAGAAAGAGGGAACTTATGAAATGACCTTGGGGGTCAGGGGAGAGAGAATCCCAACCCCTGGAGCAGAGGACAGAGCTGAGACTATAGAGACAGGACCTCTCTTCCAGCAGGAGTACACCCAGATTCCCCTGCTCTTTCTAAAAACCTAATTGGTTGTAGCTTCTACTCTGGCCATCAATTTGATCTAAGCCCAAGGGCACAGCAGAGGCTCACCTTGTTCTGCTTAAATAATGCAGGTAGTGAAGCTATTGACAGCCTGTCATCTGGTAGCAAGTGGGCTTTCATACAGCCAGCCTGGAGCCTGGGAGGACTTGGAGAATGACAGGCCATGTGCTCCCTCCTCCCACATTCCTGCCCCTGGAAGTCCAGCCTAGGGTTAGAGATTCTCTGAGACCACCATGACTACAGTCCCAGAGAAGAGGCGACAGAGGACTAAGTAGAAGACAAGGAGGGGCTGCAGAAAAGGCAGAGATTGTGGGTGCAGAGATTTAGAGCTGAAAGGGACCCTTGGGATCATCAGGTCAAGGCCTCTTGTTTTACACATGAGGAGACTGAGGTCCAGAGAGTTGAAGTGACTTGTTTGGGGTCACACAGCTAGTAAATGTCTCAGGTGGGTTTTGAACCCAGGCATCTGGGGGGCACCATGGATGGAATGTTGAATTCTGCCTCAGTCATTGAATAGCTGTGTGACCCTGGGCAAGCTATTTTCTCCTCTCACCCTGTTTTAAAATGGGGATACTAATAGTACCTACCTTACGAGGTTATAGTGATGATCAAATGCTATGATGTATGTGAAGGGCTATGTAAATACTGGTTCTTCTGTTACTTCTCGGGGAAGTTGGTGGCGCAATAGACAGAGTCAGCCCTGGAATCATTTTTTTTTTCCTAAATTCAAATCCAGCCTCAGACACTAGCTAGCTATGTGACCCTGAGCAAGTCACTTTACCCTGTTTGCCTCAGTTTCCTCTTCTGTAAAATGAGCTAGAGAAGGAAAAGGCAAACCACTCCAATATCTTTGCCAACACAACTCTAAATAGGGTCAACTAAGAACTAGACATGACCAAAAACAAACAACAAATATTACTCCTCTCTAATTTAAGGTCAGGGTCCTATCCACTAGACTATACTGCCTTACCAATTCCACTTGATTAATTTTAACCAATATTTGAGCCCTGGAGATTGAATAGAGTTGGCCTCTGAATCAGAAATTCCTGCTTCTGATCTATATTGGCCCTGGGCAAGTTACTTCAACTCTCTGCACTTTCATTCTCCTCATCAGTAAAACAAGGAGGTTGGACTTGGTGGCCTCACCATGCCTTCAGGCAGTGCTCTGAGATTATAAATTGCAGAGAATCTGCTAATCTTCATTAATGGAGGGCATCTCCTCCTGTGGGAGTTCTCTCTTACAAGGAAATCCCAGGTCCAGTTCCAATCCCAGTGTAGGTCATTGTAGGCATTCCAATTAGAGGAGCACGGGGAACTTTCTCTTCTTGGCTCCAAAGGGAAGAATTAGTAGCAACAGAGGGAGCTTGTTGAGAGAATCTATGTTGAGGAAACCTGTTAACAATCAGAGCCATCTGAAAAAAGCATTGTCTGCCTCTGGAGGTAGTGAGTTCTCTCTCACTGGAGGCCTTTAAGCAAAGGAAGGTTGATCCCCATGTAGGGAGGTTGGAGGGTAGATCCTTGATCAGGTACAGGTTGGACTCCATGGAAGGTCCTTCTGATTCAGATTCTGTGATCTTCTGGGACCACTTGATTTTCCTGGAGCCGGGGGAGAGTTTGAGGAGGGGGACCCTGAGGCCTAAGACACAAATAAGTTTTTTGAGTAAAAACTCTGTGAGATGAGAGGTCAGCACCTTGACCACTCACATGGAGAGTCAATGAGTCACAGGAGGGAAGGTTTGCGGAGGCCTTAGAAAGGGCTGAATTGGCCATCTCTCCTTCCCCCCCAAAAAAGTGGCCCTCCCTGCAGGCCTCCTTAGGATGGGTAATTGGACACAGGTGATATAATGAGCTCACTGATCTGTTCTTGGTTTAGATGTGATTTTTTTTAAGGTTTAAAAATTCTCTCCAAATCAGTCAATGGCTAGGTCATCCCATTGTCTGTTCTGTTATCAGAAATCTTGTTTACTCATCAGACACTGGTTTTTGGTTGTTTTTTCTGACATTCAACAACCAAAATAATGATGATGTAGGAACCTCCTTTGTGAATCATTTATGAGATACTGTGTAGTTTTTGGTGTTTGCTGAAGGTAGAGAGGGAGGGGTGACAGCTGAGCTGCAGGAAGGGCTTGCCAAACCTCAGAAAGGTCTACCCACCTTCCCCCCTCTCTTAACACAGAAAGGTCTGCCTGCCTTCCCCGCTCTCTTAACCCAGAAGCTCCCACTGGAGGTGGCCCAGGCCTAAGGGAAAGATATTGACTTACAATTCATCCTCCAGGTTCAGTCTGCATATTAATCATAGATTAGAAATGGAAGGGACCTTAAAGGCCATCTTATCCAACCCCCCTCATTTCACAGATGAGGAAACTGAGACCCAGAGAAATTAGTGACTTGTCCAAGGTCAAGTAGGTACTAAGTGTCAAGAGAGCAGATTTGAACCCAAATCCAGTTCCATTGTACCATGTTCTTCTATGATGTGGGTAGGGCAGAGGGGCCAGGAGTTGAGACACCTGCCAAGCATAAGATTCCCAGGAGCTGAAATACACAGCAATAATGAAGCTAGAACTAAGTAGGAATAGGGAAGAGGTTGAGGAAAGAGCTTTGGTCAGACTGAGAGTAAGGGGTTGATTCCATTTGATTAATTTCAACCAACTCTTCAGATGCGGGATTTAAAACTAGCTCCACCACTAACTAGCCTGGTGACCTTGGGCAAGACATTTAAGGAGGTGATGGATGACCCCTTGTTCAGAAGATTCAAATTCCATTGCATTCCATTCAGCATGCTTGCATTAAATGCACAAAATGCTTCAAGGAGTTGACACACTCCTGGGAGGATACCACGTGGGTACAAGTACAAAGTATGATAGCCCCATAATGTTACTGGCTACAGAGTCAAAGGACCCAGGTCCAAATTCTGGTTCTGCCATTTTCTCCTTGTTTGACCATGAGTAGTCATCTAGTCTCTCTTGGCTTCAGTTGCCTTAGCTATAAAATAAAGAGGTTGGACTAGATGACCCCTAAAGGTCATCTTGATGACTTCTAGGTCTAAATGGATAATTCTGTGAACCTGGAGGGCAACTAGGTGGTGCCATATTGCATAGAGCACCAGACCTGGAGTCAGAAAGACTCATCTTCAGAAGTTCAAATCCCGACCCAGGACAATCACTTCACCCTGTTTGCCTCAGTTTCCTCATCTGTAAAATGGGAATAATAATAGCACTTACCTCCAAGGGTGGTTGTGAATGCCTGGCACCTAGTAAGTGCTATAAAAATATTAGCTATCAGCTATTATTTCTACTTCTTTATCGACGAATATGAGAGAGACTCCCTTTCCCAACCCCTACCGCAACTCAGCCATTGCTGATATAGAAATGGAACTGGATTGGAAGTCAGAACTGGGTTATAGGTTTGGTTGTATCTCTGTTCATAGTCAAGGGGGAAAAGAATTGTTGGGGGAAGAATAATTTAGGACTTCTTTTAAATGATGTCACTTGCGATGGGGGAGTAAATCCCAAAGCTGTCTGGCTCACATTTCATACACACCTTTGATGGTGGCACTGCCTATAGTAGAAAATGAGACAGAATATTCTTAATAAATTACATGGGGAAGGCATAAACATTTATTAAGCACCTATTGTGTGCCCATTGTTGTGTTAAGTGCTTTACAGATTTTATCTCATCCTCACTACAACTCTGAGAGTTCTTCTATTTTTGTCCCTATTTTGAAGATGAGGAAACTGAGGCAAACAAAAATTAAGTGATTTACCCAGGATCACCCAATAAGTAACTGTCTGAGACCAGATTTGAATTCAGGTCTTTCTGACTCCAGACCCAGCACTCTGTGTACTATGGCACTATTTAACTGTCTCAAAGTAAGCATTGAGTAATTACTTATTGATTGGTGATGAATAAATATGAATTTATTTGACTTGAATAAAATGGAATTCATGTTTTCAAAGTGAATAGGGCCAGAAGTCTTGGAAAGAGGGGAAATTCCTCACTGGTTGCCCAAGCCAAGAATTCATAACTCAGAAAGCGTTTGTTGAGTTCTCTCCTTAAAATTATTCATTTCTTTTTAAATCACTCTTGTCTCTGATAGTCTGGAATCAAAGAGGGCATTTAGGGTTAGGGTTAGTGGCTTAGTCTATACCTGATGTTTATAGCATAGCAGTTTGCCTGGCTATGGGGCAGGTCTAAGATTGGGTCCTGGCCTCAAGTAGCATACAGGCTAGTTGGGGAGTGAGGGAGTTCTAGGCTGCCTGAGTTCTGGATTTATTTATCCTCCACTAATCTGAGTCCTAGTCCCAGAAGAGGGAGCTTTATTAATTCTCTTTGGCTCAGTCCTTCCTCTGGCCCCTCAGATGGCCTGCCAACCTAACCTAGCTGAGAGCTTGGAAGGCAGTAAATAGCACCTCTACAGAAGCCATAACCTAATGTTTCATGATAACTTGCAGGTGACCTGAGCTCTTGAAGGTTCTACTGGCTGGACCCGAGTTCTGTCAAATCCTACCAAGCTGCAGAGGTTTCTAGGACAGGCCCAGGAATAGATTGTCCTTCTATCATCTGAGGACCAGCCTGTCTAAGGAAAGAGAGGTTCACTGCCAGGTTGGCAGCCGGGGAAGGAAATTCAGGGCCATAGCCGTGCCTGAAGACCAAGCTGTTGAGGGTCTGTGCTGGACCCCCACACCAAAGAAATCATGGGGACCTGGCTAAAGACCCATTCCCACTCCCCATTGCCTCTAAAATGATAAAACAAAAAGAATGAAATGACTGGAGAATCAGCATAGGGGAAAGTAGATTGGAGTGGCATATTGGCAGCAGGGGAGAAGGATTAAACAAATTCAGTTCAACAAATTCATTCAGTGAAATTGCTCGGTTGGCAGAGATCAGACAATGGAGGAACTTGAAGAATTAACCGTTTCCAAGGTTGTAAATGGAATTTGGAACGTGTCTGCCTGGGGCCTCCCTGGGGAGTCCTGCCATGCATGTGGATGGTGACTGTGGATTCCAGGCGGGGAAGGGGACTGACGAGAGCCTGAACCTAGATGAGAGGGAACCTGGTACCATGGCCAGGCTGACAGCTCCTTGAGGGCAGAGAACATGGTTTATTTCTCTCTGGGTCACTCTCAGAACTTGGGTATAGTGCTTTTCACAGAATAAATAGTCAATCAATGAGTGAGTGAGTGAATGAATGAATGAATAAGTGAGTGAATAAATATGTGAGTGAATGAATGGGTGAGTGAATGAATGAATAAGTGAATGAATGATTGAATAAGCGAGTGAATAAGTGAATGAATTGAGTGAATGAATAAGTGAATGGATGATTGAATAAATGAGTGAATGAATGAATGAATAAGTGAATGAGCGAGTGAATGAATGAATGGGTGAGTGAATAAATGAATGAATGAGTGAATGAATAAGTGAATGAATGAATAAACAAATGAGAGAGTGAATGGGTGAGTGAATGAATGAATGAGTTAATAAGTGAATAAATGAATAAGTGAGTGAATAAATGTGAATGAATAAGTGAATGAATGAGTGAGTGAATAAATAAGTGAATGAGTGAATGAATTAACTTAATTAATTAATGATTTACCTCCAAAACAATGCTGATCATTTAAGAGGGCTCAGGCAGCATAGTGGTTAGGGTACCTTACTCAGAGTCGGGATGATCTGATTTCCAATCATGCCTCTGACACTTCTAGCTATGTGACCTTGGGCAAGTCACTTCACTTCGTACAGACTCAGTTTCCAATCTGTAAAAACAATAGTAACTACCTCACATGCAAACCCTAAAGTTCTATATAAAGGTTAGCTATAATAATAGTTATGATAACAATATTAACAGGTAATGATTTGTCCCAAGACTTTCTATCTAAAACTCATAGAAGAAGAGGTAAAAATGTCATCATCATCATCGTCATTCAATAGAAATTTATGAAGTACCTACTGTGTGCCAAGCATTGTTCGAAGTGCTGGGGATACAAAAAGAGGCAAAGGACAGCCCCTGCCCTCAAGGAGTTCACAGTCTAACCCAATAGTAGCTGACGTGTGCATGGTTATTTAAGGTTCGTAAAGAATTTTATGAATATGTCTTTGACTCAAAGATCCCATAGACAGAGAGAGTATGATATGAGAGGGAAATTACTGGGTCTAAAACTCTGGCCCAAATGTTTACAGCATGGGTTCCCATCTCCAGTTTCTAGTCTCCTCCTCAGTAAGAGGAGTCATTTGGACTAAACAGTCTCCCCCGTCTCTTCCATCTCTAAGTATTAATGATCCAAGAGAGAGAAGGAAGCTCCCTCTCTTCCAAATGCCAGTGGTGGAGATGTTGGACTAGCTACATCAGAGATTCACAAGAAGTTAGAAGGGACCTTAGTGTTCACCTAGTACAACTTCATTTCATAGAGGGAAACTGAGGCACAGAGAGGTGAAGTAACTTGTTGAAGTGAATGTCTTATGGCTCTTGAGATGCTTGCCAGTTTCTTTGGAGATATTAGGGTCAAAATGGAGCACCATTGTGCTTGTCCTTTGTTCTCAAAGAGGACAATGACATCAGGGAAATGATGACATGACTAGCAGTTGACTTGGATTTGAATGAGCAAGAGCTGGGCAAGGTCACCAGTCTCACCTTCTCCTCCAGAGCAGTCTGGGTCATGGCCAGATATTCATCAGGACGAGTGGAGATGGCCCAGGATGCAATGGAACACAATGCTCTAGTAAGGAATGATTAATGATACAGAGTAGAACTGAAGGACTGCGTGCCCTCACACATCATATTCCATTCAGTTCAGTGACAAAAAATACTCTAATTCCTGCCCCCAAGGGCTTTACAATCAACCAATGGAAAGAAAGCTCTATATGCCAGAATCTGACCCTAAAGGTAATGATCATAAGACCCTAGATTCCAAGCTGGAAGGGACCGCATCTAGTCCAACCCGTCTACTTTATAAAGAAAAAAACTGAGGCCCAGGGAGGCTAACTCATTTGCCTAAGATCATGTAAGTAATAAGTATCAGAGGCAGTATTTGAACTTAATTCCTCTGATTCCAGAGCTAATGCTCCCAGTCCCGCATTAGATTTTTTTCTCCTTTGGTTCTAGTTCAATATAAGATAGATGGAAGACGACTAAAGTATAAGCAAGATGATGAAAGAAGGGAAGGAAAGGAAGGAAACCAGCACTTATGAAACACCGATACTATGTGGCAGGCACCAAGCTAAGTGCTTTACAGTTATTGTCTCATTTAATCTTCATAACAACCTTACGAAATAGGTGTTTTTATTATCCTATAAATATTTATTATCCTATAAATAGGTATATTTATTATTTATAAGTGCTACTTATTATTTTACTATTGAGGAAACTGAGATAGAGGTGAAAGGATTTGCCCAAGGACACAGAATTAGTAAATATCTGAGGTCAGGTTTGAATTCAGGTCTTCCTGACTCTAGATCTAATGTTCGATCCATTGCACCACCTGACTGCCTTTATGAGAGAATGAAGAGCTTTCTTTTCATTCCCAATATGGGAATCATGCTGAGATCCTTCTCCCCCGGGCCCCACGGATAGCCTTTCTCTAATTAAAGGGGCTTCTTGGATGTCTACCAATCCCCAGATCCCCATCTGTTTGACTCCCCTACCCTTGTACTGCACAACCTTTCAGGGCTGGATCTGAGACCTCCTCAGTATTTGGCCTTTGTGAAGGCTGCCAGTTGACCTGTCTCAGGTTTCACTTTCCAGCCGTGGGCATGATGGAATGGCTGATGAAAGCCATAATACCTGATGAAGTACTCATTCCTGGAAGATAATGGACCATGGAGGAAACTGATGCTCCCTGAGGGAGATGATGTTTAAAGGGCCTGAGCCATCCAAGTTAATAGCCACTGGGGAGGCATAACTGCCCTTTACAGGTTAATCAGGCATTTTTTTTTTTAAAAAGAGAAGCAAAATGCATGTGGCAAGAGATGAGCAGGTTAGACACAGGTGCTTTGGAAAATGAACCGCCCTCATGAAGCCTTCCTTGAGCATCCCAACCCTCCTTGACCTCTCCCAACCATCAAGGGGAGGTAGAAACAGCCCTATGTTTGGAGTCAGAGGTCCTGGCTTCATATCCCAGCTCTGCCACATATTCTGAGACCTTGGAAAAATCATTTATCCTGTCTGGGCCTTGATATTATAATCATCTGTAAAATGAGAAGGTTGGACCTCGGGTCCCGTCAATTTCAGTGACACTGGTCATTTTATCTTAGTGTCATAAATCTGGGGGCTAGAACAGACCCTAGAGATCAACCTTCTCATTTTACAGAGGGAGAAAATGAGGCCCAGAGTTCTGATTCACTCAGTTCACACCAATAGTAAAGAGTAGAAGTAAGATGTGAACCCTGATTGGAAAGCCAACATCATTTCCCCTGCAATCCCTCTCATTTTTCATTCGCCTTGTGTGTGTGTGTGTGTGTGTGTGTGTGTGTGTGTGTGTGTGTGTGTGTGTGTCTTTAGTGGAATCTCCCCAGGCATTGTATTCTCACTCCTTCTCCCATGCTTCCAGGATTCCCAGGGATCTGGGTGAGGAGAGGAGACTGGCCACATAATAGATAGTTAATAAATGTGTGTAGAATGACAAGTTGCAATAACTGGGTTAAAGTGAGGAAATTCCCTTCCTCAAATTCCCTTATATTTACCAATCTGTATTTACGCTATTTCACTAGAGGGATGTAAGCTTCTTGAGGGAAGGACTTTTTGTCTTTTATCCCCAGCAACCTGGCACATAGCAGGTTATTGAGAGGTATTTATTGAATTGAATTGAATTGAATATCTTAAGTTAATCAATCACTGGAAGAATTGATTTCTAACCTTCCTTCCTTACCAACATATGAGGTCAGGATAGCACATAGCATTTGCAGCTGATGAAACTGAAGTTCAGAAAAGAAAAATGTCTAGACCAGGATCAGACAGCATCAGAGCCAGAGCTCAAACCCAGATCTATCCTGAACACTAAGTAAGTCCCCTTTCTATTACGTGTTGCTTCTCAAATCAATGTAATGAACAAGGCTAGATTGTGAATTTCTTCCCTCCTTGTATTGGGACTCATAGAGTCCCAGAATCTCAGGGTTGGAAGGGACTCACCTCAAAAATCTCTATGACATCCTCGATAAGTGGTCATTCTACCTCTAGTGGTGGGGAAAGCTCACCACCATCTAGGAAAGATCATTCTGCTTTTGAACAGCTCCAACCATTAGGAGGTGTTACTGTTAGACTCATGGAATCAGAGACCTTGGGTGGCCATGCATCAGAAAACATTGTATTTATGATATGACAAAGAGTTGGAATAGATGACTTGTGAGGTCACTTCCAAACCAAGAAGTCCACAATAATTCCCTCTTCTATAATCCTTCATACCTATCCTCTTACCAGTTGGCAATTCTACTATTAGACAGCATACAGAGGTGTTGGTGGTGGTCCTTTGGGTGCATCAAAGATTCAATTAAGATTCACTGACAAAACAAAAGGGGGGAAAAATCCCTATTTCTATATCTTCCTACTGCCAAAAACATAAAATTTCAATGTTGGAAGGGGTCCCCCGGCCACATAGGCCAATCCCTAACTCAAATAAAGAATCCTCTCTACACCATACACAACAAATAGTCCTCTAGCCTCTGCTAGATTACCTTTAGTGAGGGGAACCTACTGCCTCTCCAAGAAGCCTCAGGAATGAGCATGCTTTTATAATCCCAATAAATTGCCCAGTTTATCGGTAACCTTCCTATTCATCAGAGTTCACCTGAAGTCACATCCCAGGACCACTCCATCACCAGGACCCTACAACCACCATGCCTATTTCTCTCACTCTTCACATCATAGCAAACTTATCTCATTTCCATTTGGATAGATTTGCTAGTTTAGGAGACATTTGCTTCTTTATTTCAATAATGCTCTTAAGGGAATTCCTTCATAGGGATAGGGGACTGGACTTCCCAACCTCAGAGTTCCTCCCCAATGCTAAGACTAGGGGATAACTCCCCAGAGCTCTGGAATGGAGCCCTGTATTTACCACCATTCTCTCCATTTTGTACAAAGCTGGATCCATGAGACAAACAGGAAGCATTAAAAAAAGGGGAAAAAATGAAGATTCATGGATGCCAGAACCTACTCTATTCTAGAAAATTGAAATATTTTGTAAATAATGACAATCAAGTCACCGCGTGACCTTCCCAGAATAATTTCCCAGATATATGACAGTGACAGCAGCTACCCCATTGGCGTTGACATCCGGGAGGCTCCAAAAAGGTACCATTTTTAAAATGTCTCCCATGTTATTAACACTCCTCCACCAAGGGATTTTTATGACTCGTCACTGATACCAACAGTAACAAATTTAAAGAACGTGTAAATGACATCGTCCCCACAGATAGAGCTTCTGAACAATATAGCATTGGCCTTCCATGCCCAGCATTGGAGACAATAAACATCAAACAAGTTTTATCTGATGGGTCCCTAGGCATGAATTCCCAAGTCTCACATCCACCTCATTCACCTTGAACCCCTGAAATCCCAGACTTTGCCCTTAGCACATTTCACTGTATTCCTAGTGGTGGTTTCTGGGAGGGATTACAGTCATTAGAGGTTTTGTGGGCTATGGGAGCACTCAGAGGGAACAGGAAGCCCAAATCCCGCCTTAGTCTGAGCTGATACTTTGGCTGTGAATGATAATGTTATGGAGTTGCTTCCTGAGTCAGGTTTAGGCTTATGACTGCGTCCATGATAGCAGAGGTGAGCAGGCTTATATCACACACAGCATCCTAATTGACTACAGGAAACCTGAATTCTCATTATCCTATATATCATTCTCTTATTTTTCAATGTAGTGCAGATAGACACAGTCCTGAAATTGTTGCTATCCTGCTATTTTTCTTTTAGATTTAATTTTATTGCACTGGTAGATAAGATAACTGCTTTTGGTGGTTGACTTAAAGTATTAGGAAGTAACAAGTTTCACAGACTCAAAGATAGCATCCTCAGGACGAGTCTAGGAGCAGATAGGTTGACTTGATCTCACATGATTTTGATCTCCTTGGCCAGGTCTCCATATTTTGAAAGTTTTGTGTTCCACGTGGCTGGGTAAATATGAACCTTTGGTCTGAAAACAGCTGTTACAAATATTGGTCTCAAGGTTTTGTGGATGCATGTTATGTTTGGGCCATTGTGGATAACAGTAGTGATGGTCTGATTCAGTCTGGGCTTGTTGGGTCTTTTTTTTTTTTTTTCAGATTTCTCCAGGATTTAAAGGTCTGTACTTATAGTATGGAGATTTCTTATCATGAGAGAGTGAAGTTCTGGTGTATTGTTATTATTAATTATCATTATTATTGGTAATAAGGCCAGAGATAAGGACTGGATCTGTGATTTGATTAGTATAAGGAGCTCCATGATGAGGGAATTCCCTCTACCAAAGCAGGTTGGCAGTGGCAGGTAAGCTCCCTACAAGGACTGTCTCTTTTTCTGTTTGTATTTATGTTGTAGCACTTAGCACAGTGCCTAGCACATAGTAAGGGTTTAATAATTGCTTTTCATCTGGACTTGGCTTTGCAACTAATGAGATTGTGAGCTCCTTGAGAGCAGGCATATGGGTTTTTTTGCCTTTCTTTGTATCCCCAGTGCTTAGCACGGTGCCTAATACATAGAAGGCACTTAATAAATGTTTGTTGATTTAAATTTCTACTTGCTGCTGCTGCTGTTGTTGTGATGATGATGATAACACCATATAAATGCAAGCTCTTATCAACCCTTCACTCAAGCTCTCTTCCCTGGATCATCATGGTCTGGAGGTGATCCTGGACTCTGCACCAAATAAAGTGCTAGACTTGGGGTCAGGAAGACTTGAATTCAAATCTTACTTCAAATACTTACATTCAACCTCAGTTTCCCATCTATAAAATGGAGATAATAACAGAACCTACCTCACAGTTGTTGTGAGCATCAAATAATATGTATATATAACACTATATATGTTGAAACTATAATAATGACTGTTATTATTATTGCTACTTGTAGCGCCCACTAGAGGAAAATCATAGAGCTGGAAGGGACCTTAAAGGTTGTCTGGTCCCATCCTCTTACTTTACAAATCATAGTCATGGATTTAGACCTAGATGGGTGTCCAAAGACCCATTAGTCTAATTCTCTAATTTTACAGATGAGGAAACCAAGACCCAGACTGCTCTCTACCAAGATCATACATATAGTTAAGTAGAAAAGCCAGGAATCAAACCCAGATTGGCTGAGTTTAGATCTAGTTTTCTATCCAATGTACTGTGCATGTAGTTCACAGTCAGTAAGTGGCAGAGCCCAAACTCAAACCCAGTCTCAAATCCTCTGTCTCCAGAGGAAACATTTATTTCAGTGTACCAGGCTGCCTTCCCATCTTACAGGAATGTTGTTGAAGACCAAATAAGATAATGTATATAGAAAGAGCTTCACAAATCTTAAAGTACTATCCAAATGTCAGTTATCGTTAATCAGATTTCATTATTAATATTAAGATATTTCTGTATCATACAAGCACAGTGTTAATAATTCTATGATTAGTCATTTTAATAATAGCTTGCACTTATAATGTGCTTTATGGTTATGTTACTTTAAGAAGGGCATTGATAAACTGAGGAGTGTCCAGAGGAGATCCATCAGGATGGCAAAAGGCTTTGCATGAGTGTTAAAGGGGGATCTGCAAGAAGAAATGAAAATGTTTAGACCAGAGAAGAAAAGATTCAGGTAGAAAATGCTAGCCATCCTCAAGCCCCTGGTGAGCTGTTAGATGGAAAACAGATTAGCTTTGTTCTGCTTGGCACCATGAGGCAAGAGGAGAAACAGTGGGTAGAGAGTTTGGGAATAGGCAGATCTGGGCTCAATGTAAGGGGAAATTACCTAGTAGAGATTATGGCTGTCCTAGAGTAGAATGAGTCTTGTTGGGAGGTGGTGGTTCCCCCCAAAGGAAGCCCTCAAGGAGAGTTGGGATGACCTTTGAAGAGGACATGATAATGAGCATTCTTGTTCAGGTACTGGCTGGATTCTAGATGACCTTCCAGCTCAGAGATTCTGTGACTCTGATTTTATTAAACTCTCTCCACCTGTCCTCTCATCTGTTAAATGGGGATAGTGGTACCAGGCCTATAGGTTTCGCAGGTTTTTTGAGAGGAGCTAATGAGATAATAAACCATGGCTGGCAATAAAGTACCCTGTATAATTGCAAGGTTCTTTGTTTGGTTGGGGTGTTTTCAGCAAGCCTCCTTCCTCTTTTAAAAAAGACTCCAAGCCAAATGCAATGTGGGCAGGGAAAGGTTAAAGTGGGGTTCTCCTATTGATAATTTGGCTGTTTCCCTTATATCTCTGAATATGAAGACCTAAAGGTTTCCCTGACTTAGAGGCGCTCCAGCCACAGAGAAGATGGGGCTGCACCGGCTGAATTCAAAGGCCCCTTTGAAGCAGAGAGCTCTGTTGGTAATAACTGTGAGAGCCCTTGGTGGATGGCAGTCAGGTTTTGAAATTCAAATTGTTATTTCCTCACTTAGGTTTCCCTCTATTGTCATGCCTGGGTCTTGGGTAGTCATGGAAAGAGAGAAACCATTTGGGACTCACTTCATAACATTGAAAACTGCAGAGATGAGGAAAGGGAAGGTGTCTCCAAAGTGTCTCTATCAGACCCGGGCTGCCTGCAAAGGCTGATTCTATTATTTGTTCATTCATTCGTGCATTTATTCAACAAGCAGTTATTAAGCACACACTGTGTTCGATCTTGTGCTAAGGATAGGTACAAAAGATACCAAGACAAAAATAAAACATTCCCTGCTCTCTGGGAGCTTATATTCTATCATACTAATTATACTTTCATAATAACTGATGCTGATAATGTAATTTGGGAGGACTTTGATGAACTGAAGAGTGTCGAAGACAACAGTGGGGACTTGGGATGGGGGATGGGGAAGCACAACATGATTACAGATAATCAATACAAGATACATGCAAAGCAAAAAAAGTTATCAACCTCCTGGTTTGTAGTCAACCAAGAGCCAGGCTCGGATTTAGGAAGAACTGAGTTCAAGACTCACCTCTAACTCATGCTGGCTGGATGACTGGGCAAATCACCTCTCAGAGCTCATGACTCCCTACAATATACCAGTTGCCAATGTGCATTGATTAGAAGGAATTTCTTCCACCAATAAAAATCAAGTTCCAGATACCAGTACCACCAACACAACACAACACACACACACACACACACACACACACACACACACACACACACACACACACAGAGCAATCAAAGAAGAAAGGGCAGAAAGTAGTAAAGAGAGACGCTGAATGAAGACTGAGAAGACCAGGATGGCTTTACTGTGTTTAGACGTGGAGATCACTTCTGCTATAGCTGGAGAGACTGAATTAAGAAATCAAAAGGAACACAGCACATCCATTCCCATCCCCCAGAAATCCTCTAGGAAAAGTAGATAGAGCTGCCAATCCTCCAGAGTCCCTAGGGAGACAGGGTCCCCAGCCTGTGCAGGGAGGGAGCCCTGACAGACAGCAGTGACAAGGGTGAGGAGAACCCAGGTGCAGGGAAAGTGACAGCTGCAATGTGAAGCAAGGTAGTGAACGCAGAAGCTGGAGGAACCAAGAAATAAAGTAATAAAACAGAAAGCTATAGCAGGTGACAGCAGGGAGATAAATGGAGCAAGTTATATGAAGGGCTCGTTTTTGTGCAAATATTTTGGGCTCTATAAAATAAGGCTGTTTATTATAAATCTGTCTCCAGGATAAGGCTACCAGTCCCACAGGTGTCACCTGCAGTGAAGTTTTCCCTGGAAGACATAGAAAGTTGAGCTCTTGAGATTAAGTGTTGTTCCAGCTGCTAGGGCTGTTTTATAAATAGCACATCCCACTGGGGTGAATGTTTGCTGCTGGGAGCAAATCGAGGGAGACAGCTGCACATTCTGGAAGATTCTTCTTCCACCAACCTCCAAATCCTGTAGGGACTTTGGGAAAGGAAGTGTCCAGCTAAGAATGGTCATCAAGCGTGGATGCCTCGGGACATGTTTGCAGCGGCTGCTCCGTGATGGTAGTGAGAGGCACAGAGAACTCTGGTATCAAAAAGACTGGAGTTCAAATCCTAGGGAAGTCACTTAAACTCTGCCAGCCTCAGTTTCCTCATGTGTAGAATGGACATAATAATTGCATCTACCTCCCTGAGCAGTTGGGATGATCAAATGAGAAAATATTTAGGAAGCATTTTTTCAAATCTTAAAAGCGTTATGTAAATAGTAGCTATTGTGATGGAGAAGTCCCTTTGCTACTCTCACTAAGCAAAGAGAACATGTGTTCCACCCCTAAGCAGGGGTCAGACATTCTCTTTCATTACACTGTGAGTTCTTCGAGAGCAAGGACTGGGGTTGCTTGGGTTTTATTTGTATGCCTAGCACTTAACATAGTACATAACATATAGTATAATAAATATATTATTATATTAAGCACTTAATAACTGCTTGTTGGTTTGTTGCATTGAACAATGGGAACTGAGAAAAAAGATAGACTTAAAATTGCTGCCAAAAAAAATTAGGTGAGACCCGAGGGGGAACTTCCCCGAGGATTGAATCTCCTGGTCATCTCTCCTTCCTTCTTCATATCCACCCATGTCAGCCCATCCTTCCACTGTCCCCAACCCATCCTCCCCTAAGCTTCTATTGTGATCCCTGGAATCCCTGTTATATTGTTCACACACCATCCTCATATTAGACCCATTCTCACTCACTCCATCATCTATTAGTCTTTCTATTTAATATTTGCTTATCTGTATATATGTTTGTATTTATTTATCCATATATGTTGTTTTCCCTTGAGGTCAGGAACTATTTTCTTTTTTATGTTTGAGTCTGGCACATAGCAAAGACTTGTTACAATGAAGTAAATGGGCCACAAGCATTATTTATGCCCCTACTCTGAGTAGAACACAGTGCTAGAAACTGGAAAAGATATTCAGCTTCTAGGTAAGACACAATTCCTGCCTTTGTGGACCTTGTAGTCCAGGAATCAATCATCAAGCATTTATTAAGCTGGTACCTACTCATGGGCAGCTAGGTGGTGCAATGCATAGAACACTGGGCCTAAAGTCAGGAAGATAGGAGTTCAAATGTGGCTTCTGACACTAGCTGTATGACCCTGGGCAAGTCACTTAATCCTCTTTGCCTCATCTGTAAAATGAGCTGGAGGAGGAAATGGCAAACCACACCAGTATCTTTGTCAAGAAAACCCCAAATAGGTTATGAAAAGTAGGCTATGACCGAAACGCCTTAAGAGCAACACCTTCTATGTACCAGGCACTGTGCTGGGCACCAATGATCCCAAGACAAAGAATCAAAGAGCTTACATTCTAATAGAGGGGCTTACAATCTAATGAGAGAGTAGACATCCTAGTAAGGGGAGGAAGACACACACACACACACATCACCATAATACAAATGTTGTGTTGTGAGCAGAGAAGGGAAATACAGTAGTACAGGTCTTTCCAGACAGAAGACCTGGGTTCACATCCCTTTTTGGTATTATCTGTGTGAACCTTGGCAATCCTCGTTTGCTCATCTGTAAAATGAAAATAATTCCAGCATCTAGCTCACAGCTTTGTGAGGCTCTAATGAGATCATGTAGGCAGAGTACTTTTCCAACCTTAAGGACTAGATAAATAATAGTTACTCTTCCTCTTTCTCCTCCTATTGTTATTTTTATTATAATACCTTTTAAATGGTTGATGGACTGAAATCTACATCAGAGTTTAAATGAACAATGTCCAAACACAAGCTACTCGGACTAATTTAGCTCAATTCCATAAAGCATTTGTTAAGTGATGACTAGGAAAAGTTTTGGTCCTAGCCACCATTTTCTCCATGAATATCTACACAAACACACACACACACATACACACAATTGTACACAGGGACAACTAGAGGGTGCAGTGGATTGAGTGTTGGACTCTGGGCAAATCTCTTAATCTCCTTCAGTCTTGGTTTTTTCATCTGTAAAATGGGGATGATTTTAATAGCACCAGTCTCACATGGTAGTTGTGAGCATCCAATGTTATGCACAAAACATTTTGTAAACCTTAAAGCCTTATACAAGTGCTGGCTATTAGTAATATTATTACTTTTTCACTTATTTTTATTATTATATGTTATCTCCTCCCAATAGAACATAAACTCCTTGAGAATAGGCCTGATATTTTTTGGTTTTGTATCTTTATCACCTAACATAGTGCCTAGTATATAATAGTGCTTAATAATTGTTTTTTAGTTGATTCAATGACTGGTCAAAGGAATGCTTTCTCAAGGTGAGGCCCACTCTTCCTCTTTTTCCACTGTCCCCAAGGAGTCCCTCACCTCAGTATGCTCAGCATAGAAACTCGATTCCTGGGCTCCAGTCCCAGACCCCAGGGAGCGGCATTATAATATCTACATCTCCCTCATTTTAAAGGCTTCTGCTGGAAGTTTGGCTCCTTGTGGCTGATTCTAGCAGTTTCCTTTGGTATTTTACTGTGCATTCCTAATTTACTGCCTCTTTATGACTATAGTAAAAGGCCACACATCAGGGAATGCCATCAAACAGGAAGGAACGTCCTCTCTCCTTGTCAATTCAAGTTGAGCACTGTAATTTACATGAAAACCTTGTGGCTCAGGGTGTTTGCCTCCCCTGGAACCAGTTTTGTCTCCCATTATGAAGAGGAGATAATTAAAATACTTCCCCATCCTTCGGGTGTTGAATTAGGTTAGCTCAGCTAATTGCAAATGCCAGAATGAAATTGGGGGTGTTATCTGGCCTTCCGTTGGGTACCATCCATTTTTTTCTTGAAAGGTGGTTGGTAGCATCAGGGATTCTATCTGGGTTGAATGTGGTGGGTATGGGGAGAAGGATAAGGTATTTGTTCAAGCTTTGGTCAAGAAAAGTTGTATCTTTAAAAGTCTGATGATGGATTTATAGGAAGATAGGAGGCAACTAGATGACTCAGTGGATAGAGAGAAATGGGCCTGGAGTTGGGAAGACATGAGTTGAAATCCAGCTTCAGATGCTTATTAGCTGTGTGACCCTGGAAATGGAGAACCAGTCCAGTATCTTTGCCAAGAAAACCTTACGGAGAGTGTGATCCACAGGGTTACAAAGAGTCTGTCGCAACTGAACAAAGACCCAGGGAGATGGTCTAGGCAAGGCTAGTCTTTTCCCAGTGGATCCAGTGTGGCAGACTGTGGAGAGGAAAGAGGCAATGAGTTGGTTTTAAGATGTGGTTTCTCAAAAAGAAAACTTTGGGCCCTATTTCTTTTTACTTTTAGGTCTTTCCTCACTATTAAGAAGAGATTCTTAACCTGGGGTCTGTGAACTTGAATTTAAAAATATTTTGATGATTGTATTTCCATTTTAAAATATTTTGATGATTGTATTTTAAAAATATTTTGATGACTCTATTTCCATGTCTAGAGCACCAGTTTTTTACATACAAAGTAATTTCAGGGAAGAATAATGCTAACAAATGGAGTGTAGAGATCAGGATAGACCACCTGGAGTAAGTAGATGAGTTTTAAAGGGAGGTAGGGATTCTTTGGGGGCAGCTGGGTGGCTCAATGCATAGTGTGCTGACCTTGGCATCAGGAAGATTTATCTTCCTCAGTTGAAATCTGACTTCAGACACTAGCTGTGTGACCCTGGGCAAGTCATTTTACCCTGTTTACTTCATTTTCCTCAGCTGTAAAATGAGCTGGAGAAGGAAATGGCAAACCACTGTAATATCTTTGCCAAGGAAGTCTCATATGGGGTCACGAAGAGTTAGACAAGATTGCAATGACTGAATGACAACAATAACAGTGAAGGATTCCTTTTAAGAGGCGGAAGAAAGAGGAAAAAGCATTCCAGACATGGGCAGCAGGCTGGGCAAAGGCACAAAGATAAGCGTGTATTGTTTGGGGAATAGCAGGGAGACTTGTTGGCTGTAATATAGACTGTATAAAGAAAAGGCAGTAATGTGAAATCAGCCTGGAAAGAGAGTTTGGAGCCAGACCGTGAAAGGCTTTAAATACCTAACAAAGAAGCTTGCATTATATCCCAAAGGCCGTAGGGAGCCGCTGGAACTTCCTTAGCAAAAAAGTGACATAGTCAGCCCTGTGCTTTAGGAATATCGCTTTGAGGGCTTGTGGAAGACACATTAAAGTGGGGAGATCCAGGAGGTGAGAAGACCAGGAAGAAGGCTATTATAATGGGGCAAGGGCCAGGTGATGACGGTCTGAGTTGGGGTGATAGCTATTTGAGTGAAGAAAAGAAAATGGACACAAAAGAGATTGTGACTATTGATTGATTTTGCTGGGGGTTTTCCTCTTCTTCCTCTTTTTATAAACTGTTAAGGGATGGGTCTCTGTAAAGGAGAGGAGAAGAGATATGAAAAAAATTTAGGTTACATAAAGTCAAAAGACATTAATAAAAATTTATTTTAGAAAAGATGTTGTGGAGAAAGAATCAACACAACTTGGTGACTAATTGGATGGGGATGGGGCAAGGGAAAAGTAAAGTATTGCAGATCACTTTAAGGTTGTGAACCTGGATAACTGAAAAGATAGGTTATTGCGGAAGTAATAAGGAGCTACTGAAATCTCTTGAGAAGGAGAGGAGTGATGTGGTCAGACCTATACTTTAGAAACAGCAATTTGGAAGCTATGTGGAAGATTGAATGGATAGGGAAATAGAAATATGAACAGGAACATTTCAGAAGGTGGTGTGAGTTTGGGGGGAAAGATAATGAGTTCTGATTTGGAAATGTTGAGTTTGATATGCCAGTGAGACATCTAGGCTGAAATGTCCAGCAGATCATTCATGATGACAGACTAGAACTCAGAGGGGCCAGATGAGGACTGAATATGTAGATCTGAGAATCTCTGACATCAAGATAATTGAGTCCAGGAAAGCTGAAGAGACAAACAAGACAGAGCCTTGAGATGGTTGCCAGCTTAGCAAGTTAAAATAGAAGCGTCTTGCGCCATGTTGTGTCCTCAGTTTGCAATGTCAAGATTATCATCAGCCCTCATAATGTTTGTCTTCACCGTTGCCCCAACCAGTGCTGTTGTTAAGCCAATACCTTCAAGAACCATCTTGGAAATGTTAGAAAATTGTTTTAATGTGTAATTGGGGGGAAATATAAATATGTATAGATGTAATCTACAATAATGCATTGATATATAAATATATTATATTTTGATTTAATATAATAATTCCATAAATGTAAAAAACATATTTAAAAATTTTGGTCTCCCTGAGAGACTCATCTCTGCCCCTGTGTGCCTCTGAGCAAGTAACTCAACCTCTCTGAACTCCAGGTTCCTTATCTATTTAATGAGGATGAGCTCTTAATTTCCTTCCAGCTCTGAATCCAGAGTATGTAGGAATGGAATTAAACTAAAGGAAGGAAGATTGGGAAATGGAGGCAGAAAAAGGAACCTTAAGTTTAGAAGGAAACAGGAATACGAAAAAAAGATAGATTATTTTCTCATTCCATTCAAATGTACATATTAGGCACCCAGTACATGCTAGGCAGAAAAGCAACAGGACATGGGAGAGAGAAGAGAAGAGAGGAGAGGAGAGAGAGAGGATAGGAGAGAAAAAGAGAGAAGAGGAAAGGAGAGGAGAAGGGAGGAGAGAAGAGGAGAAGAAAGGAGAGAGGAAAGGAAAGAGGAGAGGGGGGAGAGGAGGGAAAAGGAGAAGAGAAGGGAGGGGAGAGGAAAGGATATGAAAGAGGAGAGGGAGGAGAGAAGAGAGAGAGGAAAGAGGGGGGAGGAGGAAAGGAGAGGAGACAGAAGGGAGGGGAAGGGAGGGGAGAGGAGGGGAAGTAGTCCTCCTGGTGTTGAAAATCTGGGTTCAAGTCCCACTTATGACACAACCTGTGTAATCCTAGACAAGTCACATAACCTCTCTCAGAGTCCCGGGCTGATCTGCATTGGGAGAGAAATTTCCTTCCATAGAAGCTCTGTTAACCAGTGAAATCACAAGTCAGATCCCTAAATAAACAAATGAATGAAAATGAATGAATGAATGAACCAATCAGTGCGAAGACAAAGATAAAAAATGAAACACTCCTTGCCCTCTAGAAGATTCCATTCCCCCAATCAATAAGCAATAGTTCCTACTGTGCATATCTTGTGCTGGGTGCTGAGGATACAACAACAGTAATGAAACAATCCCTGCCCCCCAGAGTTTACATTCAACTGGAGGATGGAGAGAGAAGGGGAGTGCAGAAGCGTAATGGAATAGAAAGGGCAAAATGCATGAAAAAAGTTACTCTTAGCAGGCAACTCTTCACACAGTTCCTCCATCAGTATTTGTTGCTTTGAAAGGAAGCTAGAAACAAGAGGCTGGTCACTGGGTTGGGAGATGCTGAGGGCTCGCCAGGCTAGGAAGAACCCACATGGGCATTCTTCATTCACTGAGAGGTCTGGAACCCTTTCACTTGCCCATGACAGATGGTACCCAGAACCTGTCTCATCACTGGCACCCATCAGTGTCAGTGGCATGTCCAGCCAGGGACAGTAACCCAGATGAAAGGTAATTTCCATTAGCAATGGAGACATGTGCTGACGTCCCAGCCAGTGCAGGAGTGGGGAGGGGGCAGGAAGAATCTTTCACTATGTTACAACTCCTCCAATCTCCAATATTAAAATTTCTGTCAGCCAGGGTGAACCCTGTTCTTGCTGCTTATAGCACAAGAGGCACTCCCCCTTCAAAGTTAATAAGAAACTAAGAAATTAATTTCCTGTCAGACAACTGTGCCCAGCAGTGATGGCTCCACGTTTTTTATCATCGAGAGTTATTTAAATAAAGAAGAAGTTGGAGGAGGCGGGGGAAAGGAAAGGGAGAGGGTAGAAACAGATGCCAACTGTCATACCAGCCTTCTGGACTTTTACTGGAAGTGGGGCTTTGAAACTCGGAACACTTCAGAATAAGGTGGGGATGCCCAGAAAATGCCTTCTGGGAGCTGGAGCCATCTGGTTCTGGGAAGGTCACTGTGTTTCTCATTGGTCCTGTGTTTCCATAATGCTTTGTAAGCCTTAAAACATGATATAAACATGTATTGTGGTGAAGATGATGCTTTCCATGAGCATTCCAAGGTCAACACAGATCAACTATGCCATACCTTCTTTGTAACTTCAGAGGCATAACCAAGGTGGGACAATCAGGAGTTTGCCCCAGGGCAATGAATTTGGACAGCACTAACTGGTCCCTCTATCAGCCTTGAAACAACTGAGTTCAGCATTTAGTTAGCAGGAATAATTAGTTAAACTAGGAAGAAACCAGATGTTGGCCTTCCCAGCAGTAGCCTCAGGTGACTCAGGGTCTTTGTATGTCCACAAGGGTTTGGTATCCTGGGATCTCTCCCTTTCCACTAGCTGAATTCATCTTAGAATGGTGAACTGAAGGCTATTTTGTGCTGCTTACCTGGGCAGCCAAAATTGCTGACAGTTATGACAGTGGGATACTAGGGAGGAAGATTCATCTTTGGGGGAATAACCATGTAACAAAATGAATCCAGGCAGAAAGGAGGGTTCTCATGCTTCACCTGGACCAGGAAGCCTAGAAGAAATAGCCTCAGGCAGAAAGGGGACCTGTTTTCACAGCCACTGTCACCACCCCAGCCAGAAACCAAGGAGATGACTTCCAAGATACAGGGGTGCCTGGCTAAATAAGGAAGGGAAGGAGAAAGAAGGGAAGGAACGGGAAGGGAAGGGAAGGGAAGGGAAGGGAAGGGAAGGGAAGGGAAGGGAAGGGAAGGGATCAAAGGTGACATGGAATTTTAGAGCCCAGGTGACAGAGTGCTGATATTAACAGAGATGGAGCGTGTAAACCCTTATCTTTAATCTACCTAAAGCCAATGACATATTATATTATACTAATTACATTGTCTCTGTCAGATTCAATAAGGAGATGCAGATTGGAGTAAAATCATTGAATGTAGTCATTGAGGTACCATTGGTGACTTTTAAGGAAGCCATTTGTGTAAAGTGGCGGTGGTGGAAATGAGATTGCTGGGCGGCCTTGCGGAGTGAGTAGGTGGTGGAGAAGCAGAGACAGGGAATTTAGACAACTGTGATAATAAATATGATAGCAAATGTATGGCAACAGAAGAGACAGTAGCTAGAGGAAAGAGCAGGGCCTACGGAAGGCTCTTTTCCAAAAAAAGTAGCAGAGAATTAGACATGAGACAGGAGATGGATATAAAAATGCAAAAGAAAGAGGGGAAATAAGCACCTGAGGTAGACGAGAGGGACTTGGATCAAAGACATACATGGAAGGGTTAGCCTTGCCAAGAAAAGGGCACTTACTCTGTAGCAGGAGGGAAGGAGAAAATGGGCCAAGACCCAAAGAAATCATAGGGGTGGGGGCAAAGATGGTGAAGTTGAAAATGCTCCAGGTTGAATTCTCTTTGTCTTCTCAGCGCAATACCAATAAAGTTTGGGGGTTTGTTTGTTTTAACAGGAGGCAAAGCCTCTTGCAGAGTAAGGGGGACCCAGGAATCTCTTCCTTTTCTACTCACCCCCTGTCTCCCTGCCTCATTGCCCTAAGGCTACCTCCCATCTCCCATCTCTCCATCTCCTCTCATAGCCAGAATAGGTACCTGCCACCTCTATGACTTAAATTAAGCTGGAGCTTGTATTGAAAAGTGCTTAATTTTTACAATTATAATTACAATGACAATTTGCTATCATTTTACTTTTTTCACTCTCCTGTAATTATTTTCTACTTATTTAGCTCACAAATATCCTATAGCTATTATATGATTTTATTATTTATTAGGACATTATTATTTGTTATATCCTTATTGGGATATATGCTAAATAATATACCCAATAAAGGCAGCTAGGTGGCACTATAATGCATAGAGTGCTGGACTTGGAATCAAGAAGACTCGTCTTCATGAGTTCAAATCCTGCTTCAGACGCTTACTAGCTGGGTGACCCTGGACAAGTCACTTAACCCTGTTTGCCTCAGTTTCTTCATCTGTAAAATGTTTTGGAGAAGGAAATGGCAAACCATTCTAGTATCTCTGCCAAGAAAACCCCAAATAGGGTCACAAAGAGTCCAACATGAATGAAATGACTGAAAAACAAATAAGGATATATCCTTATTTAGGATACTTGTTATACCCTGCCAGTGTCACTGGCAGGATCACAGAATTGGAGAGTTGTAAAGGACCTTCATGGCCAGCTGGTCCAATCCATGAAAGGAGTCCTCCATTAACATACCTGAGAAGAGGTCATCCTGGCTCTGCTCTGGGACCTCCAAGATGAGGGAACCTGCTGAGGCAGCACATTCTACTTCAGGACAGCTTCAAGTGTTGGAAGTTTTCCTCCCTCGGTGCCTAGCACAGTGCCTTATATATAGCAGGGACTTCATAAATGCTTGATGAATTGGATTGGAGGTCCTTGTATCTCCAGCACCTAGCACAGGGCTGCTTATTAAGCATCCTTGGTGCTAAGTAGCTGTGAGTTGAATTGAATTGGCCATGGGACGCTGGGATAGTATTTAATAGTTTGTATCTGTGCTTATACATTTTTCAAGTTATGGCTTTGTTTTGACCCTTTGCAACATTTTTGTCCTGAATCCCAATCATAGATTTATAGCTTAAAGGGATTTTCGTATTCAGTCAATCAGTCACCAAGCACATAATAAGCAGCTAGGAACTGCGCTAAGCATTGAGGATGCAAAGGAAGAGAAATGGCTAGCCCCTGACTCAAAGAGTTCACATGCCCCATCATGGGGGAGACAACATGCAGACAATTGGACACGCACACACACACAGCACAGCATAGCACAAATGAAAAGTTATCTTAGATGGAACGGGGACAGGTAGGGGAACCAGAAAGGCTTTGTGCAGAGGTGCGGTTAGAAATGAGTCTTTCCCTGCTCTGTTTATTCTCATTCATTTATTTATTTTAGCATTCTTTTTTGTTATTTTGAGTTCCAAATTCTTTCCCGCTCAAGTGCCTCTCCCCTGTTCACTAAGAAAGCAAGCAATATAATAGGTATGCAAAACATATTTCCATATTAGCCTATTGCCAAAAAAATGTTAAGTTCAAATACTTGAAGACAACTAGCCTTGAAGTTTTCTCTTGTTCAAAATAAACATTTGAATTCTTTCAACTGATCTTTATATAATATAATCCTCAAGGTCCTTTACCATTCTAGACGTCCTATTGACATTCTTCCACTTACCAGTGTCCTTCATTAAAGCTGGGGCTTCTAACTCCAATTCTAGTAATTTTCACCGGACTTGGAGTTCAAATTCTATCTACATCTATCTATCTGTCTATCTACATATCTACATAGATATCTACATATATATAGACATATATCTCTATAGAAATACATATCTATGCATACACATATGTACATATAAACATATATCTATATCTATACATACACATAGCTATATATACATAAATTTATATATAAATCTATATCTCTATAACCTATATATCTATATTTGTATGTATGTATCTGTCTATAGCCTTGACCATCTTGATTTTGATTTCTTCCTCTGTAAAATGAGAGGGCTGAACTCCGTGACTTGTAAAGTGCTTCACAGATCACAATCCTGGGATCCTGGGATCCATCTACAGGGAAGCAGGGCAGGACTTCATTCTTCTTCCTCCTATCTCATCCAATGGGCAATTGTCAGTAGGGGTCCCTTGAGTCCTCCTCTCCACCATTGGAACTGCAAAGCACAGAGCATTAAAGAGGGGGCTTGATTCGTGTTCATATTAAGGATCTTGTACCTGGCAGGTTTGGGAGACAGCTTTGTATTTCGGACAAGGGCACAAACCTCTGCATGGGGACTAGAGTGGAAGAGAGTGGGGAAAGGGATAAAGGGGGCAGCAAGAGTTGACATCAAGGCCACCTCTAGAATTTGCCTGTCATTAGTCAAGCAAGTAGAGCTATTACCAGAGGAAGCTTACAGGTTATCAGTGAGTACCAGGAGTCACTGGAGGAAGGAGAAAGATAAAGAGGGATTTAAAAAAGAAAATAACAAAAAGAAAAAGTGTATTTTCTAATCCAAACCTTGCCCTGCAGTGTCTTTGTTAACCCCCCAGTCACTCTTTCAAGACATAAACTCTAGAACTGCACAATTACTTCAGTGATTACATTTTATCTTGTCCTACCAAGGTATTAAGGGGGAACTGGGGAACACATTAAAAAAACATACAGCCCAATTTAATCATGATTCCCTCTAAGACAATTGCAGAGAAGCTCACCGTTACAGTTGTCAGAGCATAAAAATAAGTTTGAAGCTTGGCGGGCCCATGTGAAATTCACTGTTGGCCGCCTGGGTGGGTGCAATGGTTTGTCAGTTGAGGGAGCGCTTTGAGGTTCGTGTTTTTAACGGAATTTAGCAGAATGGCTCCCCTGGTGTTAGGGGGAGAAAGGCAAGCTGGGTCTGGAACTCCCAAGCTCCCCTATCATCCTGTTCAATATGGCTCCCCAGGAAGGTTTTTTTCAAACTTCCCCCCAGAAGTGTGCCAGAAAAGGCCCCAAGCAGGAAGGGAACGGTCTCAGAGGTACACCTTGGATCCAGATCAACCTGGGCTTTTCATCCTTTTTGCTTTCTTCTCTGTTTGACCTGCCCCCTGGGCTTTTTGTTGACTCTTTCGTGGCTGCTATCATCAGTCCTGAACCCTCTGACCTTCCTTTGATATAACAGTTGAAGGAACTAAGCATGTTTAATCTGGAAAGAAAAAGCTTGGGGGTGAGGGGAGGAAAGAGGGAAGGGGGACATGAAGGTACTGTCTTCAAGTATTTGAAAGATCATCAGGTGGAGGGGGTATTAGCATTGCTCTACTTGATCCAAAAGGACAAAATTAAGAGCGATGGAGATGGAGGGGTGGGGTGGGAAGTGGAGGGGAGCGTTGCAGTAAGGTAAATTGCAGGCTTGAGGTCAAGGAAAATCTTATATTAAATGTAGAGATGTCCAAAAGTGAAATGGATTCCCTTAAGAAGCAGCAGGTTCTCATCTCTGGAAATCATTAAACAAAACATGATTAGAGATAGATAGATTGGTAGATAGATGGATGAATTGATAGATAGATAGATAGATAGATAGATAGATAGATAGATAGATAGATAGATAGATAGATAGATAGATAGATGGATGGATGGATAGATAGACAGACAGACAGACAAGGTGAGCATCTTATTAAGTGATAACCACATACTAGGCACTGTACTTAATGTTGTGGTTACAAACACAAGAGTTCCCACTCTCAAGGAGCTTATATTCTAATAGGGAAAGATAAAACAGAAAGGGGAACTGGAAACAGAATGAGTTAGAGAAGCAGAGTAGCCAGATGGATATAGGAAGCAAGTGGGCTGTTAGAGTCGACCATAAGGGGAGCCAAAATGAGTAGCATGACTGGGTCTTCTCTAGATATGTCAGTTTCAGGTAGGGACTCGCCAATCATTATCTTTCATAATTTATCTTTGTATTGCACATAAAATCCTGGGTTAAACTAGATGGACTCTGAAAAGAGAATTCTTGTTTAGGTGTGTTTTAGATTAAATGAGACCCTTTTAAACTCTGAGATTCTCTGATTCTGTCAATAACAGAGAGAGAGACAGAGACAGAGACAGAGAGAGACAGAGACAGGGAGAGACAGAGAGACAGAAAGAGACAGAAACAGAGAGACAGAGACAGAGAGACAGAGAGAGAGAGAGACAGAGAGAGAGAGAGAGACAGAGACAGAGACAGAGACAGAGACAGAGAGAGACTGTGAGGAAGATGGCAATTACATCTGAATCATAGGTCTATATTTCTTTGTAGGTTGCCCTCAGGTGGAAAAAGGTAGATTTCACTAGTTCAAACACAGTATGTCTCAGACTCACCCTTAAAATCTGGTTGTGGAGGTGAACAGGAAGGCTGATTAGTGGGAGCTGTGGGCCTCCCACTTCAAACACCAGGGCCCACCCTTCTGACTGCCATGGACCTTTTTCCCTTCCTCTGCTGTTTCAACCCAATCTGCTCCTCCTTCTTCCTCCAGGGACCTTCCTGTTTGCCAGGTCACTCACTGCAAGATGACCATATTTTATGCTAGCCCTGGCCTGCATGGCGTCCAGCAGCACTGGCTAACTTAGAAATTAGTTCAAGGTGAGAGCAGACTATGATACAAAGCAACAGCCTCCTCCAAACCTACAGCTCAGCCAATGGGAAATCCTATTACTTCCCCTGGCAAATGGACTAAGGGATGAATGGGGGAGACAGAAGCTCAGGGTATATATTCCCTACCAGAACATTAGCTTCCATTTCCACAAAGGAAAAAGGCCACTTTGCCATAATCACCCACAAAGCAAGCATGGTAAGAACTCTCCGCAGAAGGCATCCAGAAAGGCAGCAAAATTATAACATCTACTCGTTTTCTACTTCCTCCATCTATATACCTTGGAGCAACTACAATGGGAAGAAAGGGGAAAGAGAGGGAAAGAAGAAGGGGAAGGAGGGGGGAGGGAAAGGAGAGAAGGGAGGAAAGGAGGAAGAAAGAAAGGAAAGAAGGAATGAAGGAAGGAGGGAGGTAGGAAGAAAGGAAGGAAGGAATGAAAGAAGGAGGGAGGTAGGAAGGAAGGAAGGAAAGAAGGAAGGAAGGAAAGGAGAGAGGGAGGAAGGGAGGAAGGATGGAAGGAAGGAAACAAGCATTTATTAAGCACCTACTATGTTCTAGGCACTGTACTAAGCACTTTAAACATATTTTATCCAATCCTCAATAACCCTGGGCAGCAAGTACTATTATCCTCATTTTAAGTTGAGGTAACAGAGGAAGACAGAGGTTATGTGACTTGCCCAGGGTTACACAGTAAGTATCTGAGTCTGGATTTAAACTGGGGTCTCCCTGGCTCAAGGCCAAGCTATCTACCCACTGCGCCACCCAGCAAGGTAATATAGAATAAACGCTAGCCTGGGAAACCAGGAAGCCTGGGTCCTTACTAGTTATATAACCTTGAGTCTCAGCTTCCTGTATATCCTGTAAGGGAAGGAGGCTGGGCTAGTTCCAGGTCTGTAGAGGCAGTTCAGTGTAATGGAGTGTGTGTTGGACTCAGAATCAGGAAGACTTGACTCCAAATCCCATCTCTATAAGTCTCAGTTTCCTCATCTCTAAAATGGATGAGTTAGATCCTTTGACCTCTAAGGTTCCTTCCAGCTCTGATATTCTATGGTTCCAGTTAACTAAACAGAATAGAAGGTGGTCTGTAATCAGCAGTCAAGTCCTGTCCTTTCTAAGTAGGTAAATCTCTCCAATACATCCTCTTCTCTCCCCTTTCTCTCCCACCACCCCCTTCCCCACCCAGTGCAGACTCTCATCACCTCACACCTGGATTATTGCAATAGCTGGGGGGAAGTCTGCCTGCCTAAAGTCTCTCCCCATTCCAGTCCATCACCTATTCAATGACTAAAGTGATTTTCCTAAATTGAAAGTCCAACCAAGTCAGATCTCCCTACTCACTAAACTCTAATGTCTCCCTGTTCCCAAGGATTGAATATGAAATCCTGCTTGGTGTTCAAAGCCTTTTGTGATCTGACCCCTTCCTGCCTCTTCAATCTTCTTTTCCTCCATTTACTCATAGCCCAGTGACACTGGCTTTCTTATTGTTCTTCAAAGAGAACACTCCATCTCCTAAATGAGATCATTTTTCCTGACTGTCCTCTGCCAGGAGCTCACTACCTTATCTCCACATCCTGGCGTCTTTCAAGACCCAGCTAAACTACCACCTCCTGCAAGAACCCTGTCTCACTCGTTCTTAATCTTAGCGGCTTCCCTTGGAGATTGTCCCCCAAATTAACCAGTCTATAGCTTGTATGTATACAGTTGTCTGCATGCTGTCTCCCCCATCTGACTGGAGCTCCTTGGTGAAAGGGTCTTTTGTCTCTCTTTCTATCTGTGGTGCTTGGCATACAGTAGCCACTTAATAAATGCTTGTTGACTGAGACTGCCCTTAGTGGATTCTCTGTAGTACAGCTTCAGGTTGCCCATAGTTCGGAGACAGGGAAACTCTGCTGGCTGCCAGAGATTACTCTGGTGAACAGGGTTCCAAACTGGACTCAAGTGTTGCCTGGCAGGCAGACAGATAGAAGCCATGGGTAGCCCCAAGGTGCCATGGGAATCTCCAGAACCAAAGTGTTCTCCAGTGATCAGCAGCTCCAGGCAAACACAACCCAACAGCCTCCACTAAAGGTAAAGGCAAATTCTGCCTTCTACCTCATCCTTTTAGCTATTGAGAGGATGCAGGCTCTTTGAGGGCATCGCTGTTAATAGTTGTTGAATCACTTTTCATTTGTGACTTACTCTTCATGACCCCATTTGAGGTTTTCTTGGGAGAGATACTGGAGTGGTTTGCCATTTTCTTCTCTAGCTCATTTTACAGATGAGGAAACTGAGGCAAATGAGGCTAAGTGACTTGTCTAGTGTCACACAGCCAGTAAATGTCTGAGGCCAGATTTGAACTCTGGAGGATGTGTCTTCCTGACTCCCTATGCACTATGGTACCACCTGACTGCCCCTCCTTGAGGGCAGAGGTTGTTTGATACATGTCATTTCACAGTGCCTAGTTTATAAGTCACTCAATGAATGCTTATAGATTTATTGATCACACCCAAGATTCTATCCATGATGAGGACATTAAAGGACATGTGCGAGGGCCACCTTCTCAGGTAAGGGACATGGCCTAAACAGTCTGCTAAGTGGTGCAGTGGATAGAATGTTTCACCAGGTGGTAGGGACATCTGAGTTCTAATCATAAGCTTGTTAACTATAGGACCCTAAGCAATGCATTTAACTTGTCAAGCTCAATTTCCTTATCTATAAAACAGGGCCATCAAAAGCATTTCCTTCTCAGGTTATTATGGAGATCAAATGAGATAACATGTAAATCATGTTCCAAACCTTAATGTGCTATACAAATGCCAGTCAGCTATTATTTCTGACTTCCTTTAATAATCCCTTATGTATCCGTAATCCATGAATTTTCCTAAGGTTTGTTTGAATCCCTCTCTATTTTAACCTGTATTCACACTTAGAATGATGAATTCCAGAAGTTTACCATCCACAGTATGGCGTCTGTTTGACCTATGGTTGACTTCCTTAAACTTCAAGGGATTCCCCCCAGCTGTAGTAATCCGGGATTTGTTAAACAAGTACCTATGCTCACCCTTCTTCATCCCTTTTGAGACTTAGTTCTTACTAGGTTCTTTCCTAACTTTTGCCTTTCTAGACTTTAGTCTGGTTTTCTTCTTTTTTCTTTTTCTTTTCTTTCATTGGGGAGTGGGGCATGGAGGACATCTGGCTCTCTAAAGAGATATCTACCCCCTTGTTTATCCTGTTTGCCCCCTCTGAACCTTCTCCTGTTCTATTATGTCTCTCTTAAGGTGAGTGGACCAGAAGTGTGCAAACTCTCCCACATGTATGCAAGCCACCACTTTGTAAAAGATGTGGAAAAATAAAACAAAGACTGATTTTATCTAACAGTTTGCAAAGCACATTATTCAGCTCACCAAGATACTTTTACATCCGTCTATATTCTGTATAGATAATGAATGTCATATATGTTCATACAGATATGGAGGCTTTTTAGTAGTGTTCCAGGGTAAAGTGATTTGGCCAAGGTCAAATGATAGATAGATAGATAGATAGATAGATAGATAGATAGATAGATAGATAGATAGATAGACAGACAGACAGACAGATAGATTAGATAGATAGAGAGAGAGAGAGAGAGAGAGAGATAGATAGATAGATAGATAGATAGATAGATAGATAGATAGATAGATAGATAGATAGATAGATAGACAGATGGACGGATGAATGGCTAGACAGGCAGGCAGGGAAACAGATAAATGAATGGACAGATGGATGGATATACACACAGATGGATAGATAGAGAGACCGACCAACAGACAGATGGATGGATGGATACAGACAGACAGACATACAGATGAACGGGTGGATGGACAGACGGTAGATGGATGGATAGACAAATGGATGGATGAATGGAAGATGGATGGATGAATAGATGGCCAGACACATAGATAGAATGGTTTAATAAATAGCAGGTATCAGAGCCAGGAAGGACTGAGTTCAAGTCTTGCCTCTAACACAAACAAGCAATATGACACAAGGCAAGTCACTTGATTTTTCAGCACCCAATGCAACTAACTCTAAGTGGTAGAACACTTGCTAACCTGCATAGGCACACAGAGTTTACTCATACGTTTTTCATCAACGAAATCCCAAGTTTGATCCCTATTCCTATCCTTATGCGGAATAAAAATATACAAAATTAATATGAGGAATTAGGAAGAGAGGCCAATGGAATGTGAGGGAATCTGGAAAGGTTTTGGGGAAGAAATGGTACTTTAACTACATCTGGAAGGATGAGAGAGACTGAGGCAGAAGAGATAAGGAGAGAGGGCATTCCAGGCAGATGAGATGGCCAGTTAAGAAGCATGGAAAAGAGAGATGGAATGTCATGTATAAGAGCCAGAGAAGAGTGCTGGTAGAGGAGGGAGGCTGGAAAGATAGGTTGGGTTCAAGTTGTGAATAAAAGACTTGAAAAATAATCAAGAAAAATGCATTTATTGTCCTAGAGTGACCATCCGGAGCGACTGGAGTTTAGTGAATGATACCAATAATAATAAAGTCGTATTTCCATAGCTCTTAAAGGTTTGCAAAGCACTTACAAATACTATCTTATTTAATGCTACAACAACCCTGGTAGGGAGGTGCTATTTTTATTTGTTTTACAGACGGGAAAACAGAGGCAGACTTCAATTAAGTCACTTGCCCAGGATAATACAGATAATAAGATCTACATCTGAATTTGAACTCAGGTGTTTTTCTGACTATCCAGCATTCTGTCCACCGCACCACCAAGCTATAGGAAAATGACTTGGTCAGAATGGTGCTTAAAGAAACCCAAGCTCTTCTTATAGTTTATGTTTCCTTATTCCAAAGAGTTTAGTGGCATCTGTAAGCTGGAATGTTTCCCCAAGCATTCTCTCTTCCAGATTACATATAAAGATGTTAAGTATGATTAAGCTCAGTGCTTGAACTTTTACATATTGAAACAAGCTCTACTTTTTGTTTCCTGTCTCTAACCCAGTTGTTTATTCATGGTCAAACAAGGGCACTTCCTACCATCAATCCCATTGTGGCTCATCTCTTAAGTGGCTTCAGTGGGTGACCTTATTAAAGGTTTTTTTAAAAATCTAAATATAAAAATCTATATTCAGTGATTCTCCTTTATCCACATGCATCTTTACCTCTTCAAAGAACTGAACAGATTATTAGTCAAACAGATTTGCCCTTAGGGAAATCATGAACCTTTCTCCCCCTCAATAACTTGTCCATGTCTGCACCTGGACTCGGCCACTTCTCCGCCATTTTTAACTATCTGAGGATTGTGAGCCCTTGCCTACAGGCCTCCACAGGAGACACAGTCAGGGATCATGGAGCAGGTGGGCCCCCTAAGCCAGTGTGATGTCCCCAAGCTCAGCGGCAGGTGGATATTGTTTAGCCAAGTTCGCCATGCCAGGGAATTCATGGCAATTTTGTAATAACGTCAACAGCAGCAATTATCTGGGGCTTTCCTTCTTCAGGACACTTTACCCACATTAACTAATTAGCCTCCCTAGGAAGGAGGGAAGTACTGCTAGTCCTGGATGCCTTGCCAGTGCTGGCTCTGTTTGCTCTTAATGAGAGTGCCCTTGTATCTTGGAATGCCCAGCTTCCTTCAAGGTTTAGCACAGGTAGCAAGCACCTCCTCTGAATAACCTTTCCTACCCACTTGGCCCCCTACCAGCTCTTAGTGCTTTCTCCCTCCTCAAATGATTGTGTATTGACTTCTCTGAATGCATGGTTGCTTTTGTTTCATGGAATCACAGGTCTTGAGTTGGAAAGGACCCCAGAGGTCATTTATCTCATCCCCTTGGCAGGGGGGGGGGGGGGCAGGGCAAGTATAGAAGAGTGGACCAGACCTGTGGTTACACTGGTACAAAGGAACTCCCAGGAGGGAAATTCCATCTTCATTTCCCAATGTAGGTTATTTTTCTGCATCTTAGAGAGCAGCCTGGAGACATTAAGAGGTTAAGTGACCTGCCTGAGCTGGAACAGATAGCAAGGGGCAGATCTGGATTTGAACCCAAGTCCGACTCCACACCCTTCCCATTTGCTTCTACACCATGGAAGATCCTTGAGGGTAGGTTCCCTGTCTACTAAGCTATACCTCCTCTTGACTTACACAGATTTGACTCTTAATAAAGGTTGGATTGGATTGACTTCTCTTCAGTGGCCAGGTAGCAGAGAGGAGAAAGACACTTGGGCACTCCAGAGCGTCCTTATGTCTCAGACAGTTTTGAGTCCCTCACCCTAAAAGCTGGTAACAATGCATGATTTCCCTGGCAAGACAGGGAGGGGTTGATTGAGAATCATGAACCATGACCTCTGTTTCTAAGAGACAGTGCAACCTTGTGGAAAGAGAACTGGTTTGGGAGTCAGAAGACCAGAATCTCAGAATCAGAAGGGACCTCTGGGGCCATCTGGTCCCATTCTCTGACCTGAATAAGAAGCCTCTGCATGCCATCCCTTCCCGCTCTCATCCAGTCTTTGTCTGAAATCCTCTGATGAAGAGCCCACCACCCCTAAACTTAGTCTGAAGGCTTTAATTGGCGGAAAGTTTCTTCTTAACTTCCAGTCTAAATTTGCCTTTTCTTTTTTGCTCTTCCCCACCCCCACCTCACCCCCTTCACCCCTCTAATCCTCCTCCCCTACACACACACCATTGTTCCAGTTTGCACCCTCTGGGACCAGATAAACTTATTCTTTCTTCCTTGTGGCAAGCCCTCAGAAAGTCCCACTGTCCTCACCCTCTCTCCCCCTTAAGCCTCTTCTTGTGGCTCATCAACCACAGTTTCTTCAGCTACCTTTGGCATGAACCCAAAGCCCTTCATCATTCTGGTTGCCCACCTCTGGCTACTTTCCATGTAGCCATATCAATGACCTGCCTGAACTGTGGTCCCCAGAACTGGACACAAGACTCCAAATGTGGATGGACAAGTTATAATGAGAGGTTCAGTTGAACTGAGGCCATCCAATTCCATTCATTTCACGAGCATTGATGCATCACCCATGAGCTGAGCACTCCTCCAAGAGCTAAGTATGCAAAAACAAAAAGATAACTCTCCCTGCCCCTGGGAGCTTACATTCTATCACCCTTTTGGATACTTAGTAGCTTAGTAGCTGTATAACACTAGAGTACCAGGGGTGGGGAACCTACTGTCTAGAAGCCACATGAGGCCCTTTAGGTCCTCAAGTGTGGCCCTTTGGCTGAACCCAAACTGCATAGAACAAAAAGGATTTGTTCTATAAAGCTTGGACTCAGTCAAAAGGTGGCACCCAAAGACCTAGAAGGTCACATAGGCTGCAGGTTCCCCACCCCTGCTACTAGACAAATCACAATCTATCTGAGTCTCAGTTTCCTTTGATATGAAATAAAGTTAATAATACTGGAACTGCCACCCTCATAAAGTTTTTTTGAATTTATTTATTTTAAGTTTTCAACATTCATTTCCACAGAATTTTGAGTTCCAAATTTTCTCCCCATCTCTCCCTTCCCCCCACCTCAAAGTGCTGAGCATTCTAATTACCCCTACCACCAATCTGCCCTCGCTTCTAACATCCCTCCCTTCCCTTATCCCCATCTTCTCTTTTGTCCTACAGGGAAAAATAAATTTCTATACCCTATTACCTGTATTTCTTGTTTCCCAGGTGTATGCAAGAACAGTACTCAACAGTTGTTCCTAAAACTTTGAGTTCCACCTTCTTCTCCTTCCTCCCTCCCTGCCCATCCCCATTGGGAAGGCAAGCAATTCAATATAGGCTATATATGTGTCGTTTTGCAAATGACTTCCATAATAGTCATGTTGTGTAAGACTAATTATATTTCCTTCCATCCTATTCTGCCCTCCATTTCTTCTATTCTCTCTTTTGACCTTGTCCCTCCCCAAGAGTACTGACTTCTAATTGCTCCCTCCTCCCATTGCCCTCCCTTCCATTATCCCCCCACCCTGCTTATCCCTTCTCCTCCACTTTTCTGTATTGTAAGATAGGTTTTCATACCAAAATGAGTGTGCATTTTATTCCTTCCTTGAGTCAAATGTGATGAGAGTAAGCTTCACCTTTTCCCTCTCAATTCCCTCCTTTTTCCCTCCATTGAAAAGTCTTTTTCTTGCCTCTTTTATGAGAGATAATTTGCCCCATTTCATTTCTCCCTTTCTCCTCCCAATATATTCCTCTCTCATGGCTTAACTTCATTTTTTTAGATATGATCTCTTCCTATTCAACTCACCCTGTGCTCTCTGTCTCTCTGTCTCCCTCTCTGTGTCTCTCTGTTTCTGTCTCTCTCTATAGATGTGTGTGTGTGTGTGTGTGTGTGTGTGTGTATAATCTCACCAACTACCCAGATACTGAAAAAAGTTTCAAGAGTTACAAATATTGTCTTTCCATGTAGGAATGTAAACAGTTCAACTTTAGTAAGTCCCTTCTGATTTCCCCTTCCTGTTTACCTTTCCATGCTTTTCTTGATTCTTGTGTTTGAAAGTCAAATTTTCTTTTCAGCTCTGGTCTTTTCATCAAGAATGCTTGAAAGTCCTCTATTTCATTGAATGACCATTTCCCCCCCTGAAGTCTTATACTCAGTTTTTCTGGGTAGGTGATTCTTGGTTTTAGTCCTAGTTCCTTTGACTTCTGAAATATCCTATCCCACACCCTTCAGTCCCTTAATGTAGAAGCTGCTAGATCTTGTGTTATCCTGATTGTATTTCTACAATACTCAGATTGTTTCTTTGTAGCTGCTTGCAATATTTTCTCCTTGACCTGGTAACTCTGGAATTTGGCTACAATGTTCCTAGGACTTTCTCTTTTTGGATCTCTTTCCAGAGGTGATCAGTGGGTTCTTTCAATACTTATTTTGCCCTCTGGTTCTAGAATATCAGGGCAGTTATCCTTGATAATTTCATGAAAGATGATGTCTAGGCTCTTTTTATGATCATGGCTTTTAGGTAGTCCCCTGATTTTTAAATTGTCTGTCCTGGATCCATTTTCCCGGTCAGTTGTTTTTCCAATGAGATATTTCACATTATCTTCCATTTTTTCATTCTTTTGGTTTTGTTTTGTGATTTCTTGGTTTCTCATAAAGTCATGAGCCTCCATCTGTTCCATTCTAATTTTTAAAGAACTATTTTCTCCAGGGAGCTTTTGAACCTCCTTTTCCATTTGGCTAATTCTGCTTTTTAAAGCATTCTTCTCCTCATTGGCTTTTTGAACCTCTTTTGCCAATTGAGTTAGCCTGTTTTTAAAGATGTTATTTTCTTCAGCATTTTTTTGGGTCTCCTTTAGCAAGATGTTGACTTGCTTTTCATGATTTTCTTTCATCTCTCTCATTTCTCTTCCCAATTTTTCCTCTACCTCTCTTACTTGATTTTCAAAATCCTTTTTGAGCTCTTCCATGGCCTGAGACCATTGAATATTTATTTTGGATGTTTGGAATACAGAAGCCTGGACTTTTATGTCTTTCCCTGATGGTAAGCATTGTTCTTCCTCAACAGAAAGAATGGGAGAAGATACCTGTTCACCAAGAAAGTAACCTTCTATAGTCTTATTTTTTTCCCTTTTTTGGGCATTTTCCCAACCAGTTACTTGACTTTTGGGTCCTTAGTCAAGAGTAGGGTATACTCTGGGGACCTGTAAGATCTCAATTCCTCCAAGGTGGCACAATCAAGCATGTACACTGGTCTGGGAGCAACCAGAAACTTTTGTGCCCAGAATCTGTAAGTAGTAGAGTTTCCTCTCCACAACCACCTGGCTTCCAGTTCTTCCAAGCCAGCACTGGGGGCTGAGATTCAGATAAGCTACTCAGTTCCCCCAGGGGCTTTCAGTGGGAGTAGGGCCACCATTCAGTGTAAGATAAAGATCAGCTGCTCAATTCCTCCAGGAGCATAGGTAGGGGCAGGGCCGGCACACAAGGCTCAATTCCTCCAGGGGCTTTATGATCCAACAATGAATGGGGGCTGCTTTGGGAGGTGCTGCTGCCTGATGTGGCCTCTGCCACCACTGCCTGAGGCCAGAGGTATGGGAAGACCCTGCTCCCTTCTCGGCTAGCTAAAAAAACCCTCTCACTGACCTGTGGTGCCTGTGAGTTGAGGGATCTGCAAACTGCTGCTACTGCCACTGGGGATTCTACCCCTGAGGCCTGCTCGGGTCCTCCTCCTGGCCTATGCTGCATGGCCTTTCAGGTCACCCTGGGCTGGAAATCTCCTCCACTCTGTTGTTCTGTGACTTTTGCTGCTCTAGAATTTGTTGAGAGTCTTTCTTTACAGGTATTTTATGGGCTGTGGGGGAAGAGCTAGTGTATGTGTGTCTTTCTACTCTGCTATCTTGGCTCCATCTCCACCCTCATAAAGTCTGTAGGATCATAGATTTAGAACTGAAAGGGACCCTAGAGATCACTCAGTCTAAACTATTCTCTTTTTTCTATCTTCTTCAGAATTCTTTATCCTCACTATGGGTAACCGTTTTTTAATGTTTTTTCAGTTGTGTCTGATTTTTCATGACCCCATTTGGGTTTGTTTGGGTTTTTTTTTTTTTTGGTAAAAATACTGTAGTGGGTTGAGGCAAACAGGATGAAGTGATATCCAGGATCACATAGTAAGTGTCCAAGGCCAGATTTGAACTCAGGTCTTCCACTCTAACCCCTGTACCACCTAGCTGTAGATAAGTAGCCCTTTGTCTAATTCTAATGCAAGTCTAATGCACATAGGTTCCCAAAGTAGGCAATACTAACTCATTGAGGTACCCTGGAATGATCCAAGGGGTAGTTGTAACTTCGGGTGCAACTGGGGGGGGTGTTGAATAAATATAAGGGGGTGGCGGAAAAATAAGAAAAGAAGAGAAGAAAATTTTGAAAAACCATTTGTGCATGTTTCATCTACTGTATAACAGAGTTACAGTTGTAGTGATTACATTATTTTCCAAATAAACAAACAAAATGCAAGTTATAACTGATCAATGGTCAAGTCTGCCAACAGGTCTTAACAAGAAAGTGTTGGCAGGTAAGTGTGTCTTGCATTGTTGGGAAATCTAGCACTCATTGGCAGGAATATGTGCATGTAATGACTTGTTCACAACATGATAATACATGGTTATATGATGCAATATTGCATCATCAAAATTTCAATGCAGGGAAAATACAAATTTACAGCAAATTGTTAAATATAAGATTTTTTCTAATTTCACATATTTTTTGAAATGATGCAAATTTAAAAAAAAATTAAACAGTTAAAGAAAGTAGATTTCCAGGGGGTGCTGAGTAATTTTTTTTAAAGAGGGCAGTAGGCAAAATAAGTTTGGGAACTTCTAATTCTAGATCAAGGTCCCCTACTTACTGGTGCCATCTTTCCCAAGATAAGGTTGTATTCATTTTGTGTCTGCTATGTATATAATAATAATAGCTAGGATCTAGACAGTGCTAAAGGTTTGCAAAAAGCTTTACAAATCTCATTTGATGATTATTTTATCTCATTTGGTGTTAGGAGGCAATCCTAGGAGGCAAATTGTGATCCTCATTTTATAGTTGAGGAAACTGAGGCAAACAGAGGTTAGGTGACTTGCTCAGGGTCACACAGCTAGAAAGTATCTGAAGTCGAATTTGAACTGAGTTTTTCTTGAGTTCAGGCAGCTAGGTGACACAGTGAATAGAACCTTAAGCCTGGAATTAGGAAGTCCTGAGTTCAAATTTGACCTCAAATATTTCCTAGCTCTGTGATCCTGGGCAAATCACTTAATCTATGTCTGCCTTAGTTTTCCTGAACTGTAAAATAGGGATCATAATAGTACCAATTTCTCAAGGTTGTTATGAGCACAAGATGAGATATTTCTAAAGTACCTGGTATACAGTAGATGCTTAATAAATGCTTGTTTTCTTGCCTCTTTCCTGACTCAAGACCCAGGACTCTATTTCCTGTACCACCTAGCTATCTATACCTCCCATGACTGGGCCTTCATTGAGAGCCCTGGGTACATATGTTCACGTCCCCTTCACCATGAGATCATAATGTCATACAAGGGAGGCACTGGTTCCTATACTCCCAGTGCTTAATAGCACAGTACCTGACTCAAAGTAGGAACTTAATAATTGTTTGTTGATCAGTTGGTCAGTTCATAGCCTTCGGGGCTGAAGAGAGATTTCCCCCTCCCTTCTGGGGATGGGTGAGCAGCTCCCAAGGCTTTGAGCTGTTTTCCCCCATCGTTTGTTCATTCCCCAATAAATGCCTCCCTCCCCCTTGTTTTTGCCATCTTTTCACTCTGGTTTGATTTGCTATTGCCCTCAATGTTTATGAAAAACCCAGTTTCCAGGAAGGCTTTTGAGGTTACAGGCTGAGATTTCGTCACCTGCCCTTGTAAGCGCACTGATCACTTTCACACCAACAGTCATGCCTATGGAAAACAGGCTCACAGCCCAAAGGAGGCCAACTGCCTCCACCCGTTTCAACCTTCTCTAGGTGGCACCGTGGCTGCATGCCTCCGGGTGGGCAGGCCTGGGGCCAGGCCTCACTTTCAGGCATCCAGGGGGGAGCTGCAGCATGATGAGAGGCCATGCTTGCTTCTCAGATAATGTATACATTTTCCCAAGCACACAGCCCCCTCTCCTTCATTTTTCATGAGAACTGGCATGAGATGAATGGCGGCGCCTGGCAGAAACGGAGCGCCACGCCAGGCTGATTTATTGACCACTTAGCATTGATGAAGCTACAAACAGGAGTCAAACAGATGTTGCAGCTGCATTTTTCTCTATCAAAACCAGTGGCAGTTTGCATTTTTAACCACTTGTTCAGCAGTCCCCCTCCCAAACATTCCCCGTCCTACTTACTCCACAAAAGGGAGTAAGGGGGGGCAGTACTCACACATGCACAGAAGGGACAAAGGGGGCAATATCCACACATGCACAAAAGGGAGAAAGGGGGCAGTGCCCCCCCATGGACACACACACACACACACACACACACACACTGTTCCCTCAGGTCCCTCTCCTCTTCTCAAGGAAAGATTTTCTGGTCATGGTGATGAATGGACGGACTGAGAGAAGAGATTCTCATTGACTACCCCTCTGGCCAAACTATTCCAGCAGCCTTGCTCTCTCTTCCTTGGGTACAGTGCCTATTCTAACCACAGCTTCAGGGTTGTTGTATGGACTGATGATATGAACACTGAATTTAGAATTAGAGGACCTGAGTTTGGGCTCTGCCACTTACCACCTTGTCACATGGGGCAAGTCATTTAACCTCTGTAGGCCTCAGTTTCCTCATTTGTAAAATGAGTACATTGAACTACATGGCCTCCACTGGGCCTTCCATATCTAGATATTTGATTAAGCCCCATATGCCTACATCTCAGGATCAGACCACTGCTCCTGGCCTGTGCCACCTCCTGCCTTCCTGTCTGGGTTACTGAAAACCAGGATCAGAAGAGAAGTTGAGTTAAGGTGGATTGTAAGATCATAGATTGAGAGCCAAAAATCATCTAGGCCAGCCCCCTCCTTTTACAGAGGAGGAAACTGAGACCCAAAGATGACTTTCCCAAGGTCACTCAGGTAGTAAGTGCTCGGGATTTGAACTCAGGTCCTCTGACTCCAAATCCAGCTTTCTTTCCATTGCACCAAATAGTAGGGAAATGTCTTTGGTGCATGTAGCTCCTGACACACAGTATGTTGGCATCACCCACAAAGGGGCTGATTCCCTGTTTAAGAACTTTCTGTTTCTTTTATCTGATCATAAACTTTTATCTTTCTACCTCTCTAAATCTGCTCCTCATCCTCCCTGTGACCTCTCTCTCCATTCCTCAGTACTATTTCAGGCTATTAACACTCTCCTGTGTTCCCAGTCTTGACTTCTTGATGGTCGTGGTAATGGTATTGAGTCATTTCAGTCATGTCCAACTCGTGACCCCATTTGGGGTTTTCTTGGCAAAGATACTGATGTGGTTTGCCATTTCTTTCTCTAGTTCTTATGATAGATGAGGAAACTGAGGCAAACAGGGTGAAGTGATTTGCTCAAGGTTACACAGCTAGTAAGTGTCTGAGGCTGGATTTGGACTCTAGGATGACTCTTCCTGATTCCAAACCAGGCACTCTAGGCACTATGGCACTACCTAGCTGCCCTGACTCTTGGCAAACCAGTCTAGTTCTACACTACTGTCCGTGTCCTTTTGTTCTATCACCCTTCACATCTTCCCAAACTTCAGCCTAGGATTGCTTCCATCCTCTACCTCTTTCACTCCCATTTATGTTCTCCGAAATGGAACTGGAAGAAATCACAAAGCTATGCGTACTGGGTGTGCTTTTCAGATTTATGCCAGCTGCTCTCAATTGGGTCCTCACTACAGTAAAGCAATCCTATTACTGCTCCTTAATTGGTTCCCTATCCTGTTCACCACAGCAGCTGTTCCAAGCCCTTTCTTCTCTCTTCTAGCCTCCCATGGCCCCTGAACAAAATCTGACCCCATTCAATAAGAGTTTCTTCTTTGCTCTCACTCCCCATCTCGGATCTCTCTGACACAGTCTGCTTCTAACCCATCTTTCATTCCACTGTCTGATGAAGTGGGTCTTCTGCTTGCCGAGTCCCTTTCTGTGTCTCCTTGATCCCACCCTGCCTACTTTGCCTTCTTTAGTAAATGTCCCCTACTATCTCTCTCTCTCCACTTCCCTCTCTCTCCATCTCTCTCTCTGCATCTCTGCCTGTTTGTCTCCTTTTCATTCTCTTTGTATCTACTTGCTCCTTCCTCAGTGCCTACAAATACACCCAAATCTCCCTTGTTCTTTAAAGAACAAACAAAAGCTCATCTCTAGCTCCTACCATACCCACCACCTATTGCCCTGAATCTCTCCTTCCCATTTCAGTTAAACCCTTTAAAAGGCCATCTACAATAATTGCCTCCACCTCCTCCCCTGTCGATGCCTTCTAAACCCTCTCTCCACTCTGGCTTCTGACCTCATTATCTAAAATGGGCCTCTCCTAAGGAAGTTACTCATGGTCTCTTGATTGTCAGATCTAATGGCCTTTTCTCTGTCTTTATCCATCTTGATCTGTCTTCAGTATCTGACTCCGCTTCTTGGATACTTACTCTCCTCTCTCTAGATGGCTCTTCCTTGCTTCTCCTCCTGCTTGCCTGACCACTCCTTCTCAGTCTCTTTTGCTGGATCTTCCTTGTTTCATACCCCCTAGCTATGATTGATCCCAAGGCTCTGACCTGACCCTGTTGTCTTTTTTCTCTATACTCTCTCACTTAATGACCTCACCAAGCTCCTATAGGTTTAAATATCATCTCTAGGCAGATGATTCTCAGATCTTTTTATTCAGCTCTTGTTTCTCTCCTAAGCTTCAATCTTGGATCACCAGTTACTGTATATTTAGAATTGAATATTCCATGGGCATCCCAAACTCAACATGTCCAATACAGAACCCTTTGTTATTGTTGTTCATTCATTTTAGTCATGTCTGACTCTTTGTGATTCCATTTGGGATTTTCTTGGCAGAAATACTGGAGTGGTTTGTCATTTCCTTCTCCAGCTCATTTTACAGATGAGGAAACTGAGGCAAAAGTGGTTAAGTGACTTGCCCAAAGTCACACACCTAGTAAGAATCTGAGGCTGGATTTGAACTCAGGAAGATGAGTCTTCCTGATTTCAGGCTTTCAGCTCTGTGCACTATGGTGCTATCAGAATGCCCACAGACCCCTTTATTTTCTAGTCTAAACCTTCCCCTCTTCTAAAATTCCCTATTACTGTTGAGACCTCAATGCCTGAATCAAGACATCACCCCAAGATGTTATTGGTCATTGGTCCTCTTCGAAAATAAAGGACAAACAAGAACAATTATTGTTCAGATCTACCACTGTCTTTCTAATCACCAAGGTTCACATTCTCAGCATTGTCCTCTCCTCTCCATCACTCACCCCACAAGCCTGATCAGGTGCTAAACCTCATTTCCTTATCTACAATATCTCTTATACATGGCAGCCATGACCCCACTTTACACATGGACTGGCAGTAGCCTTCTGGTTGGCTTCCCAGCCTCAACTTTCTCCAGTTGGAAGCTTCCTCTACTTAACTGCCAAAGTGATTTTCTTAAAGCATAGGCTGATGTCCTTAATAAAGACCAGTGGCTCTCTGTTGCCTCCAGTATCAAATTTTAAATCCTGTATTTGAAATGTAAAGTTTATCACTATATGGCTTCTTCTAACTGATATATTTTCCACTTCTCAGTGCCCTCTGACACAGCCACATTGGCTCACTTCCTGTTCCTTGCACACATCACTCCATCTCTTGACTCCATACCTTTGCATTGGCTATTCCTCATGCCTGGAATGCCCTCCCTCCCAACATCCTCCTTTTAGAATCCCTGATGTCCTTTAAGTCTCAGTTCAAGCACTACATCCATGAACCCTGTCTTGCTGTGCCCCTAGCTGCTACTGTCATTCCCTTCAAGGTTACTTTCTATGTATCCTATATATACACCCATGAATGTACATGTTGCCTTCTTTGTTAGAACAGGGGATGGATTTTTTTCCCCTTTGTTAGTATCCCTGGTGTCTAGCACAGTGCCTGTGGCATATAGTATATAGGCATATAGTAAATGTTTAATAAGTGCTTATTATGATTGATTGACTGACTGATTAGTAGCCTCATTTTACCAATGAGGAAACAGACTCAGTCAAACCTGTTGAGTGTTATTCCCAGGATCACACAGAGCCAAGTTTCATAGACTCACAGGACTTGGAGCTGAAAGCATTCTTAATCCACCAATTTGATAATAAGGAAATTGACCCTTAAGAGGTTAAATGACTTGCTTTGAGCTGGGATCTGATTGAAAGCCAAGTACTCTAGCTCTGGGGCCACAACCTTCCTATTTTCCTCCTCTTGTCTCCCTTTCCTTCTCTTTCCTTTCACCTCGTCCCTAGTCTAGGTTATTACCCACTCCCTTCTCTCCTTCACCTTTCTCCTTCCTCCATCTTCTCTCCTCTACTTCCTCTGCCTTAGACCTGCCCTCCAAGCTGAAAAAGCCTTGACCTGTTGACCTGAAATTGAGATGGGAGCCGAGGCCCTTTCCCATGTCTTCTTCTGGACCAAGCCCAGAAAGCTTTGCTTTTTTGTGAGCAGAGAGGCCTCATTTTAGCTAATCAAAGCAGGAAAAAATCCTACCCAGCCTTCCCCTGCCTCTCATTTTATGTTATGTGCTAGCTAGCCCCGGGCAGGAGATTCTGTAAACTTGTACCATTTTCAACTGGAGCTGCCCTATATTAATCCCAATCACAGGTGGCTGCTGGCGGCTGCCGCTGGCCTGGTACATGCTCGCCCTGCACCAGCAGCTGTCAAAGATTTGCACAAATAGTAACCATCATTGAGTCGGTGATACTTGGTTGTTCAAAGTGATTTTATTTACTCAAATCCCCAGTCGCCTGCCATTAGGAAGATTCAATCACGACTGAAACCTTCCTTCTCCAGCCCCTTGTGAGCCAACCACTCATTCCCCACTCCCCCTGCCACTCCCTCCCCAGATCCAACCTGGCTTCCTATATAACCTCCCAGGGAAGCCGGTAGACTAGTCTCTCAACAAAGCAAAGGAGCCATGGTTGGGGGCAGGGGGCAGGAATATGGCTGAATCTACTTGTAGGGAGCCCAGGTCAGGGTCATCAGAGGAGCTCGAAGGGACCTTACAGGCCATTGAGTCTAAAACAGCCTCAAGGTCACATGTGGCCCTCTAGGTCTGAATCCATTTGCATTCAGTCAAAGGCTGAAGGTTCCTCACCCCGGAACCTCATTACTAAGGGTTAAATGATCTGCTAAGGTCACTTAGCTAGCAAATATCTGAAACAGGATTTGAACCAGAGGCCTCCCCACTAGACCATGTTGTTTGGACCAGTTCTCCCTGTGACCTTGACAAGGCATTTTTGCTCTTATCTGTACAATGGTTATGGTAAGATCCCTTCCATTCTATGATTCTATAAAGAGAACACAGATAAAAAAATCAATAGGTCTAGGAAAAATAGGCAGGGAATATAATACAACTAGTTTTCTTCTTCATCATCTTCTCCTTCTCCTCTTCCTTCTTCTTCACCTACTCTTTCCTCCTCCTCTTCCTCTCCTTCTCTTTTTTCTTCTCCTTTTTCTTCTCCTTCTCCTCCTCCTTTTTCTTCTCCTCCTTCTTCTCCTTCTCCTCCTCTTCCTCTCCTCCTCCCCTTCTTCCTTCTCCTTCTCCTCCTCCTTTTTCTTCTCCTTCTTCTCCTCCTTCTTCTTCTTCTCCTCCTCTTCTTCTCCTTCTCCTTCTCCTCCTCTTTTCCTCCTCCTCCTTTTTCTTCTTTTCCTTTTCCTTCTCCTCCTCCTCCTTCTTTCCAAGTACTGGACTTCAAACAAACAAGTAAATACAGCATCCATTTTACAGTTAGGGTGAACTTCACTTCTTAGCTCTCAGGTTCTTTCAACCTCGCCTGCTCTAGAACTAGGGTGGGGCCTCTGGGGCTTAACTGTTGGGCACCTAAATTTAGATGGTATGAAAAACATTTGTGCTGCTTTAGAGGTGGAAATAATCACTAAGTGTAGTACCTAGCAAGCCAGACTGGGTGGAGCAGCTAGGTGGAGCCTGGAGTCTCAAAGAACCTGGAGTTCAAATCCAGCCTCAGACACTAGCTGTGTAATCCTGGGCAAGTCACTTAACTGTGTTTGCCTCACTTTCCTCACCTGTAAAATGAGTTGGAAATGGCAAATCACTTTTTTAAGAAAACCCCAAATGGAGTCACAAAGAGTCCGAACAACCAATAATAACCAAACCAAACAACCAAACAACAATAATAAGCCAGGCTAATTAGCTAAATGGGAAGCCACCACAGAGGGCTGCTTCCTCCACGCTCAGGCCCCACCATCTCTCTTTGCTAGTGATGACTTTATGGTCTCTCAGGGACTTGTTCTCCCCCCATGAAGCAGTGGCCTAGATATTCTCTCCAAACAGGGTTTTGTACCCAAGGGCTGAAGTCTCTCCTTTTCCTCTCCTCAACTGATATTATCTGTAAAAGTTTCTCCAGGATGTCTTTTTCAGCTTCTTCTAGGTACAGCTACTTCCTGTCATCGCCCCATGTTACAATTTCCCCACAGTGTGATTTTCCTAAGGTTCTGATTGTGTTCAGAAGGGCCACAGTAGGATATGTAGCAGGGCTTTCATCTCCAGGGATGTCTGACACCAGAGCTCCCTGCCGTGCCCAGACTCTGTTTGCCAGGGGTTCGAGATCACAGAGAAGCAGCAGTTGGCTTGCTGGGCCCTGACTAATCACAGTCTATCAGCTTGGCCTTACCCAGATAGGGGGTTTACTCTTGATCCTCAGGGCTAGGCCCTTCCATGTGGCAATTACTGTGGAAGGATGCTCTGCTCTCCAGCTTGAAACACCAGAGGAACTCAGAGTATTGGAAATTAGATGGGAAGGATGACTTGAAAGTTGTGACAGCCCATTGGGAAAATCAAGAGATCTGGGCTCTGATGACAGATGAATGCATGAATGAGTGGGTGAATGAATGAATGAATGAATGAGTGAATTAATGAATTGAAAAGCAATTAGTAAATCCTTGCTCTTTGCCAAGCATTATGCTAAGTGCTGGGGATAGAAAAACAAAAGAAAGGAGATAGTCTTTGCCCTCATCTAGGATCTTCCCTCAGTTCATGGGACCTCCTTGCCCTGCTCCCACCACTGCCTGGTCACCCTGGATGGTCCTCTCCAAGGTCTGTCCCCTTTCTCCAATTGGTGAATTCTTCCTGAGGGCTCCATGTTGTAGAAGCCTGACTTGGCTTCATTCATTCTCCTGACTTTCTGAATTTCAAAACCAGAACCATTGTTTCCCTTCACTCCTGCCCTCATCCCTCTTTTGTGTGCTGCCTTTCCTCACTAGAAGGTAAGCTTCTTGAGGGCAGGGACTATCCTTTTTGCTAGTATTTGTATCTCCAACACTCAGCACAGTGCCCAATATATAGGGAGTCCTTAATAAATGCTTGTTGGCTTCCTTCTTTCCCTCAAGAGGCTTACATCTAATTGGGGGAGATAAGACATGTAGGGGAATGGAAGTCAAGGAGAGATAGTTTAACTTGGAAAATGTCAAGGAGTAAAGAAAAATGGGTGGGGCTACCTAGACATAGTAGACACTCACCCCCAATCAGGATGGGGGTACCCCAGGGCAGAAAGGGTTAAAACTCCAGGGTAGATTCTCTGGCATGAGGGTACTGAGGCAAGGCATCATGTCGGTGACATTGGGGAAATCATTTGACTTTTCTGGGTCTTTCTCATTTGTAAAACGGACACTATACTATCATACCAACCAAAGTTGGATAAACAGAAGGGCTCTGGATCTGGAGTCAGAAGACCTGACTTCAAGTCCCAACTCAGCCATTCACTAGTCATGTGATCTTAGAAGCAGGATTACCTACCTCTAAGCCTCAGTTTCCTTATCTGTAAAATAATGATGATAATAGCTGTCACCTAGTGCAGTAGTTAGGGTAGTGGATTTGGAGTTGGAAGGTCTGGATTCATACCCAGCCTAAGACACATACTAGCTGGGTAAGTAGACTCAGTAATCTTAAATCACTCTGCCAACTCTCTGTCCATGGTCCTGGTCCCTATCTTGAAGTGCTGTTTTGTGGCTCAAATGAAGTAATGTATATTGAAGTACCAGGCAAACCCTTTTGGTCCTAGGATAAAAATGAGTTAACCAATGGAAAAACACCATTGAAGAGTTTCCACCGTCATAGAGTTAGTATGGTAACACCCCGTTATTAGCTAACTTGTTGAGAAAGCATGGAGTAATGGTTAGAAACCTAACCAGGGAGTCAAGAAGAGAAGTACTCAAGTGCCACCTCTGTCTGACTCATAATGGCTGTATTGTTCTGGGCAAATTATTTCACCCCTCTTAACATCTCATGTGATAAATAGCAGAAAAATTGCCAGTCAGCATCAGTAGAGGGAGTTTCTTCACCAGGACTTCCCTCCATGGATGAAATCATAGTCTTCAGGAGGAAAAAATGATTGTTATCCTCTAACTGGATTGTGTGATATGCCATTAGGGCTTTCTCCCTGGTGAGAGGAAGAGGAGGCATGAAATAATGACCAAAAGAACACTGGTGGTGGAGCCAGAGAACCAGGTTCAAATCCCAGCTCAGCTCCTTGCTACTTCTGCAACCTCTGGCAAGTCACTCCCCCCTGACCCCACCTCAGTTTCTTCTGTTAAATGACATATACTAGTGACCATAAGCTCCCTGGGAGCAGGGACTACCTGCTTACAATGCTATGAGACTGTAAATTCCTTGAAGATAGGGGTGCTTTGATATTTATGCTGTAAACTCCAGGACTTGGAATATATTAATAAATGTTTGTTTACTAGGGTAGAGTGGAAAGGGAAGGGGGGGTGTTTCTTGTGCAAGGGTGAATGTTCTCTTCTCACCACTTCCTCCCTACAGGCAAGGGTTTCTAATAGCACTGGAGAGGGGAGCAGGCCATAAATGTACCTGCAGGACAGAAGTTGGGACCTTCTCAGGTTACCCACCAATTTTAGGGCCTCAGCAGCTACAACTTCATCCAAAGATAGAAAATTCCTAAAAATGTTCCACGAATACCCCATTCAGGGGCTTCCTATTACATTAGCAATGAATGGACAAATGAATGAATGAATGAATGAATGAATGAATGAATGAATGAATGAATGAATGAAAAAGCCATCATCAAGCATTCACTATGTGCCAAAGACTGTGTTGAATTCTGGGGTACAAGTACAAAAGTGAGACAGTCTCTCCTGTCAAACTTATATTCTAATGAGAGGAAATAACATATATAGGGAAGAGTGGTCAGCTTTGGAAAGTCTCAGTCATGGGGAGTAGAGCCATAGGGAATTAGATGGATATACCCTCTCTGGGAGCTATGGTGGTACTCATTTGGTTATGGTTCCAGAACTAGACGTGGGGAGCTGGACAATGACATGGAAAAAGGGAATAAAGGTGGTAGAGGTCCACCTAGGAGGGTGGGCCAGGTGAGAGACTAACCAATCAGAAGGATGAAACCCTAGGAAAGGAGTTCTGGGTTAATACCTTCTTTGAGGTATTTTGTCTAGTGAGAACTGGCTACAGCTTCCTTGGTTTTCACCCTTCCCATCACCACCAACTCAATAGTAGTGACCCCGTTGGGTAGTTTATATAGGTGGCCCATCCAGGGGGCATGGAACAGAGGAATCATAGACTTCCTTCTGAATTTAGAGGTTACCCGTGGGACCTGGAGGGAAGTTGAAGATGGCTAATGCCAGTGTATTGAAAAAGATCCATACATAAATCACCAAATGGTTTCAGGAAGAACCTAGGCCCAGGAGGCTTGGAAGGGTCATCTAGGAATACCTGGGTAGTGGCAGAGTAGGGAGTCTTGAAACATTCTGGTTTCAAAGTAAGATCTGTTCTCTTGCTTGGATTAGTTCAGGAGCAAATGGATGGGCAGGGGGAGATGAAAGGATGTAGCCAATCTGAGGAGAGTCCCTTGGTCCTTCACCAACTCTCCTTGTGTTCTCTCTCCTAGAACCCTGATATTGTACTGGTGCACTATCTGAATGTCCCAGCCATTGAAGATTGTGGCAAGCCCTGTGGCCCCATCCTCTGCTCCATCAACACTGACAAGAAGGAGTGGGCAAAATGGACGAAGGAGGAGCTCATTGGGCAGCTCAAGCCAATGTGTGAGTATACCCAAGCCTGGACTGGGCTCTCCCACACATTCAGAGAAATGAGGAGCATATTCTTTAGCCTCCAGGGGTTACAGTGTCCACTGTAGCCCACCTAGGGTAGGCTGGTTGGTTGCAAGACTGAGCTACCAACTTATACTTCTATTATTACATAAAAGCTTATATTTAATAAGATATATACTCTTATCTGTTAATGATCTGGCAATATCTCAAATCTTTTGGGGCCAGTACTTTTGAGATTTACCTGCAAGATGAACCCCAATAATTAAAGACACAATTTTTAGAGAGACAAAGAGAAAAAGGAATATTGAATTAGAGTTATCAGGAACATGAATTGTGGGGGAAATTCTTAGCCTAATCACAGACATATGAACCAAGTATAAGTTAAGATATACAAAGCATACAGATTATCAGGAGAAATCCCCAGATCAGTATAAACATGCAAATACATTATCATAGCAAGAAAATCCATTTTGTTATAATGTAGAGTACAAGTCAAAAAAGACTTTATTACATATATAATAAAGAAAGATGCGTCAGTTGGCACATAGAAAAGTAGGTCTCCATAGGGCAAATGGGCTTCTGAATATAAACCATTTCTCATAGGGACTTATAGGACAACGAAAACACAGTCGTCTGAATTTACAACCAGTCAGACGTTGACCTTGGGGAAAATTTATTGTGTTTTGGGGGAGGAAAGACAGAAACTTTGTAATCTGTTGGTCTGTCATAATCTGCCACTTGCCTTAGGGGGTCCAGTCCAAAGTACACTGCTTGTCTTTTGGTTATATTTGCACAAGAATTGTGATAAAGGAAGATAAAATATAAAGATTCAATGTGACTGCCCATTTTACATTGAAATGGGGATTTGCTCTCAAATGGCATTATTCATGGCAAGAAAGAGGCATTATGATACTTGCCCTCTCTACTACCACCCCAACAAGAAAAACAAATGGTTCCTAGGTGATGAAAATAAAATCCTTACCAACAATTCTAAAAATGTGTGACATACCATTATTCTTAAAAAGATGATGCCAATGGAATACCAATCAATACCTGTCACAGACCTAATGGGGCCAGCCATGTGGCCACCTGTGAAGGATAAAAACACCATAGACACCACAGACTCCTTGGTCTACCAGAGAAATGAGGAGAGAAAGAGAGAGAGACAGACAGAGAGACACAGAGAGAGAGAGACACAGAGAGAGAGAGACAGAGAGAGAGAGAGAGAGACAGAGACAGAGAGACAGAGACAGAGAGACAGAGACAGAGAGACAGAGAGGAGAAAGAACTCAGCTTCCTTGTGCCACCCAAAGGAAGCAAGGCCAATTAGAAAGAAGCAAAGAATTTACATTCTCCAAGACACCAGGCAGAGAAGAAAGAGTGAGAAAGAAAGTGGCTAGAAGGAAAGCAGGGTCAAGAGAACGAAAACTTGTGTCTTGAAACTTTTATTTCCTACTTCCATTCTAATCTGGTCATATGCTCCTAGTTAGGTTGCTTCTCAATCAGATCTAGGGATACTCAGTTCTGCCCCCTTGAGGGCCAGAAGCAGAATCATGCCTTCTATGCCCCAAGCCCTGCTAAATTTGAAGGTCAGTGGAGATTGCCTTCTCATTTTTCTAAGGAGTCAGTTGTGAATCAAGGGGTCCTGCCCCAGTAATAACAGAAAGCTACGATCTTAATCATGACCAATTATTGTGGAGCACTCACTCTTTCCTAAGATTTCCTGCCAAGGAAGGAGAAATCGGGATTTTCTGCCCCCTTCCCATCTTAAATAGCTAGAAAATAATTTTATGTCAGTTGACAGCTTAAGATATTGAGAAGAGTTTCTGGGTAGACAGGCTCCTAAACTCAAGAATCTGGAACTCCAAGGAGGTTCACAAAAACACTGTGAATCAAGGGGAAGATGCTGAAAGCAGCTACCAGCTGTCCAACATCACATAATTGTCTGTGCCACCAAATATTCTTCTTAGTACTCTGAAAATTAAACCTCTCATTGTCTATACCTAAATTGTACAATGGCAAGAGATGGAGGAAGAAAAGAAGGAAGGAAGAAAGGAAGGAAGGAAGGAAGGAAGGAAGGAAGGAAGGAAGGAAGGAAAGAAGGAAGAAGGAAAAGAAAAAAGAAATTGCAAGTTTTTCAGAAAGTTTAAAGGAGGGTACATTTTGCATTACATTAACAGAAACATATGTATATATACATATACAGACACATGCTACAAAGCATTTTTCCTTATAAAGTATTTTCATATCTGTAATTTGCCTATTTAAAATAAAAGAAGTGAAACAGGCATTTTTTAGATTATAAACTGAGTCACTGGGAACCTCATCATAGGGCACATTTTAGAAGGATAAGCTTGAGAGCATCCAGAGAACAGAGACCAGGACAGCAAAAGTCCTCCAGATGAGACCTTGTGAAAAACTAGTTGAAGGAATGAGAGATATTTAGCTTGGAAATGAGAAGGCTTGGGAAGACATAATTATCTGAATATGAAGGGTTGTCATGTGAAAAGGGCTGGGCATTCAGATTGTCACCAGAAGGCAGAAATGGGAACAAAGGTTAGAAATTGCAAGGAAGCAGCTTTAGTCTTGATGTCAAGGAAAACTTCCTAGTCATGAGAGCTGTCCCAAAGGGCAATGGGCAGCTTGGAAAGGGGAGTGGCTCCCTCCTCACTAGAGAGCTTCAGGGGAAAGGTAGGAGGACCATTTGCTGGAGATGTCATTGAAGGCACCCAGCCTGGTACAAGTCAGAGTAGATCACCTCTTTCTGTGCTTTGGACTCTGAGATTCTATATTTTGATGAGTTAAGGCTAAGGTCACACAACAAATTAGGGGTGGCAGAGCTAGTGCCAGAAGGCTGATCTCCTGCCTCCTGGACCTGGACCAAGATGACCAAAGCAAGATATCAGGTTTAGGGACCCCTTAACTGGCCAGAGACACACTGAGGCTAAAGATCTCACTTTCTTTCAGGCCCCTTCATTTTCCCATGACCTCCTCAGGCTTTCCTCACCCGCTCCAGGATGCAACTCAGTCTGGTCAGACCATTCTAGACAGTTCTGCTCCATCTGGGTGGTAGATGGATGACTGTAATTGAGTTGGATTTCATTTTTGTCAGCAAAGAGCTACGTTCAGAGGCATCTGTCAGGTGCGAATGGCTGAATGCAAAATACCAAGCCCGTCAGGGAATTCCTTGCCCAAGGAACTGGTGCCCGGCTTGCTCCTAATTGACACAGGCTGCAGCTCCCCAGAAGCTGCTGGAGAAAGGACAGTTGTTCCCTGCCATTGGCCAGCTGGGCTCCCAAAGAGTGGCGTGTTTGCCAGTCACATCCTATAAAATTGTGTGTCCTCCAGAATGCCGGCTGGGGACTGTGATGCCACAAGATACTTGCATGAAAAGAATCATTACATATTTATCAGGTAGGGACCCAGGAAAGGAAGGCAGCAGGCTTGCAAACCCAGGACCATCTCCACAGATGTGGTTTGTCTGAGCCCTTTAGAAGTACAGGATCTTCCCCTAGCAGCTGGCTTTGGTGGGGCAGAGATTTCTCCAACATAACCCAGTTTGTTTGTAATGGGCAAGTTGAAACCCAGCCCTTCCTAGGGAACGGAAAATAATTACCCCTTCCCATCCCTCTCTTAGCTGAGGGGCAATCTCACCTTAATTTTTTGAGAAAAAATAATGCCCGACATTTACACTGACTTTAAAGGTTTATAAGCAAGTCAATAAGCATTTATTAAGCACTGGCTATATATGCTTTACATTCATTTTCTCATCTGATCCTTATAATATCTGGGAGGCCTATTTCTTGGTGGATAGAGTTCTGGGCTCAGTGGCAGAAAAACAAGTTCAAATCTTGCCTGAGACACTTAACTAGCTATGAAATCTTGGTTGTCCATTAACCAACCTCTCAGCCTTGGTTTCTTCATCTGTAAACAAAAGGATTGGATTCAATGTGAAGGGGATGGGAATAAGCATTTATTAACCTCCTACTGTGTATCAGGTCCCCATGTTAACTCTTTTTTTTTCATTTTTTCAAGAACTCTTTTTTTCTTTTCTTTTTTAAAATTTATTTATTTAGTTTTAGTTTCATCATTCATTTCCACAAGATTTTGAGTTCCAAATTTTCTTCCTATCTTTCCCCTCCCCCCACCCAAGACACTGTACCTTCTGATTACCCCTTCCCCCAAACAGCCCTCCCTTCTATCACAGCCCTCCCTTCCCTTTTCCTCATCTTCTCTCTTTTCTTGCAGGGCAAGACAGATTTCTATACCCCATTACCTGTATTTCTTATTTCCCAGTTGCATGCAAAAACAATTCTCAGCATTCATTCCTAAAACTTTGAGTTCTAATTTTTCTCCCTTCCTCCCTCCCTGCCCATCCCCACTGAGAGGCAAGCAGTTCAATATAGGCTATACATGTGTAGTTATACTAAAGACTTCCATAACAGTCATGTTGTGAAAGACTGACCTTATTTCCCTCCATCCTATCCTACCTCTCATTTATTCTATTCTCTCTTTTGACCTTGTCCCTCCCCAAAAGTGTTTACTTCTAATTACTCCCTCCTCCCATTTGCCCTCCCTTCTATCATCCCCCCACACCCCACTCATCCCCTTCTATCCTTCTTTCCTGTAGTGCAAGATAGATTTTCAGACCAAATTGAGTGTGGATGTTATTCCCTCCTTAAACCAAATGTGATGAGAGTAAGTTTCACTTTTTCCCTCTTACCTCCCCCCTTTTTCCCTCCATTGAAAAAGCTTTTTCTTTCATCTTTTATGAGAGATAATTTGCCCCATTCCATTTGTCCCTTTCTCTTCCCAATATATTCCTCTCACCCCTTAATTTTATTTTTTTAGATATAATCCCTTCCTTCTCAACTCATCCTGTGCCCTCTTGTCTATATGTATATAATCCCTCCAACTACCCAAATACTGAGAAAATTCTCAAGAGTTACAAATATCTTTCCATGTAGGAATATAAGCAGTTCAACTTTAGTAAGTCCCTTATGATTTCTCTTTCCTTTTACTTTTCCATGCTTCTCTTGATTCTTATGTTTGAAAGTCAATTTTTCTATTCAATTCTGGTCTTTTCATCAAGAATGCTTGAAAGTCCTCTATTTCATTGAATGATCATCTTTTGCCCTGAAGTATTATACTCAGTTTTTCTGGGTAGGTGATTCTTGGTTTTAATTCTAGTTCCTTTGACTTCTAGAATATCATATCCCAAGCCCTTTGATCCCTTAAAATAGAAGATCTAGACCTTGTGTTACCCTGATTGTATTTCCACAATACTCAAATTGTTTCTTTCTGGCTGCTTCCAATATTTTCTCCTTGACCTGGAAACTCTGGAATTTGGCTACAATATTCCTAGGAGTTTTTCTTTTTGGATCTCTTTCAGGAGGTGATCAGTGGATTCTTTCAACATTTATTTTACCCTCTGGTTCTAGAATATCAGGATAGTTTTCCTTGATAATTTTATGAAAGATGATGTCTAGGCTCTTTTTATGATCATGGCTTTTAGGTAGTACCCTGATTTTTAAATTGTCTCTCCTGGATTCATTTTCCAGGTCAGTTGTTTTTCCGATGAGATATTTCACATTGTTTTCTATTTTTTCATTCTTTTGGTTTTGTTTTGTAACTTCTTGGTTTCTCATAAAGTCATTAGCCTCCATCTGCTCCATCCTAATTTTTAAAGAACTATTTTCTCCTTTTGAACCTCCTTTTCCATTTGGCTAATTCTGCTTTTTAAAGCATTCTTCTCATTGGCTTTTTGGACCTCTTTTGACATTTGGGTTAGTCTACTTTTAAAGGTGCTATTTTCTTCAGCATTTTTGGGGGTCTCCTTTAGCAAGCTTTTGAATTGCTTTTCATGATTTTCTTGCATCATTCTCATTTCTCTTTCCAATTTTTCCTCCACCTCTCTTACTTGATTTTCAAAATAATTTTTGAGCTCTTCCATGGCCTGAGACCATTGCATATTTTTTGAAGGTTTTTGGATGTAGAAGCCTTGACTTTTATGTCTTTCTCTGATGATATGTTTTGTTCTTCCTCATCCAAAAGGATGGAAGAAAATACCTGTTCACCAAGAAAGTAATCTTCTATAGTCTTATTTTTTCCCTTTTGGGGGCATTTTTCCAGCCAGTTACTTGACTTTGAGTCCTTTGTCAAGTGGAGGGTATACTCTAGGGATCTATAAGTTCTCAGTTTCTCCAAGGTGACACAGTCAAGGGAAAGGAGTTTACTCCTCTCCTGGCCTGCACTCTGGAAGCAACGATAAGCACTCTTTTCTGCCATCATCTGTGAGTAGGAGTCCCTCTCCAGAGCCTCCACCAGTTCCACCACACCAGCCCTCCCCCTCACCCCAGGACAGCCACTCAGAACTGAGACCCAGATCGGTTACTCATCTCCCCCAGGGTCTTTAGGCAGAGGACTCCAAAAATGGATGCTTCTCCCACAGTGACTGCTGCCGCCCTGTGGCCAGTGGTAGGGCCAGACTCTGCTCCCTTCTCACCCAGGTGAAAGAGCTTTCTCATTGACCTTTAAAGCTATCTTTGGTGTTTGTGGGTTGAGAAATCTGGGAACTGCAGCTGCTACCTGTGATTCTGCGCCCTGAAGCCTGCTCTTGTCCTGTATGTATCATTCAGCATGGTAAAGGCTGAGCTGTGCTTCACTCAGAGCCTGGTGTGATGGACCTTTCCTGACAGCCTTCCAGACAGTCTTGACCTGGAAATCTCTTTAACTCTGTTGTTTTGTGGCTTCTGCTGCTCAAAAATTTGTTTAGAGTCATTTTTTATAGGTATTTTATGGGTTATGAGAGTAGAGCTAGAGCAGGTCCATCTTTCTATTTCACCATCTTGGCTCCACCCTCATGCTAAATTCTTTATAAATATTATCTCATTTAGTCCTCATAACAACCATGAGAGGTAGGTGCTAGTATTAACCCTGTTTTATAGGTGGGAAATTGAGGCAGACAGAGGTTAAATGACTTTCCCAGGGGTCACACAGCTAGTAAGTATCTGAAGCCAGATTTGAACTTGGTTCTTCCTGACTCCAGGCCCAGTGCTTTCTCTGCTGTGTGGGCCTCTAAGGTCTCTTCCAGGCCAAATCTAAGATTATGTGATGTACTCATGGAAACTGAGTCTCAGTGAGGCAAAATGACTCCGCAAACATCACATAAATAATAAGAAGAATAAACATGTTGCTACTTAAGGTTTACAGAGCACTTTATCTACATTATCTCACTTAAACTTCACCACACTCCTGGGAGATTGGTGCTACTATCACTCCCTGTTTTACACATGAGGAAACCAAGGCTCCAGTGGTTAAGTGATTTGTTCAAGCTCACAGTGCTAGTGTCTTCAGAAGGATTAGAACTCAGCTCTTCCTGACTCTAAGACCCTCATGCCACCTAATACACTCTATCTAGCTGTAGAAAGGTCTCCTATGGGATGCTTTGGAACAAGGGAGTCAAGTGGGAGCCATTAAAAGGATCCCTGCATGACACATTGACAGGGAAAACAGCATATCTTCGTGATATTTTTCTGTTGTATTTCTTATTTATCTTTTTAAATATTTCCTAATTACATTTTTAGCTGGTTGGGCAGACCCTTTTGCTTTGGGAGATGTTCTACTCCCCTGATGTCACATCCCCATAAGTACGTGAGCATCATTTTTAAAGTCAGAGACAGGAGTCAGCTGCCAAATATCAAGCATCAGAGAGGAGAGAGAATGAATCCAAAGGTCAGGTGTTAGAAGGGACCTGGGCCTCCATCTCGCCCCCTGTATGACCTAACCAGTGTTCACCCAAAGATACCCCAAGGCATCCCATTCCTCTTTGAGACTGCTCTACCAGGAAATTTTGGACTTTTTGATTTTTTCTGACTCTGAACCTCAGTTTACTTTTTTGCATCTTCCATTCATTGCCGTTAGTTCCACCTTCTAGGGGAACTAGTTAAACCTCTGTCATCTTGCTATTCCATGTGCTGCCACATCCCCTTCTTCACCCCAACCCTTCCCTTTTCTGAGCGATCTTCTCTGGGTTTGGACCAGTGGGGCAGAGAGCCCAGACTTCTCTCTATCTAGAAAGAAGCTATGTCCTGCCAGAAGCTTCAAACAAATCATGATTAGACAGGAAGTCTTTTCCTGGCTCCATTTTCCCCTCAACCCCCCGGGACAGTGTCAAAACTAGAAGAGCGAGTCTGCATAAGAAGCTTTGTTGCATATCTGAAGTGGGCCTTTTTTAATCACAAGCTCATAGATTTGAAGCAAGAAGAGATTGGGGACTCTTTTTTATAGACAGAGGAGAGGGTAGCGCACAAGGATCTCTGAGAGACACTAAGAGAGATTAAGGGACTTGTCCAGGGTGAAATAGCTAAGTGCCCACTGCAGGATTTGACCTCAGGCCTCCCTAAGCCCAATACTAGGAAAATGGCTCTGGCAGTCTAAGAACAAGGTATTTGTTTTACCTTGTTTTGGTGATCAGCTCACTATATGACCCTGGGCAAGTAAGTCCTTTTCCCTCTCTTAGCCTCATTTTTTCTCTTCTGTCAAATACTTTTTAAAGCATTCTTCTCATTTGCTTTTTGGACCTCTTTTGCCATTTGGGTTAGTCTACTTTTAAAGGTGTTATTTTCTTCAGCATTTTTGGAGTCTCCTTTAGCAAGCTGTTGATTCGCTTTTCATGATTTTCTTGAATTGCTCTCATTTCTCTTCCCAATTTTTCCTCCACCTCTCTTACTTGATTTTCAAAATCCTTTTTAAGCTCTTCCATGGCCTGAGACCATTACATATGGTCTCCATTGCAAATGGAGGGGTTGGGCTAGGTGACCCCTAAGTGGTCAGACCACTAAGCCTCTCAAAATTTGAGATTCTATGATTCAAGTTTCAATGAAAGACTCAGTCATGAGGTCCCCTAAAGAAGGATGGACTGATCAATCAGAATAGAGAGGGATGTGGGATGCCATCAATGGAAGGCATTTCATCTCAAGCCCCTGCTTCTTCCTCCAGGAAGCCTTCTTTATCCCCACAGATGCTTGTGCCTTCCCTTTCAATGCTGCCTTATGCCCATCCTTATGCCTTATGCCCATTTTATTTTGTGAGTTTACTGATATATGTGTATATACATATATATGTATACATATACACATACATGTGTATATATATATGTATATATACATATATATATATGTACCTTGGAGCTTAAAACAGTTCCCAGGACATAGTACTTCCTAAATAATGATCACATGACATCACATCACATTTTTGGGAACTCCCTCTGCCAACACACAAAGTGTCCTGACTATGGCTTAGTACTTAAGGCTCAGAGAGGGTAGGCTGCTTGTCCAAGATCACACAGCTAAACAGGATCTGAACTCAGGTCTTCTTTACTCCAAGCCCAGTACTCTAGCCTCAAATCTTCTCTGCACCATGAAATAACTTCAGAACTTGCACTTATTTCATCCTCTTTCTAAATTCTGAAGATTATGAAGTCTGAAAGGGTCGTTGATTGCTGGTAACAACCTGTCCATCTATGAAAAGAATTCTTTCTTATAGACTCCTCCAAAGATCTCTCCTTTCACTTGGCTTTCCATAGTTCTCTGCCAGGAAAATGAGAGAATGGTCACACTACTGCCCTATCCTTGTCTAGGCTTTATGAGATGTCTTCAGTGCTGGCCCATTTGGAAAACGATGCTCCGAGGCCCCAGGGAGCAGTTGCTTGGGCCCAGTAAGCCCCAGCCCCTTCTGGGCTTGACCCTTGTTGCCAAAGGGATCTGGCCAGGGAGTGCACTTGAGGGAAGATAAGCCTCTTGAAGTGGTCAGCACAGTCCAGGCCTGAGTGACTAAGCTCCGCTTCCTTCAGTCTCTGCTGCCTCAAACAACCCTGAGCCCATGTTCTGTTCCACCCAACAAGCATCGATGAAGCATCTGCTGTATTTCAGGTGCAGTACTAGGCCTGAGGAGACAAAGGCCAAAGAGGCCAAGGCCGCTGACCTCAAGGGGCACATTGCCCAGGTATTCTCTGGACGTTATCTCTTAAACCTTCTTCCTTCCTGTCTCCTTATTCATTTGTCCATTGAATAAGCAATTATCAAGTTGCCACTTGTGCAAAAGACTGTTGGGAGCTAAGGAGGCAAAACACAAAGGAAAACTGCCCCTGCCTTTGAGGATGCTACATTCATCGGCATTATGCCTTCTACATCCCTTCTTTGCACCTCTCTCTTCATCTGTATTGTTCAGTTGTTTTTCAGTCGCTCATCATGACCCCATTTGGGGTTTTATTGGCAGAGATATTGAAGGGGTTTGTCTTTTCCTTCTCTAGCTCATTTTGCACATGAAAAAACTGAAGCCAACAGGGTTAAGTGACTTGCCTGAGGTCACCTAGCTAGTAAGATTTGAACCCAGGCTGATGTCTATCCAATAAATATTTATTAAGCACTTTAACAGATACTTGTGTTCAAAAGAATGCTCCAGGAGCTAGGGATATGAGGACCAAGGAGAAAGCAGCCCCTGCACTGGATGGAATGCTGTGTTCTTTGGGAATTATCCCTTCCCCATTCCTTTTTTTCCATTCCTCCTCCTTCCATCCAGCTCGAGATCCCTTCATCCACAGGAGCCCCATCCTAGAAAGGCCAAGAATTGGGAAGAAGGGAGAGGAGACCCCTGCTGCCATGTTGGTCAGAAATAACAACCTTCTGGGGTTGATCAGTAGAGTCCAAACAAACCAGAAGAGATGGGGGAATGGGGGATGGGAGAGATATCGGACTAGGACTCCGATGCTTTCACTGAAGGGAAATGTGCAAGCCTGTTCAAAAGCCTGCAGTGCATCAAGAAAATTATGTAAAACTACAGCAAACTCCCCATAAATCTAATAACACTTGGCTCTCTCTGGTCTCAGGAGGGAGCGAGGAGCTCCGCACAATTATTCAGAGTGCGTATGCATGTACATGTCTCTGTTTATGGATGCACATCCTGGGAAACACATCTCGGGAAATATAACCCAAATAAAAGCCTCAGATTCTGATCAGACTTGGAACACGACTGGGGCGCCCGTTCACTGGGTTGGGGGGAGGGGAAACAGAGGTGCACTCTGAGCCAAGAAGGCATCAGATTGGGTTCCAGAATCAAGCATGCTTCGAAACTCAGGAGCCAAACACATTAGCTTCATCACATTTTCACATAAATCACATTCTTTCAAAGACTTCACAGTTTGACTTCCTGATGTTTCCAAATTTCTCTGCCCTACAGCAGAGCTGTCAGGGATTTAATCAAAATGTTGTGTGTATGGATGTATGTAGGGAAATTCTAATCTGCAGCCACCTCTTCACCTGTTGCATAATGGATATAGGACTCCTTTGTTGGGGGGAAATGCAACCAGGGCTTGGCAGTTAGCATATTAACCCAGGTTGCTGAAATCTCTTGGCATGTTAGAAAAAAACTTAAATTTAGCACTTAGTTAGCAAGAATGACTGGTCAGAATAAGAAGCTACCAGTTGGCAACATGTCTGGCAACGGGCCTCAAGATGTCTTCCGGTCTCTGCCCAGACTGGCATCCTGGGATCTCTCTCCGACAACTTAATTTGTTGATTTGAAGAGCTATGTTGTGCTGCTCGTCCCAAGTGGATTTTCAGAAGCCCACCTTAGGGGCCAAAACTTCTAATTACTCTTGGAAATTCCTTAAAGTGGGACTCAAATTCAGAGGAGATGTAACCATGGACTTCTTTATGGTACAGTGGGAAGAGTTCTGGTAGTGCCTCAAATATGTATTAGCTGTGTGGCTGTAGGTACATTAGAAGACATGCTCAATGTGGAGCCAGATGAATTCAGTTCATGTGCCATCTCTTCCACTTATTCCCTGTTTGACATTGAGCAAAACACGGAATCTCTATGAGCTTCCATCATCTGTGAAATGGAGAAAATAATCCCTGGAGTCCCTAACTCATAGGAGGTTGTGGGGCTCAAATCAGTGAATATATTTAAGTCATTCCACAAACTTTGAGGCATTGTATAAACATGAGTTCTTATTGCAATTCTTACTTGGCAAGATCTGGACTCTCAGGAGTATGAGGACTCCCTCCAAGAAGATGCAGACAACTACTCATCTACACCTGCCCATCCTGCCCCACTCTTGTCTATGTCTTTCCACAGGCTCACCATTGGGGTCCCAACCAACGTGCTAGAGGCCTTCCCTGAGTTCTCTTGGCATTGTGTGAATAGCAATGGAGCACAGAGGTTGTCCAGTGGCTAGTTGTCCTTGGTCCTCACCCTGTGATCAGCTCATCTTTCTTTTTCCCAATTACATATTTCTTTAATGCTCTCCTTTACTTGGCCTCTCCACCATAATCTCTCTTCTGTGGAATGTGTAGGAACCTGCTCACAGCCAATAAGGGTCTTTCCATTGTCATTGGAATGATTATTAACTGAAATTCTTTGGTGGTTGTAATGTTCCGTAATAGCTCATTAGCAAGGATAATTAATTATAATAGGAAGCTACCAAACAGCCAAGCATCCTGTATTTCCCCAGGGGGACTCCTTTTCCCATATTCCCATCCCTATCTGTCCCAGGGCCTTTAATCCCTTGGCCCCTCAACTCAAATGTCAAAAAAGTGAATCTTGCCCTTTGTCCCAGCCATGGTTTGTGAAATTGATATAAGCTCAAGATAGATCTGAGTTCTTCATAGGATCATGGGCCGAATATTTCACATTCCTCACCAGGAGTTTTTGATTTCCTTCCATAGGGAAATATGAGGGAGACATTAAAATACCCACTCCTCTGAGTAGCAGGGAAACACAGATTCCCAATTTTGGCCATTCCATCCCAACTAAAATGGGCAAGTCGAATTCCCCAGAATCTAAGCTATAGAGTGATTGATTCAGAGCTGGAAGGGACCTCAAGTACATGTAGTTCAATTTTCTCAGTCAATAAATCAATCAATAAACATGTGCCAGGCACAGTGCCAAGTGCTAGGGATACAAAAAGAGACAGAAGACAATCCTTGCCCTCAAGGAACTTTTAATCAAATCCCTCATGTTGCATGAGGCTCAGAGGCCCACAGAGGGAAAGTATCTTGCCCAACTCACACAAGTAGTAAGTAATGGAGCCAGAATTTGAACCCAAGTAATAAACATGAAATTTCTCTCATCTCAGATCTCTCCCTTAGAGTATCTGATGGAGTGTGGATTCCCAGTGAGTCATTCCCCCCAACCCCCAGGCCAGATAGGACCTCCATCCTCTCCTTTTTCCTAAATCTATATGGTTGAAAAGTCTACCAGTTCCTCTCCTTTTCATAGAATCAATAATAAAATTTTAGAGTTTTATGGGGCCTTAGAGGTCATTTAGCCCAGGGGTCCTTAACCATTTTTGTGTGTCCTGAATCCTCTTGGTAGTATCTTCAGGAACTCAACCTCAGAGGACATGTAGTCCAAGCCTCTCATTCTACAGAAGAACAAATGGATACCCAGAAAGAATAAGTGACTTGCTCAAAGTTTCTTAAATAGAACATAGCAGAGCTAGAGTTTGAATTCAGGTCCTTTGACTTTGAATCCAATGCTCTTTGCCGTAGAGTACCCAATGAGCTATCTAGTAGCTTCTTGTTTTAATTGCTTTTGCTCTAACTAAATTCAGTTATATCTTTGCTAATGAAGAAACATAAGCATTATCACTGCCCTCTAAACTTCAGTGCCCTGGGCCAAAGATCCAGTGGCGCTGCCCTAGTTTGACCCTGGCTACCCACTACTACCTACTGAAGCCACATCAGTGAAGAACATACAATGGGAAAGAGAAACTCTCTTGGTGAGCAGCCAGCCCCACCCCTATTCTTAGCTACTCACTAACTTTTGGCCAGGACTTTAGTAGCCACTGTGTTTATAGAGTATTTAGAACAGCCAGATGCATCTGCAGTGGCTGGTACAAAGGCAGCCCTCCTTATGCCTCTTTATACTTCCCCAAGTGCAGGGAAATCTCTATTTTTTTCTGATCTCTACTTTTCTCAGCCTATACCCACTGACCTCTAGTCTGTTTCATCTTTTTTTTTTTTTTTTGGCACAAGAATCCCTCAGTGGACGTTCATATGCGACTATGGGCAAGTTACTTAGCTACTCTGTGCCTCTGTTTCCTCATTTGTAAAATGAGGAGGATGGACTTAATGGCCTTGCAGTAGGGGCCTGAAGCTATCTCTTCTTGCCATCCCTTTGCTGCATGCATGCAAAAAATAGAATAAAATACATTTGACCATTTTAAAGAGCTTTTAAGGTAATGTGTCTTATTTAATAAATTCAATCACACACACATACACACACACACACACACATACACACACACACATACACACACACATACCCCTCCCCTAAACTGGGAGACTGGCTTGTAAATCCAAAGGAAATTCATCAGACTAGGGAGAGTTGTATGTATACTTGCAGAAGCACCATGAATCTCACTAGGATAACATTGTTCTAGACTTGGAAGGACTTTGAAAGGCCATCTTGTTCATCTCCTTGCTTCCAAAGGGGCCGTAAAAACTCAAACTCTACCTTTATCTGACTGAAAAGGGCTAAAGACAGTGTTTTCAAAGGGGATAGAGGAAAGGAGAGTCCAAAAACTATAGACTGATGAGTTTGATATTAATCCTTGTGAAATTTTAGACTGCATTACCAAATTAATGGTTTGTGAGAAGTTAGAAAAGAAAGCACTGATCACCAGGAACCTATGTTGGTTCACTGAGAACCAGAAAAGCCAAAGAAGCCTTCTTTCTCTTTTTTTCCTAAGATACTTGACTGGTGATTCAGAATATGATCATACATACTTTGCATCTGGACTTTAACGTTTGAAAAAGTCTTTTATGATATCCTTGAGGTTATGATGGAGAAGTCTGGTCTGGATGATAGTAGAATAAGTACTTCATTGTTGTTGGAAAGAGTATTGATTGAATCAATATCAACCTGGGGATGTCATGCCACAGAGCTCTATATTTGCCCTTGTTCCATTCTATCAATGACTTGGATGAAGATGTAGAAGATGTGCAGAAAGCTGGAAGAGATAGCTAAGTCACTGAATCACCAAATCAGATATGCAAACAATCTAAAAAGATCTTGACAAAGTGGAACACTGGGCTGATTCTACCAACATGGGATCTAATAGAGATAAATGTAAGGTCCTGTACTTAAGTCCAAAAAAAATCAATTGCACAAACACAAGATTAAAGAGAGAAGCCTTGAGAGCAATTCAAGTGGAAAAAAGTTATAGGGTTTTTCATTTACTGCCAACCCCATACAAGTCAGCGTCATGATATAGTTGCAAAAAGAAAACAACAAAAACAACCATGAAACTAATACAGTCTTAGGCTATACCAATACAAGTACTATATGCAAAAAAGGAGAGGTATTGGTCCTTTATTCTCTGTACTGGTCAGACCACTTCCAGAGCACTGTGTTTTGAATACCACATTTTAAGGGCACTGGGAAACTGGAACTCTTCCAAAGGAGAGACAGTAGGATGGTCAAGGGACATGAAACATGTCACATGAGGAGAAAGTGAAGGAACTATAAAAAATAAGAAAAGACTTTTAGAAGACATGATCCATCCTCAAATCTTTCAAGAGTAGGATCCTAGAACTAGAACTAAAAGGAACCTTAGAAGTCATCTGATTTAACCCCTTCTTTGTGTAGATGAGGAAACAAAGACCCAGAGTCATAAATGATTTGCTTAATAGATGTAGCAGAGCCAGAAATGTTTTCTGGAAGAGGAGTCTGATTTATTCTGTGTATTTCCTGAGAGCAAAACTAGGACCAATGAGGGAATGAAAGAGCGTTGAGTTCTTTAAGAGAAGAATTTTCTGAAGCTCTGCATCAGGAATGAGAGGGGATTTCTACATGAATTAGGAAGTTGGACTAGATGTAAGTTTCTTAATTTGAGGTTCAAGAATTTTTTTTAAAAAATCCTGATAACTGCATTTCAATGTACTTGGTTTCCTTTGTCATCTTATGTATTTTGTTTTATGTGTTTAACATGTGATTCTGAGAAGAGGTCCCTGAGTTCCTGAAGATACTATCGAGAGGGTTCAGGACACACAAAAATGGTTAAGAACTCCTGGACTAAATGACCTCGAAGGTCCCATAAAACTCTAAAATTTTATTATTGATTCTATGAAAAGGAGAGGAACTGGTAGACTTTTCAACCACATAGATTTAGGAAAAAGGAGAGGATGGAGGTCCTATCTGGCCTGGGGGTTGGGGGGAATGATAGCTTGACTCACTGGGAATCCACACTCCATCAGATACTTTAAGGGAGAGATCTGAGATGAGAGAAATTTCTGTCTTTTCTGGTTTGGACTTCCAGAGGCATCAGTATGTGAGGTCGGAGATGGCGATGATTGAGTAGGTCTTCTTGAAATAATTTAATTTTTCTGCTCCCATTCGGTGACAGTCTCAAGCATTCTAGAGTATCGTTTCCATTTTCCTCTCATCTTCATTTCCCCTTATTTTATTCTTATCCCTAATTATCTCTATTTTTTTTTATTCTTGCCCAAAAGAACAAGTGACAGAGTAGAAAGTGATTGGGTGGTTTGGGATAGGGATGTGATTGGGGATTTCAAGGGAATATGTAGGTTTAAAGGAGCCATAAGGTTGAGGGTCAAATTTAGGGTTAAAGACCATGGTCACCATCCGGTCTGGGTCATAGAACCATCCCAGTCTCTTCATTTTCCCCCTCAGACAATGATCATTTTCCATTTTGTCTTTGCATTGATCATAATAGTTTACACCAAGTTTGTACTTAATTAATGATTCTTGAGCTGTTGAATTCAAGGTCAGCCCCAAAGTGAAATTTAGAACTCACTCGTGGTTTCTATATTCCCAAGACTTGCCAAGTGCCCCAGTTAATTCACTTCTATGTTTCTGTGTGTTTCTCTCTTTGTCTCTCTGTCTCTGTCTCTCTTTCTCCCAGTCTTTAAATTTTATAAGATCATATATTTAGACTTAGTGTTGGGATCACTCCAACAACAAGAAGTTATTAAGTGCCCATTATTTATCAGCACAATGCTACGTTTTGCGAATAAAGAGGAAACTTAGAGGGTATTTAGTATAATCCTTTATCTTTACAGCAGAGGAAACTGAGGCCCAGAGAGACTAAATACTTGATCAAAGCTCGCACAAGCAATGGTAGTGCCAGGATTCAGAGCCATTCCTCTGCCAGGATTCAAACCTATATCCTTGGAATCTGAATCCCCTGTTCTTTCTATTATGCCAGTAGACACTGACCCTACTGCAGTCAGTAACCCACAGTGAGGAAAGAGACCATTTTGTTCTAGCAGAGAGACCATTCCCATCCCCTGTGGAGTTGTCAGGCAACATGAGGCCCCATAGAATGGTCCCAAGGCCAGAGCAGTGGCTTAGATGCTAGCTCTACTGGAGCCAGGAAAACTGAGGACCTGGGCCCCAATCAATGATGGAGCAGAACCAGTCTTCCAGAAGCCATGGCTTTCATCTTTGGCATGAGCCAATGAAGGGAAATATCAGCAGTAACTTGTGATTGGCTGGTTCCAGGATCTCCCAAGTCTTGGGGCTGGCTATTCCTTGCCCAATCACGCTCATCTCCAAGAGCCCACCATCTCCAGGGCGCTTTCCTTGGCTGCTAACCCAACAGGCCCCAGGGCTGTCCATTCAGATCTATCTTTTGTGTTCTTGTAATTATTCAGACAAAGACCCGAGATCCAGTGTGAGGGTGGGGATTCTGTTTGTTTGTTTTGGTTTTTTGCTTAGATTGGAATCTTAGTGATTATAGAATATTAAGAAGTAAAATCAACAAAGGCTTTCAGCCTCCGCACCAGGTTCCAAGATCAGTTCCTGATCCGTGACTGCCACCTGGTGGCTGATGCTGAAATCCAACTTCCCCCCAGCGTCAGAGATGGTCATCCTCAGACATGGACATGGAAGAGCCAGAGCGAGCACCCTCCACAGGGCCAGGGGCCAGAGGATTCTGGGAGTGTGGCGTGATGTGTCTGTGCTCCTGGCATCATAAGGCTTTAGGTCTAGAAGAGATCTTAGACTTCTAATTCCTTCATCTTACATATGAAAAAATGGAGGCCTACAGAAAAGTATTTACCTAAGACCAGAACAAGGATTTGAACCCAGATCTCATGATTCTTAATGCAATATATCATAGGGAGGCCTGGGTGGGGTTTGACCACTTCGGATTTATTTCATTAGATGGGTAGTCCAACTGGTTCATTTGATAGATGAGGAAACTGGGGCCAACGGAGGTTAAGTGACTTGTCCAAGGTTACATGGAAAACAAAGATATGGTCCTAGAAAGGCCCTTAGAAGCAATTTAGTCTAATCCCCTCATTTGATAGAGGGGGAAACTGAAACCCGGAAAAACAAAATCTGTCACCCAAGCCCCCACAAGACAATGGGTCATAGGGCCAGGATTTAAACCCAATTCCTCTGACAAAGAGGCAGAAAAGACTCTCCCAAGGTCACATGAGAAGCAGAGGTGACTAAACCAGTCCTCTGACTCCCCAAGGTCTTATCACCAGGCTTACCTATTCCCAGATCTGAGGAAGGGGGAACAAACAGAAATGATTTCTAGATGATGGGTAAGGCATGTAAGAACTTTTATCTTAAAACCTCCCCCACCCAGCTATTGGTAATTTTTCTCAGGTTTAATTTATTCTATTTCAGAATTGGCAGCAAGGCTAGAAAACATATCAGTGAATCAAGCTAGATAATGTATGGAAGGCACTTTGCAAATCCCAAGTACTATAGAAATGGGAAGTGTTATTGTTGAGGTCCGTGTTGTTGGAAGACTTTGCAATTAAAGGGAAGGTGGTTCTTCTTTTAAATTTCTATCAAATTTAGGGGGAAGGAGAGGGATCTGTGAAAGTCATCAGTGCTTCTGTTTCCTACAGATCTGTGCAAAAGGTGTGGCCATTGTAAGCACAGTAAGAAAAAAAAAGAGGGGGCTGGACCAGATAAACTCTAAGGTCTTCCAACTTTGGTTCTATCTATGGACCTAAACTGAGGGAGTTTGGAGAAGGGTTTAGAAAAGGATAGAGGCTATCTAACCCTAAAGTCAAAACATGCTTCAGGATCTCCTGGGCTCCAGATTGGGCAATTAGAATTTTTAAATACCCAAAGCCACTGGCTGAGTTGTTCAATACAGTCTTTGAATGAATCAACCATTTAGTTGAGGCTAAGGGTTAAGTGATTTTCCCCAAATCCCAAAATTTTTCCAAATTTTCTTTAGCAAGACCTTCCTTTGGGACCTCAAAGCTCTGTGGCTCTCCCCCAAGACTTTTCAGGCCCTTTGCCCCAGTAGCCTCAAAATGTATCCAATTTAATTTAATTCAACAAGGATTTATTAAATCCCTCCTATATCGCTGGTTCAATGCTAGGCACTGGGGCTACAAAAATGAAAACAATGCAATTACTGCCTTCAAGGAGCTGGCATTCTACTGAGATGCAATTTAAAAAATCCTTTGGAGTTCCTGCTCTTCGACACAAGGTCCTTTTGTCGAAGAACCACCCATTAATACTAAGCTGGGAAGCCCTGCCCACTAAAGTGTTTCCTTGGGTTGAGAATAATACATTGGTATCAATGCAAATATATAGGTACATAGGCACATTTGGGTTCAAATATAGTCTACTCCCACTAAAATGAGATGTGTTTGGAAGGGGGGAAGAGAGAAGGAGAGAGAGAGAGAAGGAGAGAGGAAGAGGGAAGGGAAGGGGGCACACACTGAGAGATAAGCTGCAATCAGATTTCATAGAAGGCTGATTTAGAGGAAAAGTGAGATCTATATTTAGAACAGCATGGTAGCTATTCTACTCCAATGTATCTGTGGTCTCATCAATATGGGTATTACCTCGACTGATACAGACTGCAACCCATCCATGCCTGCCCATGCCATATAATTATCATCCATTTCCTACCATAAGTTCACCACAGAGGGTACATTCACCATGATGGGAACCTACCTCAACTGATCTTGACATTGCAAGGATACTAATGGTATACTCACACTGATTAATAATCTCACATTCTCACTGTGCATCTTCCAAGAAAGAAGATGGGTTGATCATAATAGATAGATGGATAGATTAGATAGATAGGTAGACAGAGATAGAGATCAATGGAAATAGATATAGAGAATATAGGTAGATGCAGATGAATGGATAGCTAGATGTATGATAGATAGATAGAGAACACTTATCAAGTACTTACTAAGTCCTAAGCACTGTGTTAGGCAATATAGATACAAAGATAAACAAGTAAGATAATTCTTTCCCTCAAGGAACTTACATTCTATAGGGGAGCTAGAGATGGAAAGAGCAGGTTGCACAAGCAGTGGCATGGTGGGAATTGTTCAGGGAAGTGGTATAAAGGCCTGAGCTGTAGGGAAAATAAAGAAAAGTCCACATATCCAAGCCAAGGGACCCAGGGATGAAGTCCAGGTTACCAGGGAGGATCAAATAGAGAAGGCCTGAAATGGATCAAGCTGGGAAGATGATGGTGGTGGTGACAAGATGGTAATTTGTTTTAATAATTTAATAGTTAATAATAATTAACATTTATATAGTGCCTACACAGTGTTGCATTTAGCAACAATCACCTCATTCAGCACTTAAAACAAAATAGTGATATTTTCCAAACCAAAACTCTACATAGATGACTTGACCAAAAACATTCCTACGCAGAGATAGCTACATACATCCTTCCTTTTCCTAAAATATGGGGTTCTCTCAGAAAAATCCATAGGTGCTTATTAAATACTTGTTAACTTGGCTTTGGATCACATTCAGAGCCAGGAGGGACCTTAGCTATCGCTCAGTCCAGCACCTTCATTTTTTTAAAATAAGTTTTATTATTAATGTTATTAATTACATTTTATTTTATTTTCAGTTCTGAATTCTGTCTCTCCCACCTTCCTCTGAAAAAGCAATAAAAATAAAACCATTATAAGCATGTTTAGTCAAGCAAAACTAATTCTCACATTAGACATGTCCAAACATATATGTTTGTACATGTATAGATTTACACATACATATGTACAAATAGGTACAAAAATATAGATGTGCGTATTATATATATATGTGTGTGTGTATATATATATATGTTTCAAGCTGCACTCTGAGACTGTCACCTCTCTGTCAGGAGGTGGGCAGCATGCTTCATTGTGAATCCTCTGGAATTGTAGTTGATCATGGTGTTGAAACAGAGTTCTGAAATCTTTCAAAATTGTTTGTCTTTATAAAATTGTTGTTATTGCATAAATTGTTCTCCTGGTTCTGCTCACTTCACTTTGCATCAGTTCATACAATTCTTCCCAAGTTTTTCTGAAACCATCCCCTTTATCATTTCTTACAGGTCAAGAGTATTCCATCACATTCATATACCATAACTTTTTCAGCCATTCCCCAATTGTTGGGCATTCCTTCAGTTTCCAATTCTTTGCCGACACACGCAAAAAGAGCTGTTGTCAGTCATTTTATACAAATTGGGCCTTTTCCTCTTTCTTTGCTCTCCTTGGGGTATAGACCTAATAGTCATATAGTTGGGTCAAAGGTTATGCATAGTTTAATAGTGTTTTGCAACCCCCTCATTTTACAGATGAGGAGACTGAGCCCCAGGGAGATGAGAAACAGCTTGTCCAAAGCCACATAGCTAGTAAGTAGCAGAGTGGGGGTTTGAACCTAGGCCTCTGACTCTCAAACCTATATTCTTTCTATGGTATCATGCTTGGTAAGAAACCTGTTCAAAGACTCTTGGGAGGGATTTGGGGGGGGAGCCCTTCTGGGGAATCCTTATTGTTGCTCATTCTGTCCAGTAAGTCTGTAGCTGAAGGAGCCTAAGTATTTAACTCAAAAGCTTTCTTTTTTATTTTTATTTTTGGTGGGGGACGTATCTAGCCATGGACAGAGCACATGGGATTCACTCCTTTTCCATCGGTCCTGTATTATATTTCTCAGGATATGCCAATAATTAATACCACTAAAAATAATATCTCCCATTATTCTGAGAAGCAGGTGAGATAGGCTTAGCTGCTTAGTGTGCCGCCCACGACAAGCCCTGGCTTTTGAAGGAAATAAGCATTTATTTGTTTGTTTGTTTATTATTTATTCTTTCCCTGAACCCCTGACCCAGAGCACAGAGGGAGGTGACACCAGCAGAGGTGCTGAAATCTAATTTGGGGGATAGACCTGCTGGGGATTTTTGTTTTGTGTTGTTCAGTTTTTCTGGGAGGAAGGTTCTGAGTTTGTTCTGCAAATTCATGTTTTCCCTTCAGGCTAAATTGCAATTAACCTACACCACCACCTCCCTACCTAAAAAGCAAAAACTTATTTCCTTCCCACACCTGAGCATTTGCCAACCCCACCCCCTCTCCAGCTCCCTGCTAGGCTGGTTTTCTTCAGATCTTTGAGGGTTCTTCCTTCAAAGCTCAGAAGTAAGAAAGAGACAGCATGACACAGTGGATAGGGCACTGGACCTGTGGTCAGGAAGAGCTGAGTTCTAATCTCACCTCTGACACTTACTAGCCATGTGAGCCTGGACAAGTTACTAAATCTCTCCAAACCTCCATTTCCTCATCTATAAAATGGGAAGGGGGTGTTGGATTAGTAGTTCTCTAAAATCCCTTCCAGCTCTAAATCTAGGATTCTATGATCCTATGATGTGAACTTTATTCATAAAATCCCAGAATTCCAGAGTTGGAAACAGTCACTTAATCAAGCCTGCACCTTCAAAAGGATCTCATTTAATGGATGATGACGCATGGTACCTACCTGCTGATGGAGGGATGATGGACCCCAGGTGCATGATGATACATGGTACCCACATGCTGATGAAGGGATAATGGCCCCCAGGTGCATGATGATACATGGTGCCCACCTGCTGGTGGAGGAATGATGGACCCCAGGTGCATGATGATACATGGTACCTACCTGCTGATGAAGGGATGATGGACCCCAGGTGCATGATGATACATGGTATTCACCTGCTGATGGAGGGATGATGGAACTTAGGTGCATGATGATACATGGTACCTATATCCTAGCAGAGGGGTGGTGAATCCAAGATACATACTGAAATATCGTACCCACCTGCTGACAGAGGAATGACAGACCCAAGGTACTTGATAAACATGGTACCCACTTTCTGACAGATAATTGATAGATTCAAGGTGCAGAATGAGGCATAGAGTTTTGGTAAATATGTAAAATTGTTTTATTTGACATACTTATTGTTTCCATTGGTACCAGGGTTGTAGTTTGGTTTGGGGGGTCTTGTGGGGGGATTGGGAGAATGGGGGGAACTAGTGATAATGTTGCCAAAAGAGAAGAAAAGAAACTAAAGAAGGGCATTGAAGCATTTTTTTAAAACACTCAGAAGAAAATAGAAGTAAGGCCAGAGGCACAGGCAGCAGGACAGCTTCAAAAGTAACAAATCAACTTACAATGTCCTTTGAAAAAAGTTGTATGTAATAAAGATTCATGGTTTCACATATTTAAGAACATTCCCCTCATACCTAATAAGTGGTCATTTAGTCTTTGCTTAAAGAACAGCTGCGACCAACTAAGACAGCCCATTCCACCTTGGGCAGCTCTAATTACTGGTATCTTTCTTGATGTCAAACCCAAAGCAGCCACTTCTACTCATGGCTACCAGTCCTGCCTTGGGGACCAATCAGAAGAGTCTGCTCTGTTTGCCCCATGATGACCCTTGAATGCTTGAAGGCAGCTCTCATGAGCTCTTTTCTCCAGCCTAAACATCTCCAGATCCTGCAGCACATCCTCTTAGTACATCACTCAAGGCCCTTCATTATCTTGTCACTTTCTCTAGAACCTCCTCAACTCTCCATGGTCCTTCCTAAAGCCCCAGGTATGGTCTTGCCAAAGCAGAGCGTAAAGTGATTGCAGTCTCCTCATTCTGAATAACATGCCCACAGGATGTTGGGCTCCAATGTGGCCTTACTGGGCTGCCATGTTGCACAATCAGCTAAGGACCTCTGACTTCAAGTCTGCTGGTCTTTTCATTGCACCATGAAGACTTGGGTTGTGTCCCTGCTCTGCTACCTCCTACCTGTGTAAACTTCAGCAAGTCCCTTCCCTTCTTGGGCTCTCAGTATTTTCAGCTGTAAAATCACAGAGGTCAGACTGAGGACTTCCCTTCACATGGAACAGTGGGAAGACTCAGACTTTGGAATCAGAGGACCCAGGTTCACGTCCTTCACCTGGCCCTTAATGCCTGGGGGACCATAGGTAAGTTACTTCTCTCTCTCAGCCTCAGTTTCCTCATTTATAAAATGAAGGGTTGAGTCTAGGTGACTTCTGAGGTTTCTTCCAGCTCTAATGTTATGCTCCCATGATCCTTTGCTCCTTTCCTGATACACATGAAGCAGTGTTTGGAAAATTTTAGGGTAATGAATCTGGTTCCATAGATCCACCCTCCCCACTACAGTAGAGTCCTTGAGTTGGTAAAAGAGTCATTTTAAGGCTCCCCTGGCTCTTCGTGCTGGGAGAGTTTCTGAAGACTGTCATTTTCTCCTCATTATAGCCTGCTATGCTAAACTGGAATCCAATCAGAAAGGGGAGTCTCTTCTAGTACACACATACAATTCCTGATCTCAGTCAGTTAATAAACATTTATTAAGTTCCTCTGATATACCAGGCACTGTGCTAAACACTGGGGATACAAAGGAAGCCAGAAGACAGTCCTTGCCCCCCAGTTTAATGGGGAGATGAAGAGATGGCTGCCCTGGGCGACCTCTTGGAGGATCTCGGAGGAACTGTCCATGGTCCATCCTCAGCCTTCTCCAATCAGATGAGGAAGGGGCCCCAGGGACAGTAAGGACGGTATTCAGCAAAATAGGAAGAGCTCCAGACAGAGGGGAGAGGGAGTTCTCAGCCCAAGCTGGATTTGGATCAGTTCCATAGCGAGGACGAGGGATGACCAGTGGACAGCCTATGTTCTCTAACAGCAGCCAGAGATGTCAAGAGAATAAAGCAGAGTCTCCAGGCATTGAGTAGGTCCCTTGTGCAGAGTATGGGAAAGGGCAAGGATGAGAGGCCCCCAGGATGCACTGGCCCAGGGCCAGTTGTGATCTCCATCCTTGGAGACAGCTTCCAGCTCTGTGAGGTCACAGATCCACTGGAATATTGAAATAAGTGGCATCTGTATTTGCAAAGAGCTTTGCTCCCTCAGCTTAAGCTTGTAACAACCACATAAGGTAGATACCCATTTTACAGGTGAAGAAGCTGAGGTTTAGAGAGGTTAATTGACTTGTCCATGGTAAACAATCATAATAATTCCTAAGTGTTAGGGGTTGGATCTAAACTCAGGTCATCCTGATTCCAAGTCCAAGCATTACAACAATTGGGGCAGCTGGGTGGCACATCAGATAGAGTGCTGGGCGTAGAGGCAGGAAGACCTAAGTTCAAATCCTAACTCAGATACTTACTAATACTGTGACCCTGTCTGTCTCAGTTTCCTTTCCCCTGTATAATGGGGAGAATAGCAAAATCTCCCTTGCAGGGTTGTTGTGAGGATGAAATGGAATATTTGTCAACAACTTAGCACAATGCCTAGCATATAGTAGGTGATGTATAAATGCTTACCTTCCCCCTCTCCCTCCATCTTACCATGCTTCTCAGAGATTATTTAGAGGGACAGAATCTTTGATTTACAGCTGGAATGACATATAGGAGCATAGATTTAGATGTAGAAAGGACCTCAAAGGGCTCCCTTATTTATAGGTGAGGAAACTGAGGCCCACAAAAGCTATAGGATTATAGATTTAAAGCTAGGAGGGACCTCAGAAATCATTATGTCCATTACCATTTTACAGAGGACTAAGTGACTTGCCCAGGGTCGCATAGCTAGTAAGTTTCAAAGGAAGGATTTGAACCCAAGTCTTCCCAACATGAAGTCTAGCACTGTATTTAGTCTGCCACACTGCCTTAGGATGAACTTAGAGATCACCTAGTCCAAGGAAGGGAGGGAGGAAGAAAGGAAGGAAGGAAGGAAAGAAAGAAGGAAGGAAAGAAGGGAAGAAAGGAGAGAGGGAGGGAAGAAGGAAGGAAGGAGGGAGGGAGGGATGAAGGAAAGAGGGAGGAAGGAAGGGAAGAAGAAAGGGAAGGAAGGAGGAAGGGAGGGAGGAAGGAAAGGAGGGAGGGAAGGAATGAAAAGGAAAAAAGGGAGGGAGGGAGGAAAGAAGGAGGGAAGGAAGGAAAGAAAGAAGAAAGGGAAGGAGGGAGGAAAAGAGGAAGGAAAAGGAGGAGGAAGAAAAGTAGGGAGGGAAGGAAGGAAGGATGAAGGGAGGGATGGAGGGAGGAAGGAAGGATAGAAGGAAGGAAGGAGGAGGGAGAGGGAGAGAGGAAGGAAGGGAGGGAGGGAGGAAAAGAAGGAGGAAAGAAGTTTTTATTAAGTGCTCTCTATGTGCCAGGCAATATTCTAAGTACTGGGGATACAAATATAAGCAAAAAGAAATACAATCCCTGCACTCCAGGTACTTACACTCTGATGGGCAAAGAGGAAGCACAAAGAGGAGCTGAAGGGGGGTGAGGGGGTGGGAGGTAGAAAACAATGACAGAAGGACTGTCACAGGGACATGGTTATAAAGTCCAGAAGGCAAGGGGGGGGGCACAATCAGGATGGAAATGAAGGCTGGCTAGCCTGGACCCTCCGCAAAATGGAGGCTGCAGAAGGAAATCACCACTGGGAAAAGGGGCAGGCCTTGAAAGGTGAGAAGGCCAAGGGGATGGTGGAACATTCCAGGCTGAGAAGCCCCCAGGCAGGCAACAGAGGCATGGTTATCAGTCTTTGAGTCAGGAGGGGAATGTCACAGCCACAGTCTAAGGCTGGTATTTAAAGGGAGGGCAGAAAGCCCTGTTCCTTTAGTACACACCCCAAACTTCAGGTGGTAGAATGTGCCCATTAGCCAAGAGGCTGAGTGGCCATCACTCTAGAACCCCCCCACCCCCCGGGTCGGAACACCTCAGTCTTCCTCCAACTCTGCTAAGTGGAAAGGAATGAAATTGAATTCCTAATCACATTCCTGTCTGTTTAATTCTCCACTGCAGTCAGATTTCCATGAGAAGACTCAGTGCTGGAACAGAGAATTCACTTAGCAAAGGGGTCAAAAGGGGCAGAAATTATCATACCAGGGCTCAGACAACAACCAAAATTAAGAGAGAAATAGACTCTCTCTCTCTCTCTCTCTCTCTCTCTCTCTCTCTCTCTCTCTCTCTCTCTCTCTCTCTCTCTCTCTCTCTCTCCTCTCTCTCTCTCTTTCTCTCTCTCTCTCTCTCTCTCACACACACACACACACACACACACACACACACACACACACACACACACACACACACACATACCCCTTTCTCATGATTCAATGAAGTTTGGAGAGACCTGAGTTTGAAACCTGACCCCACACTGACTAGCTGTGTGACCACTCGCAGATCCTTTAGCTCATCTGAGCAGTAGTTTCCCTCTTCTGTAGAATGGAGTGAATAATGGGTACACACTTGGCATGGTTTCTCATGAGTTTCAAATGAGAGGATTCTGTAAAACACTTTACAAACCTTGATGTATCATATAAATATTGGCCCCTTGATGTACCGTATAAATATTATTGGCCTTTATCTTAGCTGTCCATGATGTAGCATTGCGCTTGGGAAGCAGAGCCTGGTTCTAAGCCCAGCATAGTGTAGGGGAAGGAGCCCACTGACACTGGAGTCCTGTACAAATCTTGTCTTTGTACTTGCTTGGAGCAAGACTCTTAACTTCTCTAGGTCTGAAATGAAAGAATTGGGTCAGATAACCTCTAAGGTCCCTTTCCAGCCCTAGATCAATGATCCCATAAATCCTTGATCTAAATAACCTCAGACAAATTATGTCCCCTCTCAGACTCAGTTTCCTCATCTGTAAAATGAGAGAGTTGGATGAAATGCCTTCTAAGGTACCCTTCCAGTCCTTGACCCAAGGTCCCATAATTTCATGATACATCCCTTATTTAGCCAAGTAACATTCCCACTCAGACTCAGTTTCCTCAACTCAAAAATGAGGAGGTTTCTATGGTCTCTTCCAGCTCCAAATCTATGATCTTACTAGCCTATAGAAAGAGAGCCAAGAAGACTTTGTGCCCAGAACCAAGAAGAAAATGGAAGGACAGCAGTTGGAGAGGAGAAGGGAATTGAATAGTGTGTGGGTGTCAGGTTATGAAAAGTTAAATCTGGTGACAATTCCATCCAGTTGAACCAAGGAATCAGAAACAGGCCTTTATTGCTGTCAACAAGGATGGAGTGAAAATTAAACCAAGGCGCCTGCCATTTCCCATTGACCCCGTTGCCATGGAGACATCCTTCTTGTGTTAAAAACTAGTAGCTAGTGGGAATGAGGCAACCAAGCAGGCCAGGGCTCCCTGGAGGACAGAAAAGCTGAGGCAGCCTCCCACTGCCCTCAGTGCCCCATCTTCCTTGGCAGGAGAGTCCCTGATGCCCACTGTTCTCAAGGATTAGGCTGGGGCTACTTACCTCCCCACGTCATGCTTCCCTCACCAGCTCAGGGAAGTGGGGAACCTGGAACAAAGAAAGGCATGGCAAGCCCTGGTCATCACAGTCCCTTCTTCCACATTGTCCCAGTGGTCCCCAGCACCCAAGAATGAAGTTGAGTGGGGAGTCCCCCTCTCTTCCCAGGACCTTCAATGGAAACACACTTCCAGGATTCTCCCTCCAGTTTTCCTTTTCAGTATCTCCAGGGACAAAATGGAATCAGGGCTAACATCTTAGGGGGTCATCTAGTCTAACTCCCTTGTTTTACAGGTAAGGAAACTGAGGCCTGAAAGGAAGCTGTGCCCTATGTGACCAAGGTCCCTAGATTCCTGTACACCTCAGCTCACCCAAACCTTCTATGCATCAGTCAGCAAGCATTTTTTAAGCGCTTGCTATGTGCTAGGCACTCTCCTAAGCTCTGGGGACATTTAGAAAGACAACACATTCCTTACCTTCAAGGAGCTCACATTCTGATGGGGAAGATAGTATACAAGCAACAATGGGAACCAGACACAAATAGGATAAATTGGAGGGGTGATCCCCCAACTGCTGGTACCTGCCCCCTCTCCCATTGCCTTGTATTTATTTTGTCTACATCCACGTATGTATATGTGGCCTCCTCTAGTTGGATATAAGCTAAGGGCAGAGTCTTTTTTCTTTGCATCCCCAGCCCCTGCCCGTGACATAGTAGATACTTAGTGAATGTTTGTTGAATGACCAACTGATTACTAAAGCTGAGACTAGAACCCAGGTTTTCAGACACCTAGTCTGGTGAATTTCCCACTGCATTACAGTATCTTCTACTCAGAACCAAGGAGGTTCCTTGCAATTCTTAGCTGGGACTCTCTTTTCCTAAATTTCATTCCTGAGTCCCCTTCTTTCATAAATCATAAACCCAATGACTTAGAGCTGGAACATACCCTAGTACAAACCCCACCTTTTACCAGTGAAGAAGATAAAGGCCAGAGGGGAGGGGACTTGTCCAAGGTCACCCAGATGTTCCCATCTGGGTCCTCTGGCACCAAATCCAGCCATTCTACTGCACCCTGCTTCTCCTGAAGTAGCTCATTCAGGCGCCATTACTGACTCCACACACGACTTCTAGAGCCAGCCCAGAACTGTCCTCTCACAAAGGGAGGAGCTTGACCCCTGTCATTCTGGGCCAATTCTGCCCCATTCAATGGTTGTGCTACATCCATGACAATTTACTTGAAATCAGCCAATCAGTCAACAAGCATTTACTAAGCTTCTACTACATCAGGCACCATCCTAAGTGCGAATAATAATAAAGAATGAATTAGCCCCTATTTGCAAGTAGCTTACATTCCAATTGGGAAGGTGTATGTGTGTGTGTATGTGTATACATATGTGTGTATGTATATATCTATATATGTATTTATGTATATATATGTGTGTGTGTATATATATGTATATGCACATATGTATATATATATGTGTGTGTATAGAGAGAGAGCATAAATATATAGGTTTTATATAGCATAACTCTGAATAAGCAGAAAGTCATTCAATGAAAAGTAATTGGGGAGGAAGATTGCTAACTGTTGTTTGGGAAAGAAGGATCAGGAAAGGGTCCTGTTGATGGTGGCTTTTTAAAGAAACCAGGGATTGAACAAGGCAGAAGTGATGGAGAAAGGCATTCCAGGCATAAGCAACAGCCAGGACAAGGGTGTGGAGATGGGAGATGGAATTTCATGTAGAAAGAAGAGAAGCCAGTTTGACTGGGAGGGTAAGTCATGTCTAAGGAGGCTGGAAATATATGTTGAGGTCAGATGGTAGAGGACTTTAAATGCCAAACAGAAGATCTTATATTTGATTCTAGATCAGAAGGTTTTAACCTGAGATCCTCAAGGTTGTTTTCTAAAATAATAGTTTGATGACTTTATTTCACTATTATTGGCTTCCTTTATTATCTTATGTATTTTATTTCATGCATTTAAAAACCTGATTCTGAGAAGGGACCCATCGGCTTCACCAGAAGTCTCCAAAGGGGTCCAGAACACACACAAAAAGCTTAAAATCTCCCATCATAGAGGCAGTGGGGAGTTCTTAGAGTTTGTCAGCTAGAAGGGTGATGTGGTCAGAATTATCTTTATAGAAGAATCACTTTGGCAGCAGCCATGGAGTCAGGAAATCCTTGAAGGGGGACCAACAAGAAAGTCATTGGGATAATCTAGTTGGGATGTGATGAGGGCCTGAACCCAAATGGAAACTGTGTGAGTAGACAGAAAATGACAGATAAGAGATAACAAGTATTATAATCATAGATCACATTTACATACACTTTAAGATTAGGAAGGTGCTTTACAAATAGCTTATTTGGTCCTCACAAAAACCCTGAGAGGTAGGCAATGGTATGATCCCCATTTTATAGATGAAGAAACAGAGACAAACAGAGGTGAAGTGACTTGCTCAGAGTCACACAGCTAAGAAGTGTCTGAGGCAGAATTTGAACATAGGTCTTCCTGACTCCAGATCCAGTGCCCCATCCACTTAATTACCTATTGTAAATGTAGAAATGACAAAGTTTGGCAACCAATTGAATGTGTAGGGTAAGAATGAGAAACCATGGACAATAATGATATTATAAAGCCAGGAGACTGAAAAGATGGTGGTACCTTTAACAGAAATAGGGAATTTTGGAAGAGGGGCCAATGTGAGGGAGAACACAATGAGTTCAGTTTTGGACATGTTGAGTTAGAGATATGTCCGGGGCATTCAGCTTGAAATGTCCAATAGGCAATTGATGAAATAGGACTGAAGCTCAAGAGAGAGACTGGAGCTGGGTATATCGATTAGGCGTTCTTGGCACAAATGTGATAAAGTCACCGAGTGGGGAGGGGATGTGATTACTGAAAGCATAGAGGGAGCAGACGAGAGGATCTTGGGGAACTAGACCCTCAGACTCCTAGAATCTCAGCGCTACATAAGACCTCAGAGGCCATTGAGCATAACCCAAATGGGACCAGGAATGCTCTCTAAAACAGAGATCCTTCACTTTATATGTGTCATCGACCCCATCCCCAACCCCCACCCCTGCTTGGCAATCTGGTGAAGCTCATGAACCCTTCTCAGAAGCATCTTTGTTGCCTATATTTGTAATTGAGGTAAATGCCAAATTTTGATTCAAGATTAGTGAAATAAAAGATGTCACTGTTTTCCCATAGAAGTTTATGGAGCCCCTGAAACTTATCCACAGACCCTTTGGGAGGGAGCTATCCATGAACCCCAAGTTAAGAGCTCCCACTCTATCACCTACCCCACAAGTAGCTTTCCAGTCTCAGGCTATCGTCTCTTTAGCTGAGCTGCTGTAGTTTCTAGGATTGGAAAGTATTTGAGGTAATAATGATAAGTGACATTATCAGTAAGATAAGTGGAAGCTCTCTTGATTCCCACAACAGCCCTATGCATTAGATACTTGACTATTCAAATTATCCAGGTGATCTGGAATCTTATCCATGTGGGTATTTTCTTTAGTGATACAGATTGCAATCCATCCTCTGGGACTGTTGCCCTTGCCCCACCCCCGTCACCTTCGCTACAGGGTGTCTACCCGGTATGTGGGAGGTAGGTATTACAGGTATTAAAATACTACAGGAAAAATGACTTCATCGTTTTGGGCCTCAGTTTTCCCATATGTAAAATGAGGACTACACAGACTCTAAGGTCCCATCCGACTTTAGGTCTAGGATCCCATGACTCTCTCTTGAGGAAGAGGAGGGCCCAGAGGCTCAGACTCTGGTTGCACCACTAGTCAGTGTCATAAGCAGTAATCTCATTTCCCTTCTCCTCAGTGCTCCATCACTCATTATTTCAGATCCCTCTGCCCCTGGGGAACTACAACCAGACTACAACGAAAACTGAAGACAATTAGCCCCTTGTTCAGAGCTGGGCTGGGGGAGGGAGTGGAGAGCAGTCCTCCCTGTTCTCTTACTCTCCTCCTCCCCCAGCTAGGTCACTGGCCCTGCTCTCCTGTGAAGGATTTCTCATGGCCTCTGGAAAGAGGAATAGCCTGGGCACCACAGGGGCCTGACCGTGCCAGCTCCTCGTCTTAGAACAGACCCCTTCCCCTGTCAGCTCATCTCTGAGATTCCATCAAACCAGCAACCACCAATCTTTGCATTTGTTTGTTTACTTAGTGGTTTTCCCCAAAATCAGTCCCTACTTTGAAATTCCAAGATAATTGCTAAAGTGAGGAGCTGAAAAGAACAGCTCCCCAGCTTCCCCAGGACCTTGTGAGAGCTGGAGTTAACGTCTTCTAGAACCCTCTGGGCGTTGAGTGGTAGTGGCCGGACTCAATTGAGTGTCTACTCTCTTTTGGCTTTTGTTTCTAAACTCAGAAAACAGTGATGTATCCCTTTGTCTCTTCAGAGAGAAAGAAAGAGAAAGGGAGAGGAGAGGGAAGGAAAGACAAGGAAATGGAGGAGAGACAGAGACAGGGAGATAGATCCAGAAAGAGGGGAAGGGAAGGAAGGAGGGAAAGAGGGAGAGGGAGGGAGAGAGGGAGGAGGGAGAGAGAGAGAGAGAGAGAGAGAGAGAGAGAGAGAGAGAGAGAGAGAGAGAGAGAGAGAGAGAGAGAGAGAGAGAGACAGAGAGAGAGAGGAAGGGAGAAAACAGGAAGGCGGAGGGAGGGAGAGAGATCACATCCATATCTACCAGTTTTTCAACAGTTTATTATATAAAAGTGACTTCTATTGTTGCTGAAGAGGGCCCTGTATAACTCAGGCATGGCTGACAGCCTGGGCCTTTCCTCCCTCTCCACTCCTCCACCTCCTCAAGAAAACTTCACTCCAAAAGCTAAACAGGCCAGAATAAGGGAGCTGTTCCTAACAGTGAAAAGTGCACTACAATGGGTGAGACAGTGAGCACTTGATCAGCAGAGGTCCTTGAGCAGAGGCTCCTGGGAGGGCCCTGCCAACATGAGGTCTGGGGCTCTAAGGTCTTGGGGAAAACCAGGAAGGAAGAACCAGGGGCTTCTTAGTTCCCTGAAAGTATTCTTTCTTTCACTCAGACAGAGAAAGAGATGGCAGACAGTGCCAGACTATTAATCATAACTAATACAAAGCCTACTATGCAATTATTATCTCATTTGAGCCTCATGACAACCCTGGAAGAGAGGTGCTATGATGATTCCCATTTTACAGATGAGGAAACTGAGGCAAGTGGGGTGAAGTGACTTGCCCAGGGTCACACAATTAATAAGTGCCTGAGGCCAAATTTGAACTTGGTTCTTCCTGACTGTAGGCCCAGGGCTCTATCCACTGCACCACATAGCTTGCTTTCCAGGGACCTTAACCTTTAGTTAGAAAGTAAAGAATGATGGGCACGTAAAATTACCTGATGAACAGGACCAACGAGGAGCTTCCTTCCCTCTGCCCAGTTTCCTGGCTTAAAATGTGCCTAGCATCGGATGGGTGGCACTAGATATTGGGTGAATGGCATTTACAGTGATTGGAGACTATCCTGGCATCATATTTCTAGGGCTCCTTCCCAGACAGCAGCCAGAGTGAGGAGAGAGACCTCCCCTTCTAACGAGAAAGACAGAAGTCTCATCTCCTTTGATCGACTATCCATATGATATCTGGCCTGTCAGTCCTCCTCTTACAGCATGGTGTAGGAGAGAGTTCATTTAGAGCTGGAGTCAGAAAGACCCCGGGTTTAAATTCTGTCCCCAATATTAATACCTGGATTTCTTAGAATCCCAGGTCATTCTCAAACCCTATGCCAATGAAATCACAGATCAGCCCACCACCCCTCCCCCTTAAAAAATGAGCTGACAGCTCAGATTCAGAGAATCTCATAATTTAGAAGGGATCTCAGAGACCACTCAGTACCTGGCAAGAATCCCCTCTTCAACATCCCCAAGAAGCGGTCACCTGGCCACTGTTTGAAGATCTCCAGGGATGGGGAGCTCACCACCTCCAGAGTCAGTCCAGTGCACTATCTGGATGACTGACGTTGTTAGGAGGTAGCAGGCACCAGTTCCCCCACTCTCAGCAGTCAGCCATCTTCTAGGGTCATTTTGTCCTGGGACCTCTTCTCATTTATTTCTATAATTCCTCTTTAGTGATCTCATTTTTCCCCAGGGCTTAATCACTATCACTAGGTGCTTCCCCCAGTGATATATTCAGCCTTAGTGTCTCTCCTGAGCTCCAGCCTCACATCACCAGCTGCCTCCTGGGTATTTTGAACTAGATAAGCCGTGGGAATCCCTAACTCATTACCTTTCTCCTGTTAAAAACTTCCCCCTGTTACTGGGACTCACCCTATCACCCAGGTTCATAGTCTCAAGGTCGTCCTCTCCTCCTGGCTCTTCAATCCACTGCCCAATATCACTTCTATCTCCACAATAGCTCTTGTATTCCTTCCCTTCTCTCCATTCACACAGCCGCCAGCTGGATGCAGGCTTTCCTCACCACTCACATGAAACATTGCAACATCCTCCTATCTGGCCTCCCTACCTCCAAGCTCTCCCCAGCACAATCCCCCACCCACCTCCACCAGAGTCATTTTCCTCAAGTGTACATCTGAACAGGTCACACCTCCCCACCAAGGTCAGTAAACTCCAGTGACCTCTACGACCAAATAAAATCCCTTGTTTGATTTTTAAGTCTCTTCATAACCTGGTCCCTTCCTCCCGTTCCAGTTTTCTTGCACATTATTCCCCACCTCCCATTTTTCCTTGCAATCATACTGGCCTCCTCACCATTTCACACCCAGAACTGGATCATTCATGCCTTGGTACAGGCCATCCCCAGCACCTGGAACCAGCTGCTTCCTCAAGTCTGCCTCTTGGAATTCCTGGTTTCTTTCAAGGTTCAGCTCAAGGGCTGCCTTCTACACGATGCTTTTCCTGATTCCTCCTGGTCTCCCTACCCCAGTTTTTAGTGCCCTTTCTCCCAAAATTATTATTTGGGTTCACTGTGAGTCCTGGCTCAAATTCATACAAACAGCTCCACCCCACCCCCACCCCCAAAGAGCCTGTCATCCAAGAAACCAGAAATCCTTGCATCCAGTTCTGCTTTTGTCAGGTAACAAATAATAATCATAGCAAGTAGCAGTAGTAGTAGTAGTAGTAGTAGTAGTAGTAGTAGTAGTAGTAGTAGTAGTAGTAGTAGTAGTAGTAGTAGTAGTAGTGTTATTAATAGCAACAGTAATACTAGGTAACATTTCTATAGGACCTACTATGTGCAGGCACTGTGCAAAGTGCTTTACAGTGATCACATTTGATCCTCAAAACAACTCTAAAAATGCCAATTTTTAGTCGGTAGGCACTATTATTGTCCCCATTTTACAGATGAGCGAACTAAGGCAAACAGGTAGAATGGCTTGCTAGGGTCATACAAATAGTAAGTGTCAGAGGCCAGATTTGAACACAAGTCTTCCTGATTTCAGGCCTCGTACTCTATCTACCACCCAGCTGTTCGGGATGTAGTGGCAGAAAGGAAGCCCAAACCCAGTCCTGCTCATGATGGCTCTTTCCACTTGGGATCCCTGAGGATTCTCTTGGAGCATGAGGCTATGTTGTATTATAAATTCAATTCAGTGCCTATTCATGCCTAGTATAAAAGACACAAGGACTTTTTTAATGAAAATAATTCCTCTCCTCAAGGAGTTTACATTCTACTCAATCACTGAGTAAGAAATTATTAGATGTCTACTATGTGCCAAGTATCCTGTTTGTTTGGGGACAGGAGAAACAGCATGTATTCAGATATGTGAATAAAAATCACAGAGAAATGAATTACAAAGTAATGTGTATTTATTAGTTATAATTCAAGTCCATGTTCTAATATATACTGACCCTGTAATCCTGGGATGTTCTGAGGAAAGACACTAGAACTAAGGAGGACTTAGCATAGTGCCTGGCACACAGTAGGCACTTAATAAATGTTTACTGACTGCCTGACTCACTGGGAAGCAGTTCTTGCAGAAATTGGGATCTTATCTGGGACCTGAAAAAATCCAGGAGGCAGAGATGAGAAGGGAGGGCATTCCAGGCATGGGGGACAGCCTGGAGTCAGGAGATGAGTATCCTATGTGAGGAACAACAGAGAGGCCGGGTGTCCATGGACTGCAGTCATTCCTTTCACATCACAATTTTTCCCATCAAGATTTCGGTATATCACAAGTTGGCATAAGAAATTAAAGGAGAATTTGGGGAGAGTTTTGTGGAAGTCTCAGACTATACATGAGGGCCATCAGATGACACAGAGCCTATGTCTAAATACTTAACCTAAATTTTACAATAAAGTACTATAAACAGCCCATAAAAGAAAAAGAAGAAATTCAGACTTCTTCTCTGGAAAAGGAGGGCCAAAAAATTTTATGTGGATTTTCCATATCGAAGGGGTGCTGCACCCCTATCCCCCATGCTGAGGAAGGGATAATTATACCTGATGCGGGGAGTAAGGTGTTATGGCAGCTAGGTGGTACAGTGGAAAGAGTACAGGCCTGTAGTAAGGAAACTGAATTCAAATCCACCCTCAGATACTCACTAGATGTGTGACCTTGGGCAAGTCACTTCACCCTGTTTGCCTCAGTTTCCTCATCTGTAAAATGAGCTGGAGAAGTCACTCCAGTATCTCCCCAGATGTCACTGAGAGTCAGACATGACTGAACAAATATTCCTTTGTATTTTATTCATTTAGTTAATTTTTCTCAATTACATTTTAATCTGGATCAGCTAGCTCTCTGGAATGTTGAGTGTTGGACACCTCTGCCTACGCCAGTCAAATGGCAGGTTCAGACAAAAAAGAAATTATGGAGAGGTCAGCCAAGGCTCAGAGCAGTTGTGTGACGTGTGTATTTGTGTGGTATCACAGTTGGTGAGTTGCAAGGGCTTCAAAGCTGCGTCTCTCCTGATTCTGCCTCAGTGAACTTTTCACAAGGCAGCGCTGCCCAGATTCTTGGAAAGAGAAGAATAGGTCCTATCCACCACTGGCTCCTATTCCCACCTTCCCCTACTGTCCTCTGTCAAGATAAGCCTTGGCTTGTCCCCCTGGCCTGAGAATGATGTTTAGCAGATAGGGTTGAGAGGGATGCTCTGAGAAGAAGGGCCTCCTGGCACATCCCCCCATCTCCCTCCCTCTGAGGGGCCAGGTCATCAGCTGGTAATCAGGAAGCTGAGATTTACCAGGGCATCATCCTAGGAAATGCTCCAATGGCAGGTCTCCTCTGCCAGCACCAGCTCTCTCTGCGTTGAAGTGAAAATGATTGGCAAATCTGTTCCCCTGTCATTCTGGAGGTGTCTTGTTTTGTTCTATTTTAAACTGGAAATTCCCTTTCATCTTCCTCTGTTTTTCTTTCTTCTTTCTGGGTTATGACCTTAAATTTAATCAAATGTACTTTTAAACCAGTTTTACTTTTGTAGCTCTTAAGGAAGGGTGGCGGGAAGGGGGGAGGTTGGGGGATGGGAAGAACTGGTGCGTATGTTTATTAACCTTCCTTTCATAAGGCACTTTTTTCCCTATAGAACTCTCCTTTCCCGCTGATTCATTATGTGTCGGGAAGCAGAGCGTGACATGTTAAAAGCCGTCTTGATAGTATTTGATATTCAGTACTAACAACTCACCAACTCATAGGAGAGGGTTTTTTCCCTCTTAAAGGGGGAGGGAGACAATCTGCATATTGGATGTGCCAGGAAGTAGGTAATTTGCATTTAGCATCCAGAAATTCTCTGCTTGCAATCTGTCATCCTTCGCTGGGTTTTCATTTTATAACCTTCACAACATAAGGAGGAGAACACGCAACAGAATGAACACAATCAGAGCAGACCCCTGGTTGGCAACTGAAAAAGTAACCTTATCAGGCTAGGAAGATAAAGGAGGGGGGTGGTTCCTTGCAGCCAGAGAGCAATGACCTGGAAGGATCATGGAGAGGCATCCCCCTCACTTCACCCTAGCACCCTACCACCATCACTCAACCATCATGGGCTCAAACTTGATAGATCAACTCAGTTCCCAACTAGGAGGATATTCCTCTGCAAAATGAGTCAGAGATAGCAGGAAATGAGGCTGGCCAGAGAAGGGGTCAGGGAGAAATGGGGTAGGAACCCTCCAGGCACACATCCCACAGATAGAGCTTTCTGTCCTAACCAAAGTTTGGCTTAAAGACCTTGAACATGGTGGGAAGTTCCCTGTGAAGAGGAAGATGTGAAAACTACTTCATGTTACATCATGAAGACATCATAATTTTCCAAAGGACCCTCCTAGTTTAATTCAGGCTTAAGGGAAAAAAAAGCCTGCAAGAAATCTCACAGTGTAGTATGCGAGATACGATGAAGACTGGAAAGAGCCTTGGACTGAGAGTTAGATACCCACACAGTTGGGTGGAAAGAGTGTTGGCTTTGGAATCAGAAGAACCTGGCTTCAGATTGAATCTTGACTTTGCCAATGCATGCACTTGGGAAAGTCACAGAATCAGAGAATATCAGAAGGTACCATAATGACCAGCTCATAACCTCTGTGGGCTTCCATATTTTCATCTATAAAATGAAGGTTGGACCACTAATGGTCCTTTCAACTCTAAATCTATGGCCCTATGTATGACTAGTATTCTAGTCTGAGCTGTGCCCAAATGCCAGCCGGCTGGGCCAGTTTTCTCACCTGTAAAATGATAGGGTTGGAGAAGATTCCTTCCAACTTTAGGACTGTGATTCTATGATGCAGTAAATCTTGACTTTTTGATGATTGCTTCACTATGGGAAGCCTGGGAAAGGGTGAGCTAGAAAAGGATGAAATGTAGACTTCACTGACTGAAGGACCTTCCCAGAACAAGAGTGGTCTGTGAACTTCCCCATCCAATCCAGTCCCCAGCTCATCTCCCCCCCCCCCCCAAGCTCTGGTTACACAGAGCAGGATAAGGGGCTTAGACAGAGTCTACTAAAGAGACAGAGTCTCTCCTCTCTGATAGGAGAGCTGGAGGGTGGAGTCATAAACTTAACTATCCAGATAATTCTCTATTTTCCATCAGCAGCTCTACTTGGTGAATCCCCAGAATATCATGCCTCCCCCAGAATAAACTGGTCACCTGAAATCTCATCATCATGCTGATTGACTCCATTTTTTGGTCCTGGGATTGGTGAATTCCCAAAACCTTCCTTGAGAGAGGGCTCAGAATTTTCAGAACTTTCCAAACAACTTTTCATTTCCCACAGCAGCTCTGCTTGGTTTGACTCTGCAGAACATGATGCCCCCCACTAGGGCTCCCTCCCCCACGCCCCACTTTCATCTTCCTTTCTCTGTGGTCTTTCATCAGATTGTAAGTTTTTGGAGGGTAGAGACTTTCTTTTTCTTATTTTTGTCTCTAGTGTTTGGCACAATGAATGGCACTTAGTAGGTATTTAATAAATATTTATTGAATTGAGGGCATCTAGTGGCTCTAAATTCCCACATGCCATCAGTAGCAATTCAGTACTCAAGGGAAGGTCCTGGTCTGCACCCTAGGATGTGTGGACCTCTGCCCAGAAACACAAGGGCCACCAAAGCTGATAACTTGCAAGCATCATCCCATCAACATCAGATGAAGCAAAGTGATGGGGCATCTGAAGATGCAAAGTGATGTAGGAATAACTTCAGAGGATGCAGGCTGTACAATCAGATAGGGCAAGAAAGGCAGAGGGCATCCCACAGAATCAGAGGATACCAGAGTCAGGAGAGAACGTAGAATGTCAAACTGAAAAGAACCAGGAAACATGGCACATTAGACACGGAAAGTCAAGTCAACCAACATTTATTAAGCACCTACTGCATGCCAGGTGCTATGCTAAACACTAGGGATAGAAAAGCCTTAAGCCAAACATAGTCCCAGTTCTGGAGGAGCTCTAGGTCTGATAAGGGAGACAACATGCAAACAGCCATGATGTATTTAGGACAAATGGAGGATGATCACAGGGAAGGCATTAGCTTTAAGGGAGAGAAAAAAAGGATTCTCCCAAAAGGTGGGGCCTGAACTAAGGAAGCCAAGAGGAGGAAAGAAGAGGAAGAGAAAGAAGGACAGAGAGGATGAGGCCAGTGTCACTGGATTTCAGGATATGTAGAGGATGGCAAAATAGATTTAAGAAAATTGGGAAGATATGAGAGGACTGGATTATGGAGAACTCTGAATGCCAGAGGATTTTATAACTGACCCTAAAAATAATGGACAGCCACTGAAGTTTTTTGAATAGAGAGATGATGTAGTCAGATCTGTACTTTAGGAAGAGCCCTGAGTGGAAGATGAAGCAGATAAGGAGTGGTCTGCAGTCAGAAAACCAGCAGAAGGCCCTTGCCACAGTCCCAGCATAAGGTGACAAGGGCTGTGCCAAGGGGATGGCAGGACCAGAGGAGAGAAGAAGGCATAGGTGAGAGATCTTGGCAACTGATCAGATAGGGTGAGTGAGAGGGACTGAGATGTCAAGGAGGATGCCTGGTCATGAGTCTGGGCATTGGGAGGATGGTGGGGCCTTCAACAGTTAAGAGGGAAGTTTGGAAAGGAGTGGGCTTGAGGAGGAAGATAATGACTTCAATTTTGTTAATGAAGAGTCTAAGACAGACCAAAGAATTTCAGAATTGGAAAGGGCATTCTAATATAGAATGTCAGTTGAGAGAGGCCTTAGGACATAGAAGATCACCTGGCAGGATAAGGTACTAGGCACTGAGGTTCTCTCTTGAGCTGAACTGCCAAGCCTTCAAACTCTACCACAGAGAGCACAACTCCAATGGGCTGGCCATGTTGTTCAATTGCCTAAAAGACTATTTTACGAAGAACTCACACAAGGCAAGTGCTCACATGGAGGTCAGAAGAAGTGACACAGGGACACTCTTAAGGTGTTTCTGAAGAACTTTGGGATCAATTGTGTGACATGGGAGATTCTGGCAGAGGACCATCTAGCATGGTGTACCCACATCAGAGAAGGTGCTGCACTCTATGAGTAAAGCAGAATAGCCCAAAAGAAATGGGAGATATACAGATTTAGAGAATCATGCTCATGTGAACTCTTTGTGTCTGACCTGTGGCAGAGCCTTCCAAGCTCCTACTGATCGGATCAGCCACGGCCAGATACATTGTACCTTGATCCCAACATGGTGGTGTCATTTTGACTCTCCTCAAGCATGAAAGATGAACACCAAGAACATAAAATGTCAGAGCAGGGAGGGCTCTTTGAATAAAGAATGACAAAAGTGGGGGAGTCTTTGAAATGGTCTATGTCAGTACCTCATTGTACAGATGAAGAAACTGAGGCCCAGAAAAATACAGTGACTTGTCCAAAGCCGCAGAAAGTCATGTCTGAAAAGGGACCGCTCCCTAGTCCTTTCCCCAATAACAACCTCAACACATATTTATTAAGCACCTACTGTATTCAGAGCTCTAGGTTAAAGGCAGGAGGAGATACAAATGAGGCATCACAAAGGTCCTGCTCTCCTAGAACTTATAATTTACTAGGGGGATGAGACACCAGCACAAAATGTGGTCTCTAAGCCTAGGGACTAAGAGATCTAACAGGTCTGATAGGATGAAGGCCCTGAGAACCCCTTCTCCCTAAGTCACCCAAACTCTTGGTTGTATTTACTGGACTGAGAAATCCCATTGACAATGAAGAAGGGAAAAGGGGAGGAAAAAATGACATCATCAAGAAAAAGAAAAGGAGAAGGCAGGAGGAGAGAGGGAGGAGGGAGGGGGAAGAGAAGGAGATAGTGACAGAGACAGAGAGAGGAGAGAGAGAGAGACAGAGAGAAAGAGAGAGAGAGAGAGACAGAGAGAGAGAGAGAGAGACAGAGAGACAGAGAGACAGAGAGAGACAGAGAGAGAGACAGAGACAGAGAGAGACAGAGAGAGAGACAGACAGACAGACAGACAGAGACAGAGACAGAGAGAGACAGAGAGAGAGACAGAGAAAGAGAGACAGAGAGACAGAGAAACAGACAGAGACAGAGACAGAGAGAGAGTGCTAGGAGAGACAGACACCAAAGAATGAGAGACAGAAACAAGAAAGCAGGGCATTTGGTGGGGAAGTATCAGATACACAGAGATCCCTAGAGAGCCTGCCTATGTCACCTGCCCCCATCACACTGGAGGTCCACCCATTCAGATAATGTGTCTGTCTTTCCCTCCTTCCTATTCCCCTCTTCATACCATTCTCTTCACCTACAGATCTGGCCACCTGAAAAGAGCGATGGCCGCCCCCTGGGTGGAGGCTAGGTGGCCTCTGATGAGAGATGTCTTCTTCTCTCTCCACAGTCCATGGCATCAAGTGGACATGCAGCAACGGGAACAGCAGCTCTGGTTTCTCAGTGGAGCAGCTGGTGCAGCAGATCCTGGACAGTCACCAGACCAAGCCCCAGCCTCGGACACACAACTGCCTCTGCACTGGCAACTTGGGTGAGTTGGCACCAGGATTGGCAGTGGGCAGGGGGAAGAGGAACCATGCAAGAGAAGGGCACCAGTCTCAGGGAGGTGCTTGGCTCTTCCTAGCTGACCAGGGACTAGGTGGGCATCTGGTCCTCCCCTTGACCTCTGACAAGAGTATTCTCACCTCTGTGTGTGTCATTGATTTGGAATTAGTGATCAAACCACACAAGGTGTCCCATGGAGACAAGTCAGAAAGAAAACAGAGACAATTATCCATCTCCAACCTAACAAAGGCTTCTCGGGGGGGAGGGGCTTTAGGGGAATAACAAGCTGAATGAGACCCTGCAAAGCTCATCCAAATTGTCCCCTGAGAAGTGCGAAGGGACAGAGACAGTGGCAGGATGGATAAAAGAAGTCAGTCTTGCCCAGACCGTATTCTGCTCTGATTCACATGCACACAAATCAGCAAGAGACCTGACCTCCAGACCCAGGGCTCCTTAGAGTGAACTCAGGGTCCCCCACTCCACTGGACTGATAAACTCATCCTCTACTTTAACCTCCTTTGAGTTCAAAGATCCAGAGGCCCCCTTAACTTGGAGCCTAATGTGTCTGCTCTCCTAATCGTCTTATTTGCTCCCTGGGATGAGATTGCCCCACTCCCTTCAGTTCCTTAATTAGATATTATCATTAAAGGGTCATGTCTCTACTCTATTAAGTCTTTGTGAATTTAAGATTCTCAATGGGGAATACTTGTGATGGCATCATGGGAGAATTTTCCCTTTTATCAAAAACAATGGCTACGTCTAATGGATGAAAAATAACCATGGAGCTGGGATGAGAGAGAGGAGTCACCCCGGCCTGCTGGGCACAAAGCCCTTGGAGAAAGATCTATAAAGGATAGTCTATAAGCTTAGAAAGGATGGACTTTTCCCCCCTTTGTTTGCTTGTGAGCTTCAAGAATGTGCAGTATTGTAACAAGTAAAGATGGCGGAGGACATTCCAGACCAAAAAATATCATGAGTGAAAGGGCAGAGTTGAGAATTTGGAGACTATGTTGAGGAAACAGAAGTTCAGCTTGGTTGTAATGTGTAGGACATGAAGGGGATAAAGAACAGAAAGGTAAACTGAGGCCAGACCCTAGAATGATAGACTACAGATTTAGAATGAACTCAATTCATGTCCTCTGATAAAACTTCAGCCCCAAAGACATGAAGCCCATCCTGGGCTCACCAATCTGAACTAGACAGTCATGGTCTGGTTTGGGGTGATGATTTATTCAGGTTTCCATATGCCTTGTCTCTTTGTGGAATAAGGTTGGGTTTTTGATGTGTTTGTTCAGGGTTTTTTGGCCAGGCAAACAAGTCAGTGTTATTCAGTGCCCAGTGCCCAGCACAGGTCCAACTCTAACTCTTTCTTGTGTGTGTGTGTGTGTGTGTGTGTGTGTGTGCGCGCGCATGTGTGCCCGCCTGCGTGTGTGCATGTGCGTGTCTTGTGTTTCTCTTGGCCACAGGAGCAGGTAGCAGTGTGCATCACAAGTGTAACAGTGCCAAGCATCGCATCATATCACCAAAGGTCGAACCACGGACAGGTGGGTACAGCACTCACTCAGAGGTACAAAATAATGATGTCTCCGAAGGCAAGAATGAGCACAGTCACGGCAAGGCCTCCAGCCGGGAGAAGAGGAACGGCAAAGTGGCGAAGCCTGTGCTGCTGCATCAGAACAGCACCGAGGTGTCCTCCACCAATCAGGTGGAGGTCCCCGACACAACCCAGAATTCTCCCGTGTCCATCAGCAGTGGCCTGAACAGTGACCCAGATATGGCCGACAGCCCAGTGGTCACAGGGGTGTCCAGCATGGCGGTGGCCTCTGTGATGGGGAGCTTGTCCCAGAGTGCCACTGTGTTCATGTCAGAGGTGACCAATGAGGCAGTATATACCATGTCCCCCACAGCTGGTCCCAACCAACACCTGCTCTCCTCAGACGCAGCCGCCCAGGGCCTCGTCCTGGCGGTGAGCTCCGACGGGCACAAATTCGCCTTCCCAGCCACAGGGAGTGCGGAGGGTTTGTCAATGTTGCCCACTAACGTGTCTGAAGAGCTGGTGCTTTCCACCACCCTCGACGGGAGCCGCAAGATCCCAGAAACCACCATGAACTTTGACCCGGACTGTTTTCTCAACAACCCCAAACAGGGACAGACCTACGGGGGTGGGGGACTGAAAGCAGAGACGATGGGCACCAACATGAGGCAGTCACCCACGGCTGAGCGGGTCAGCTTTAGCTTCAGTGCAGCCCTCACAAAAGAAATCAAGACCGAGGACACATCCTTTGAGCAGCAGATGTCCAAAGAAGCGTATTCCTCCTCTAGCACATCTAACTCCCTCACCCTGTCCGCTGGTTCCAGCCTGCTCCCGTCCGGTGGGGGACTCAGTCCAAGTACCACCCTGGAGCAAATGGACTTCAGTGCTATAGACTCCAACAAGGACTATGCTTCTAGTTTCAGCCAGACTGTCCACAGCCCCCACGTCCACCAGACCCCTTCCCCTAGCTTCTTTCTGCAGGATGCCAGCAAACCTATCCCCCTAGAACAGAGCACCCACACTAATCTCAACGATTCGGGTAGTTCTTTTGTGCCGTTAGGGATGGCTACCGTGAAGACAGAGGCCCCTCCGACCCCCTCCAATTGCAACGGTTCTGTAGAGACCCGGATAGAGTCCACGTCCTCCCTCCAGCTCATGCAGTTCCAGGCTAATTTCCAGACCATCACCACTGAGGCAGAAGTTCCCATGGAGACCTCTCAACCCGCCGAAGGGGGTGAGAACCTGCTCAAGTCTGGGGAACTGCAGAGCTGTAGCTCCGAACACTACATGCAGCCCGAGAGCAACGGGAGCATCCGGAACGGGGGCAGCATCCCCATCCTCCAAGGGAACATGGTCCAGGGGCTCTATCCCGTGGCCCACCACAGCCTCCATAACTCTTCCAACATGGAATTGAGCCTGGACCACTTTGATATCTCCTTCAGCAACCAGTTCTCCGACCTGATCAACGACTTCATCTCGGTGGAAGGGGGCAGCAATACTATTTACGGACACCAGCTCGTGTCGGGGGACGGTGCAGGGCTCTCACAGGCCGAAGACGGCAACCGCGCCTCCTTCAGCCAGGCCGAAATGTGCATCCCCTGCTGCAGCCCCCAGCAGGGCGGCATGCAACTGGGCAGCGCCGAAGGCGGGGCTGGCACCATGGCCTACATGCACGTGGCTGAGGTGGTCTCTGCGGCCACCGCAGCCCAGAGCGCCCTGGGATTGCTGCAGCAGAGTGGGCGAGTCTTCATGGTGACCGACTACTCCCCAGAGTGGTCTTACCCAGAGGTAAGCTGCTGGCGCTTCCTTGCCAACCAGCGCCACCAGCGGGGCCATCTGTCATTGTGCACATACAAGGGCGTCAAGATCATTTGCATGTAATTAATTGCCTTCTCTTGATTATGAAGATCTATATCTGAGGAAGGTATAGATCCAAAAGTGCTTCTGTCTCTCCCAAGCGGTGCTTCTCAAAATGGTACTGTAGACCGCCCTGCCTTCGCGATCCTGATTGGCTAATACCTGCACATACATCCTCATCAGAATGAAAGGTCAGAAGGGTTTGGTTTGATGAGATACGCACCCATCAGGGCTAACCTACTTCTGCTCATAACGATAGCCTTTATACAGTGCTCTAAGGTTTGCAAAGTGTTTTATATATGTTATCTCATTCCATCCTCACAACACCAGGAGGAGGTAGGTGCTGTTATCATCTCCATTTTACAGGTGAGGAAATTGAGGCAGGCAGACTTGCCCAGGGTCACACCACTAACAAATGTCTAAGGCAGGATTTAATAAGAGTTAGCATTTACCTCACACTTTAAGATTTGCAAAGAATTTCACAAATATCTCTTTTTCCCCTCATAAATAACCCTGGGAGGGAGGTTCTGCTATCCAGTTTTACAGATGGGGAAACTGAGGTAGACAACAGTCAGGTGATTTGTCCAGGGTCAGACAGGGCATAAACCACTGAACTTAGATCTTGCTTTCAGTACTGGGTGATCCATTGAGTCACTTCGAGTCATCCAAATTCAGGTAATCCTAATTCAGGCCATATCAATTCAGTTCAACATTTATTAAAGTAGCATTAACGGGCAAGAATCAATTAACCACACCCTACGTACAAGGCACTGCACTGAGTATTGGGGATATAAAGACAACAAGGAAATGGCCCAGGTCACCACACAGCTTGTGTTAGCGGGCACAGAGAGTGCCAGAGAAACCCTACACACCAAAAAGGATCCTCAGAGATCACTGTTGGTGTCTAAGTCCTTCATTTTACAGAAGAAGGAATGGGCCTAAGTAGAAGAAATGACTTGCCCAGAGTCACACTGACAGTTAGTAACAGAAACCCAGAGCAGTTCTTTTTCCCCAAGACCAGGCTTTTGGCCTTGAAAGAAAAGAGCTTGGGATAATGGAGAGAATGCTGGGCTTGGAAGCGGAAAGATCTGGGTTCAAATCCTCCCTCAGACCCTTATTAGCTGTGTGACCATGGGCAAAGTTCTTCATGTCTCATGTGCCTCAGGCAACTCCATAGGACATAGCTACTAAGCCATAAAGTGCCTTGATTAAACGCTGGTTTTAATCAGCACTGATGGAGTGAATTCCCAAACTGGGAGTTTCCTCATGGTGATGAAAGGGAGGCAGCTTGGCACAGTGGAAATAAATGGCATTGACTCTCGACTCAGAGGATCAGGGTTCATATCCTTCCTTTGACCTTGACATTGACTGCCTATGATCTTGAGAGGAGTGATTTGACCTCTCTGGACCTCAGTTTTCTCTCTGAGGTCCCTTTCAACTCTAAATCTTTCTCATGGCCTGGGTTCAAATCCCACCCCTGGGCCTTACTACCTGTCCAACCTTGGGCAGAAAGGAAGTGACCTACCCAAACTGACACAGCATGTATGTTTCTAAGGTAGGATTTGAGCCCAGGTCTTCCTGACTCTGAGTCCTGTGTGGTAACCACACTGTAAGCACCTTGGGAAGGTCATGTCCCCTTTGTAGGCCTCTCTTTCCTCTGGAGAAAGAAGAGGTTGGCCAAGCTCAGTGACCTCCAAGGTCCCCTCCTGCTCTAGGTCGATCTACCTACCAGGAGAAGCTTAGGCTTGCCATTCCAGGTCAGGATCATGCCAGCCCTCTGACCCAGGTCCCAGCCCTAGGGGCCAATTGGTTCATCTTCATGTACTAACTAGGAGCTGCAGCAGAGCAGGTGGGCCAGAGCTGTACAAGTAAGAGGTCACCAAGAAACGTTCAACCTTTACTTACTGTGAGAGCAAATCACAAAGGCACTAACCTGGTGGGTATAGGGTATATGATAGGCCTGGGGAAGAGTATCCAATAATTTGGGAAAGATGGTAAGAAGGTAAGGAATCAAATGGCTGAGGGTATGGGATGTTAGGAGGCAGAGCTGTGAGTCATCTGGCATTCTGGGTAATGAGAAAAGAAGGTCCTGTGTGGAGACACCATGGCACCCCATAAGTCCTCATCTAGGGAGAGAACAAGGTAAGACCAGACCAGGAAGGCACTCATCTGGCATGCTGTTGCTTGAGGAAGTGGGGGAGAATGTTAAGTTATTATTTTAATACATCATTCATGCTAATAAGGCAATGGTTAAATAACCAGTCTTAGAGTCAAGGCATCTCAGGTATAGGCCCTACCTGACATTTATTGGCAAAACAACCCTACCCAGGACACTTAGCACCTCTTAGTACCCCCAGATTGAAAGTATATGTTGCAAAGCAGGGGCTGATCAGCCTCGAGGGAGGCTTCCTCACAAGGTCTTCCTTATATCAACTGAATTACAAACCTCATACAAATGCAAGTCCAAATCCAATATGGGATACCTGCTGTAGTAACTATTGTCAATAACCTCATCATCAACAAATATTGATTAAGTACCTACTAGGTGCCAGGCACTAAGTACTGGGAATACAGATAGAAGCAGAAAACAGCCCCTGCCCTCAAGAATTACACTCTAATGTAATTATACTATATAATTGCATTGTACAATTATATATTATATATGTAATAATATATATAATTATATTAAAATCTAATGTTTAAAGACAGTATGCAAACAAATATATACAAAGCAAGCTCTACATAGGGGGAGAGGAAATGATGAAGAGAAGGAAGGAGTTAGAATTAAGAGGGATTGAGGAGGTCTTCCACTAAAAGAGAATTTTAATTCCTTAAGAGGAAGCTAGGGAGGTCAGGAAGCAAAGATGAGGAAGGAGAGCATTCCAGAAACGTGGGACAACCAGAGAAAATGCCTGAAGGAGAAATGGAATGTCTTGTTTCTGGAACAGCTAGGAGGCCAGTGTCACCAGATGGAAGAGTATATACTGGGGAGTAAGATGTAAGAAGACTGGAAAAGGAGGAGGGGGCTGGGGTATGAAGGGCATTTTGTATTTGATCCTGGAGGTGACAGGAATTATTTAATTATTAAGAAATTATTGAGTAAGGGATGACATGGTCAGACCTATACTTTAGGAGAATCATTTTGTGACTGAATTGTTGGAGTGGGGAGAGCCTTGAGGGAGGCAGACCCAGCAGCAGTTATCCAAATAGTCCAGGTGTGAGGTAATGTGGGTCAGCACCAGGATGGGGACAAGGTCGGAGGAGAGAGTATTGAAGACATGCAGCAAAAGTGAAATTGACAGGCCTTGGCAATAGCTTAGTTATGAGCGGGGGTGAGGAATCCAGCATGACTCCTATGTTGCAAACCAGAGGGACTGGGAGGACAGTGTTGCCCTCTACAATGATAAGGAAGTTTGCCCAGGGCTGGGGGATGGGGGTGAGGATTAGGGGGGAAAATAATGAGTTCTGGTTTGGGACATTTTAAGTAGAAGATGTCTACTGGACATCCAGTTTGAGATGTCTGAAAGGTAGTTGGATATGGGAGACTGGAGGGCAGCAAAGAGGTTGGGCAGGAAAGATAGATTTGAGAACCATCAGGGTAGAAACCATCATTAAATCCATGGGAGCTGATGAGATTATCAAGTGAAGTAGTAGAGAGGAAGAAGAGCAAAGGGCCTGAGCCAGAAGTCTGAGAGACACCTATGGTTAGAAAGTGTGGTCTGGAGAAAGATCCAGCAAAGGAGTGGTCAGATAGACACTAGGAAAACCAGGAGAGAGTGGTGTCCAGAGAACCTAGAGGGAAGACAGGATCAAGCGGGAGAGTGCCCAACAGTGTTGAAGGCTGCAGAGAGGTCAGTGAGAATGAAAAGCTGTTGGAGCTGGCAAGAAGATCACTAGTAACTTTGTAGAGAGCAGTTTAGGTGAAATGGGAAATTCAGAAGCTGGATTATAAGGGGTTAAGAAGAGAGTGGGGAGAGAGAGGGTGGAGGTCTCCTTGACCCAGAACAACATTTTCATTCCATGTTAGTTACCACCCCCCTAAGAGGTGTCTTTAGGTCATTACTTAGGTTAAAGGGCACAGTATCTCTCTCAGAAGCTGACCCCTGACTGGGCATCTGTAGAGGAAGTCTACTGATCTGCCTTCAAGATCTAGACAAAGGAGTGACAAGGGTAGATCCTCTTCATGTCCCCTTACCTCTCAACCTTACTTTGCCATTGTCTCCTCCCTTCTCAGTCCCAGGTGCCACCTTTATTGATCCAAGTCTAAGCGATACTGGGTTGATTCAGAAAAAGTCAAATCTACAGCTTGCCACAAGAGGGCAGCATAGGAACAAGGAAAATGGGAAATTGACTTTTCCAAATCTGGGCTTGGCCTCGAGATGGTAAAACTAGGTATTTCAACCCTAGAATGTCAGGACTTTGGGAGGTTTTTGGGAGGTTTCCAGTTATCTTAAGGGGCAATGGGGGACAAAGAGAAGGGCAGAGAGAAGGGAAGGAGAAACATGGAATCCTATTAAATATCACTTTAGTTTAAAGAAATATGCTACCTATCATTTCTAGGACAAGCTGCGCTCAGTGGGTGATACGAAATCCCAGGAGAGGCAGAAGGACTTAAGAGTCAAAACACATGTATTCTTACTACAGTTTAGTGTCTAGTAAAATATTGATATCTGTCTATATGATATAGGAGCCTCAGGTAAAAGGAGGGAGTTTGACAGAATGAGCTAAGGTTCCTTCCAATTTTAAATCCTATCATTCAACCCCAGAGACCAACCCTGATGGTTATACCAGGGGGCTGACACCTTCTTCCTGGAGTTTCTACAGGGCTTTGCTGCCTCCCCTAGAACAAAAGTCAGCCCAGCACTAGACTGGGCCCCAAGGAAACCACGCCCTTTGATCTCTCTCCCAGACTTGGGAACTTCTGTTGCTGTGGTCTACTGAGGTTCAGGCTGTACTGCCCAGGCTCCTAGAAGCGGGAAAGATAACTTCTGTCATTGAGTCAGCCATAACACCCTTTCCCAGACTAGGAGATCCCCAAATCTGCTTCCTGCTGGAATGGATTTGCAGAGATAGGGTCATGGGTGGGCAGAGCCAAGCCTTTCCTCCCCATCTGTCCCCTCACCATCTCCCTGAGGTGCCTGACTAGTTAAGGTGACACCATTCAGCAGCATGGCCACCTTCATTCCTCACTGGTTCCCTTATGTCTCGCCTCCCTTCTCCTTCTTTCTTTTGTCTCTGTTTTCACTGAGTTATTGGTTGATTCACCACTTTTTCCAAAATGGAAAGAACAGAGAAAAGGGCATTGTGAACCCTGGACCTTCATCTCAGCCATCAAAACCGTTTCTGGCTTTGCCTCTTAGTACTTGTGTGGCTTTAGGCAGATCGCGTCACCTTTCCTGGCCCCAGTTTCCTCATCTATAAAACAATCAGGCCCAGATTAATATGAGCACATGGAACTTTTAAATTTCCAAGAACTGACATTTCAGATGGAAGCTCTCTCATCCCCTGCCCCTGCCCCTCCCCACCCCCTCCTATGCCCTTTAATCGTTCTCATCTTTTCTTATCACAATGGAACACGGGCGACTCTCCTGCAGAGCAGACGACAAAGAAAGGCGCTGGGCTCACCACCAATGAAAATCGTCCAGCTGAGCCTCTGTTGCCATGGAGACGTCCACCTGAATGGGTGGAGCCCGAGCCATCCTGCTAGTGGGGGGAGGGGACATCTCCACAGGAAAGGTGCCAGATTTCTCTTCAGAACTGCCATTCTTTATCCCCTCAATCAGGACAGATGCTTTAGTCCTGGCTTTGGAACAGTGGGTGGTGGGCGGTGGCTGTTTTTGTTCTTGGTGAAAATGGCGTGGGGCTTTATGAAGGCAGAGACCAACACTCCTCCACCCTGCCTATTTCCTTGTGCTCATCATCTCCTTTTCCTCATCCCTGTCCCAAATCTTAATGTCTCAAGGACTCTTTGTCCCTTTCTTAGGGTCATAGGGAGATAGATTTAATGTTGGAAGGAAGGACCTTGGAAGCTATCTGACTCAATTCACAGGACAGCCAAGGGGTGCCATAGTGCCTAGAGCACTGACCTGAAGTCAAGAACACTCAACTTCCTGAGTTCAAATCTGGCCTCAGACACTTACTAGTCCCTGGGCAGGTCACTTTGCCCTATTTGCCTCAATTTCCTCATTTGTAAAATGAACTGCAGAAGGAAATGGCAAACCAGTCCAGTATCTTTGCCAAGGAAAACTCAAATGAGGTCTCAAAGAGTCAACAGGACTCAAATGGCAACAGCAAAGTTCAAACACGAAGAACTTAAGGCCTTGAAAAGGAAAGTAAGCTTACCCAAGGTCACATAGCTCATTAGGATCTGACGCAGGTCTTCCTGACTCCAAGGTCAGCACTCTAGCCTCTAGAGAAGACTGCTTCTGTAACCATTTCTCTGATACACCTCAAATCTTCATGGAGCCATCATCCAGCAGGAACAAGAGTTAATCATGGAAAAATGGAAAGAGCCCTGGATCTAGAGCCAGGACAACTGGGATAGATATCATAAGATAATGGATCCTTATCATCAGTGTGGTATCCTTCAATATGGGAAGCAATGTGGTACAGTGGAAAGAGAACTGGTACGGAATACCTGAGTTCAAATTTCACCTCTGCCTTCTACCTATGGGACCTTGAGTAAAGCACTGCACCTCCCTGGGCCTTAGTTTCCTCATCTGTAAAATGAAGAGGTTGAACCAGATGATCTCTAAGGTCCTTTGACATGAATATCTCTGAGTCTTATTTTGCTCATCTGTAAAATGGGGATGATAACCTACTTCAGGTTTCTCATGTAGAAAGAACTTTGTAAACCTTAAAACTCCATAACCATTATTATCATCATTGTTCTAGATCCATCATTGGACTAGAGCCTACAAAGAGCACACCATGTAATGCCTATCCTCAGCTGCTCCTCAGGCCTTGAAATGTGGAGCTGTTATAGACTCATTAATGCATATACATTTGAAATCGGAAGAAACCTGAGATCATTAACTCCAATCCCTCGTTTTACAGTTGAGGAAATAAGTGCCCTGAAAGATGAAATGGCCTGCCTATCGTCATGCTAGTCAGCAGCAGAGCTAGGAGCACAGAGCTGTTCTAATGTGAGCAGGAGGGGGAGGAGGGGACAGATAAAATGTCCTCCTATAAATCAGACACAATTTTGATGAAAGGGGGCCTCAGGGTCTCAGCCTCTGAAGGATGAATGGGAATATCAACAGTCGAGGGAATGGGATATTCTAAGTGACCTCCCAGACCTAGAATAATTACGATGATAGCTTTTTTCCAGTCAACCTCAGTCAGACATACTCTCTGCTCATAATGTTTGTCACAGGGTAGAGAAGCATGCTTCCACATGGGACCTAAGAGAATGACCACAGAGAACTCACAGAATCTTGGAGAGTTCAGGGTCAAGCTTTCATTCCAAACCCCATAGATGGAAGACTTCTGACTCTCAGCTCAATGTTTTGACTATAGTGCTGCCAATCCTAGTCTAAGATCAAGGTGGAGATAAAAAAGAATTCTCAATTGCACATCTCCTCCTCTCTCATTTCTGTACAATGGGGTACCTTTTAGCCTCCCCAGCCTGGACCTAATTCAGGGAAGTGTACCAGAACCAACCAAAGCCAAAGGCCGGCTGGGGAGGGCGCTCTCCAAGGTCTTGTTGATCAGAATGAAATTTAGGTGAAGAACTTAGAAAAGAGCCATTTGTAAGATCACAGTATTTAAAACCAGAAGAGGACCTTGGAAATCATCTAGGTCAGTCCATTCATTTTAGAGATGAAAAAACTGAGGCACAGAGATAGGGAAATCAACTTGTCCAAGATCCACAGTGAACCCAGAGCCCTCTGAGCAATTCCTCAGCAGGAACTCTAGCTCTGTCAGGGCTGGTGTCAGATGGAGATCTACCTCTGACACCAATTGACTTTGTGATCCTGAGAAAATTATTTCACCTTTCAGGACCTCCCAGGCAACTCCCTAAGACTGAAATGCAAAGCAGATACTGATCTGCTTTGATAGAGGGAGTTTCCTCACTGGAAGTTCTTAACATACCCATGAAATGAAAGGGGGGAGGGGGGAGAGACAGAGAGAAGAGCCAGACCTGGAATGACTTCCTTCTTTGGGTAGAGCTAAGCAAACTATAGTAAAGCAACTAAGTCTGTGAGGTGCATCCTTGGCAGCCTCCTACCTTCTCTATCAGGGCCTCCACTCTTCGTCCCCATTGCTATCCCTACTCTCTTTCCCTCTCTTTCTGAGTCTCCCAAGGTTCTAGCTAACAGGCTACAGGAGTGAAGTGATTTTAGAGACATTGCCTTCAAAGAATGACAGATAGCCTAGTTAAGATTTTGGATCATAGGATTTTGACCTGGAAGGGATTTTAGAAATTCTAAAGTCTGACTCTTTCATTCAGAAAAATGAGAAAATTGAGACCCAAGGGAACTTTTGCCCAAGGTCACACAGCTAACAATTAGCAGAACCAAGATATGGTCTCCAGTCTTCTGACTAAATCCAGTGGTCTTTCCAATGTGCTATGTTTCCTCTCTTGAATCAGAAGCCTGCTTTGGAGCCCTCTAAAATCACACTTTATAAGCAGCCACTTACTGCGCCAAAATATATATAAACTAGAGTCCCTGGAGAAGCAGCCCAAGAAAAGCCAAAGGCAGCCTCTGGGAAAACTCAGAAGAGAATGAAATAATGAGAGGACCCTCTCCAGACTTCTCCTAGACACTGGGTAGGAGATGGCAGCTGAAATGTAACCCAGCCTAGTTCCCCAAGGCCAATTCTGCCTGGTACCAGGAGAGAGACCCTTTTGTCTAACTGCCATCCTTCAGGTTGGCTTCTCCAACCATAACACTAGGTGGCACCCTCCACCAGTTTCTTGGTGCCGTGGGTAGCTGAGCCAGAGCCATGTGATTTAGAGTTGGGAAAATGGAGGGATCCAGATACCAGAGGCCACAGCTTAGCCCTCTTGCCCAGGGCCACATGCCAGAGACCAACTACACATATTCACTTATCCAGGGCCCCTGTCCATCACTGCCATACTCTGCTCCCCTCCTTACCACAACAAAGGTCCTTCCATTGAAATTTCCCTGAGCCATATCTCATGCGAACTGACTCAAGAAAGGTCTAATATGCTGAATGAGGGAAGCAGCAATGCTACCATCCTCAGCTGTGGTTAGTCAAACCACAGTTCGAGAAGGTTAGGCAATTCTGAGTCATTGACAAATAAGAGGCTTTGAGAGAGAACAAGTATTTATTAAATGCTTACCATGTACCAGGCCAGGTACAATGCTAAGTGTTTTACAAATTTTATCTCATTTAATTCTCACAACAATCCTGGAAAGTGTGTACTATTATTATCATCCCTATTTTATAAATGAGGAAACTGAGACAGACAAAGGTGAAGTGACTTGCCCAGGGTGAGACAGCTACTGTGTCTAAGGCTAAATTTGAACTTGGGTCTTCTTGGCTCCAGGTCCAGCTCTCTTTATCCAATGGGCCCTCTAGTTGCCTTCTAGATGAAATAAACCAGGGGATTCTGAAGGAACTGGAGACCATCTCATCTATAAATGGGTAGAAAGAACTGAAGATTCTTATCCTAGAGAATAGATCATAGGAGTTTATGATTTGGAGCTGAAAGAAACTTTAGAGATCATCTCTCTGGTCCAACTCCCCCAGTTCTTATTTTATAGGTGAGGAAACAGAAACCCAGAGTGATTAAGATAAATGGGGAAACAGTGGAAGGACATCTAGCTTCCCTTAAGGAGTTTTAGTCATCAGGTATAAACGCATGCTATCCTACCTAGGGCATGGAAAGAAGTGGAACCCCTATCAGAGATCTTTCAAAGTAGTGGAGAAAGAGTTAAGAAGGATGTATGTATTGATTTTCAAACAGTGGATGGAAATGGATCATGGAAAGTTGAAATCACTGAGTTTTACTTTTATTCTGGGCAAAATTCTAGAACACTGTGTCCAAGGGATGGTTAGTGAACTTGTAGAAAAGGAAGCAGTGATTTTAAAAAGGAAGTGAGATTTCTTCAAGAATACATCATGCCTGACCAAGTTCATTTCCTTTTTTGATAATGCTGCTTGAATGATAGATGGAGGTAAATAGCTTTAGTTGACTTAGGTTCTAGTAAAGCATCTAATAAAACCTCTTTGAGAAAAAAAAGTAGATACAAACTTGATGGTAGTACATTGGGAGGATCTAGAAATAGCTAAGTCACCAGATCCAGAGAGCAGTTATTAAATGTTCCTTGTTTATCAACTCAGAAAGTCTCTAGGGGAGTGCCTCAGGGATCAGGCCATGAGATTTTTATCAGTGACTTGGATAAAGGTATAAAATGCACGCTCATCAAATTTTCAGAAGACACAGAGCTCAGAGGATATGGCAGATAGCAAAGTCAAGATGCAAAGGCATCTCTACAGGCTACAGCATTGGCTAATATAATAATGATGATGACTCATAAAGCAGTTTAAGGTTTGTAGAATGCTTTACACTTAGTATCTCATTTACTTGGTGCCTCGGCAGCCCTGTGAAGTAGATGTTATTATTAACCCCTTGTTACAGACTCAGAAAGAAGTGACCTGCCCTGCCAAGCTGCCTCTCAGTGGTGAAGGGCTCCTTCACATTCAATCAATCTGAGGATCCAGTGAGAAGACCAGGGATGTTTAGCCTAAAGAAAAGAAGGCTTGAAAGGGACTTGTTGGTAATCTTCAAATATTTGAAGTGCCATCGTGTAGAAAAGAGATTGGAGTGGTTATATGGCCCCAGAGGACAGAGCCAGGAGCACTGGGTGGGAGTTCCAAAGGTGTAAAGTAAATCTTGATCACAGAAAAACTTCTCAACCACTGGAGTCATCCCAGGGTGGAACAGACTTTGTCAGGAAGTGGTGGACTCTCCCTCAGTGGAGGTCTTCAGGCAGAGGCTATCAGGATACCAGAGTGGGCATTTCTTTGGGCGATGGCTTGGATGAGTTGGCCCCTGAAATCCATCCAACTCTGAGATTCCGCAATTTTGTAAGTGACTCGTTCAGAGTCAGAGAAAGCAAAGTCAGATTTTCCAACTTCTAGAGAACATGATCATTATCTTCAAATATCTGAAGAGATGCTATCTGCAGGATTTGTGATTGTTCAATCATTGTTCAGGTGTATTCAACTCTTTGTGATCCCCTTTGGGTTTTCTTGATAAAGATACTGGAGGCACCTGCCATTTCCTTCTCCATTTCATTATACAGATGAGGAAACTGAGATAAACAAGGCGAAGTGGCTTGGCCAGGGTCGCACAGCTAGGAAGTGTCTGAGGCCAGATTTGAACTCAGGAATATTAACATTCATGCCTCCAGGCCTGGCACTCTATCTACCACACCACCTGGCTGCCCTATGTGCAGGATAGATTAGATTTATTCTGTGTGAACAGATGAATGAATAAATAATAAGAACAACCATTTACATAGTCTTTAAAGTTTGCAAAAACGTCTTCTATATGCTGATTTGCTTACTATGTCCCTGTCGGAGCTAAGCCCCAAGGATATAAACGCAAGCAAGCAAGATGATCCCTCCCCTCCAGGAGGTACGTTTCAATAGGGAAAGACAACAGAGATTGAGGAGCTGGATAAATTTGTCTCCATAGAGCAGAGCTAGAGACAATGGGGACGTATTACAAGAAGAAAGATTTTGGCTCAGCACGAGGCAAAACTGTCTAGTGCTCAGAGCTGTCTAACAGTGCCTTGGGAAAGTTATCAGTTCTCCTGCTCTAGCCAATGTTCAAGGAGGAGCCACGTGATCAGAGATACCGTACAGTAGAATCCCTTCTTTAGTGGAAAGACTGGATGAAAGACAACCTCTAAGTTCTCTTCCAAGTCTCCAGTTCTAAGCTTCATCCCCTTGTGCCAGACTGTCTGTATCTTACAAGATGGAAATTTATTGGTCAAGTAGTGTTGTCTAATGAGGACTTAGCCTGGAGGCAGGTCTACCCTAGCATGTAACAAAGGCGTGGAGCTTAGCTGAGTGATGGAGGTCTTGAGTCCATATTACACGAGAATCAGTTACAGTCACATGAGATGTTTAGTTTAAGGAGGAGATTTGTGGGCAGAGGGGGAGACATGATAGCTGTCTTAGGTGTTTGAAGAACTGTCATGAAGAAAGGAGATTAGACTCATTTTGTTTGGGCATAAGGACAGAATCAGGAACAAGGGGTAGGTGTGATAGTGAAGCAGACTCAGGCTTGATGTAACAAAAATGTACCCAGCCATTAGGGCTGTCTCATAGGGGAATGGGCTGCCCCTCCCACCCTCCCCCCAGCCATGGAGGTCTTCTTCCATCCAGAGGCTGGATGTTATCACTGCTTGTTGGGTTTCTTAGAATGGAGATTTATTTATTTTTTTCTAAATTACACATAAAAAAATTTTGAACCTTTTTTTTTTAATTTTGAGTTCCAAATTCTCTCCGTCTCCCCTCACCCCTCCTTGAGAAGGCAAGCAATTTAACATGGATTATACATGCACAGTCATACAAAACATTGCCATGTTGCAAAAGAAAATAAGAGACAAAAAAAGTGAAGAAAAAGAAAACGGACATTTTTGTTTAGGTGTGGGTCAGAATAAGGTGGCTGCTAAGATCGCTTCCAGTTCATAAATTCTATGATTCTGAGATACTCCTACACTGATGTCAACAGTGAGAACTGAAGGACAGAGAGGAGGGAAAGACTATGAGCCTCTCCATAGCCTTCCATCATACTCCCTATGACCAGGGAAAGCTTTGCCAGGGCTAGTGAAGGTCAGGGGAGCTAGGAGGTGGCCCATGTCCCCAGGACTCCTTAGACCTCCTAGGAGCACAGCCGAGAGCTAAGACGGACCTCAGGGGCCAGCTAGTCCAACTCTCTCCTTTTGCAGAGAAGGAAACTGAGGCCTAAGGAAGTGATATAGCTTGCCCATGGTCACCTAGATTGTCATTGGGGGTGTAGGTATTTGTACTTCATTTCCAAAGAGAACCAGTGACATCACGGGTGATGTCTTGATTTGTGCTGGAATCAGATTTAAGTGAGGCAGAGCTGCTCAAAGTCGCCTCCAGACACATCAAAGTGCTAGAACTGGGGTTTGACCTTAGATGCTCTGACTACAGGGGAAGGGCTGGTTCTTCTACCATGCCTCACTTCTGAACCAATTCCCAGTTTCCAGGAAGGGGACAATGGAAAGAGCCTTGAGAACCTGGGTTCAAATCCCGCTCTGTGAGAAACCGCTTGGATGCCCTTGGGCACACGGCTGAGCCTCCTTGGTCTGGTTTTCCATTTGCTAAATTAGGGGTCTTGAACTTGAACTTGAAGGCCTAGCTTCCTTCCTAGGACCCTCAGATCCAGTGAAAAAAGAAGCTTCCTGTCCACTGTCCACTGACAACCCAAAGGGACCCCACTAAAAGCAAGCATCTTCAGCTCAGAGGCCCCAGAATGAGCTGCATCCCAGGACCCTTTGCAGATGCTAGTGGGCAGCCAGAGACTGAAAGCGGAAACTGCTCCAGACAGCTGGCCAGACCCCATACCAGCCTTCAATGAGACTATGTCCTCCCTCCCCTATTCTCCTTTTACTTTCTGTCCTCCCCTCTCCCTGCCTGAATTCACCTGGCACTAGCTGGTGGGCACTCAGAGGTAATAGGACCCAGCTCTCAAAATGAGAGCCTTCCCTGGTGGGAGGTGAAGATCTCCCGGTGCAGGAGTGCAAACCGAGTCTAGGAGAGTGTGGTCTAGCAAGGGTCATGTAGGACCTTCTCCAAGGCTCATGCTGCTGAGTTCCACGCTGCACTGCTGGGAAAGCAGCTGCTTTGGAGCCTCCGTGGAAGCTCTCCCGGTTGCTCTCTGTGGGGGAGAGATGACGTCAGGAGTGGTTCCCAGTCGATCTGTGTGGGCGGCTAGCAAAGACACAGATGCCCAGAGACTGGGGGAGCTGGGGAGGAGGGGAAGGCAGGGCTCCCTGGGGCCCGCATCCCAATCACACCCTTCAGCTTCACATCCCCATCTCCATGGCAGTAGAGATGACCAAACTCTTGCTCCGCATCTGCCTTGTTCTGAGCCCTTCCTTTCCTCCACACAGAATCACACTGATTTCACTTGGCAAGAACCTAGCCCAGAGTTGTCTCTTTCCACACATTCCTGCCCACCCCCATCCCCTGATGCCTTTCTCCCTCTCCAAGGGCTGAGTCTTTGTTTCTCCCTGGTTTTACCACCTCCCCACCAGTTCTGCACCAGCAGGAGCTGATGAAGGGCTCCAACACATAGTGGCGTTCTTTGACCTTTGAGCACCAAAGCATGTAGGGACAGGCTGGGGCAGGAGCTATGGATAAAACCCCCTCTAGTCCAAACCGTCACCAGAGCAGGAATCCTGCACTCCACCACTTCGAGCCTACCACCACCACCACCACCACCCCCATTATAGCAGCTTACCTCCCTCAGGTAAGATATTAGGGGTAGAGGAAATATAGTCAGGAAGAGAAAGAATGGAAAATTTCTCATTCAAGGCTCCTTTTCCCACCCTCTTCCTTGGTCTTGTTGAATCTGAAAAGCCTAGAATCATCAAACACAAAATACAAGAGCTGAAAGGGAGAGCAAGGGTTATCTAATCCAACACTCTTATTTTACAGTTAAGGAAACTGAGGCTCAGAGAAAGATGACTAGCTGAGGATTCCATTACGTCCCAAAGCACTGGGAGCTTAATCTCTTCCTTTTATTGAGACATACACTGCCTTTTTGTAGCATTCTCTACTGAGTGGTCTTCTGCCCTCTAGAATCCTAACAAGTCCAATCAATAATGTGCTAAGCACTCTTCTAAGATTTAGAGATACAAATAAAAAACAAAACTTGTCCTTGCCCTCAAGGAACTTACCTTCCAATGAAGGAGCAAGCATGTAAATAAATGAGATCATGAAAGGCATCTAGGATGTGGCTAGGGGACTTCAGATAAAGTGCTAGGTCTGAAGTCAGGGAGATCTGAGTTCAAATCCAGCCTCAGATACTTATTAGCTAGGTGACCCTGGGCAAGTCACTTCACAACATATACCTCAGTTTCCTCATCTGTAAAATGAGCCAGAGTAGGAAATGCAAACCACTTCAATATCTTTGCCAAGAAAACCCTAAATGGGGTCATGAAGAGTCAGACTGAAACAACTGAACAGGGACCCAATGAAAGGTATATACAGAGCAGATAGGAATTAGCCTTAAAGGGGAAGACACTTGCAGATGGAAGTGGGGAGGTGGAGAGAAGGGAAGGGAGCAGAAAAGACTTCTGGCAAGATGCGGCATTAGACCTGAGTCTTCAAGAAAGCCAGGGATTCAAGGAATCTGAAAAACACCCCAGGCACGGATGACCTCCAGTTCAGAACCATGGAGATGTGAAGTGGAGCATCCGTGAGAGGAGCAGCAAATAGGTCAGTTCCTCCTCCCATGGTGAGGCTTCATCTCCTTGAAGACAACATCCACTTCCCCCTCCCCATCTCCTAGTTTCCTCCCGCTCCCTTGGCATGGTGCTCATGTCCTTAGACACTCCTGCTCTTAGTATGGAAATAATGACTGTTTTCAAATACTTGAAAGTCCACCATGTTGGAAGAGGAATTACTCTTTTTCTGTTTGGTCCCCGATTGGTAATGAGTGGAGGTTGGGAGGGGGCAAAATCTGGACTTGATGGAAGGCTAACTTTCTGGGCTTGTGGAACTGGAAGGAGCCTCAGAGGCCACTGCCCTCATGTTACAGAGGAGAAATCCAAAGACTGTGGATGTCAAGTGACATGCTTAAGGTCATACACATAGAAAAGGTCAGAGGCAGGTCAGAGGCTTATCATTTCCTAGGTCTAAAAGAGACCCCAGAAGCTATCTAGTTCAATTCTTTCATTTAACAATTGAGGAAACTGAGGCTCTGGGACATTAAGTGGCTGCCTCTGGTCATACAGCAGTGTCACAGGCAGGATATGAACTCAGATCCTCTGACTCCACAATCGGTGTTCTTTTCACTATACTACAGCCTCCTAATTAGGGAAGTCTCAAAGTAGAATGAATTGCCTTGGGAAGTGGTAGCTTCTTCCTCCTTGGAAATCTTTGAGCAGAAGGTGAATGACCACTTATTGAATATATTATAGCAGGGATTCTTATTCAGGTCCAGGTTGGACTAGGGGACCAATGAGATCTTTTCCAACTGCCATTCTGTGTTGTGGGAGGATGGATGGACACATGGTAGGGAATTTGGGAGAGAATGACCCAGAAACCCGTGGATTCCAGCCAGTTTTCAGGTGTGTTGTGGGCTTAGAAAGACTGAGAACCATTGCATCTGGTTTTTGTTTTATTTTGGCCCAGGAAAGGATGGATACTCAATACTCCTCCTAAAGTTTGTGTAAGATCCAAAGTGGGGAGCTCCACAGAGGAGTGAAGAAAGTGGAGTCCCAGGGAGTGAGATTCCACTGTCATTCTGTGCAAGTCTGCCAAGCTGGAACTAGGTCAGGGCAGAGAAAGGGAAACATACCTCACCTTAATCCTCCCCCTCCCAGAGAGCTATTACCCATAGCAAATAAATTTAAAAGAGGAGGGATAGTTTGACAAAAGGAACTAACATATCAACCAATTCTTACATTATATCTTGTATTCTACCCCCATAGCTCCCCACTTCCCCAAAGAATAGATGGAGGTGACTTCTCATATCCCTTCTTTGGGACCATGCTTGGCCATTATAATCACACAGCTTTCAGCTTAGATTTTGCAGTTGTCCTTTCTATTATGTATATTATTTTCCTGGCTCTGCTTACTTCCCTTTGCATCAGTCCATATAAGTCTTCCCATGCTTCTCAGTAGTTTTCAATTTCTACTCTTTTCTTCTTTCTATAGGGTCTCTTAGTCTGGCACTTCCAAGTCGTACCTTTGTTCCCACCAGCCCATCATCTTCCATAGTTCTCTCTGTCCTTTCTCATTTGCCTTTGTCTTCCTTTTCTTGCAGGGAGGAGTGAAAGTCCTGATCACAGGCCCATGGCAAGAAGCCAGCAATAACTACAGTTGCCTGTTTGACCAGATCTCAGTGCCTGCGTCCTTGATCCAGCCAGGGGTGCTTCGATGCTATTGTCCAGGTAAGAAGGGCAACTTCCTCAGAACATCACTGGGCCAGGGGTTAGAACTGACAGATCAATGAATCAAGAGTCAAGAGACAAAGGGCTGGGGAGGAACGGAGGGGAGCACCAAGAGCAGTGGTCTCATTTTAGCATTAACCAAATGTGTAGCCTTGGGTAATTTCCCCTCTCTGAGATTCAACTCCTTTTCCTATAAAATGAGAAGACCTGAGAACTCTGTGCCATGAGAATGACCAATCCTGGCCCCGGAAAAGATAAGGAAACATACCTCCCTCCTTTTCTTGGAGAAGGGTACTAGTCATAGGGAGTGTTGCACATGCTGTCAAACCAGGTTTCTGAGTTCATAAGATTTTCTTATGTCACAACAAAAGGCTTACTTTGGGAGATTTTTTTTATACCCAATACTTAGCACAGTGCCTAACACATAGTAAGTGTTTAATAAAATCTCTGATCAATGGATTGATTTGGAGTGGGAGGAAGCAGTTTTTTGAATAGATCACTGGACCTAGAGTCAGGTAGGCCTGAATTCAAATCCAGCTTCAAACACTTCCTAGGCAAGTGACCCAGGGCAAGTCAGTTAAACCCCCTGCTGCCTCAGTGTTCTCACCTGTCAAATAATAACATCTACCTCTAGAATTGTTGTAAGGATAAAATATTTGTTAAGTGTTTTGCAAAACTTAAAGTGCCAAATAAATTCTAGCCATTATTTTTATAGTGCAGAAATCACTATTATGTAAAAAAACAGATGAGAGAAATAAAATAAATACAGGACTAAACCTCAGTTTCCTCATCTGTAAGATGAGGGGCATAGTTAGACTGAATTATGTCTCAGGTTCAGCTATGACACTAAATTCTGAGGACCCTTTTTCTCAGACACTGGTGGGGAGGAAAGAGCCCTGAAGCTAGTCATAGGGCTTGGGTTTAAATCCTGGCTATGTGTGACCTTGGGCAAGCCACTTGACCTCTCTGAATCTCAGTTTCCTCCTACCTAAAATAAGGGAGTGGGACTAGATATTCTCCAAAGTTCTTTCCAGCTCTAACTTTTCAGTTCTACCATTGCCTTCAGTTATGACATTTCGAGGTACCAAGATCTCCAAGATGGAGATGGAGATGGCTCCAGATCCAAGAATTCAGTTTCATTCAGCAAGTATTCCTTAAGTATCTATTCTATACTTAAGTACATTTACTATGTACTTAAATACATGTACTGTGTACTCATTGTGCTAGGTTCAAAAAGATCTCCTACCTAAAATTGGTACCAGAGAGCCCCAGGACCACTACCCATAGCAACTTCAAAGACCAAGCCAATCGATCCTAAGTGTGGGTCCTTGTGATACCACCCCCCCTCCCCAAACTGGGTACAAGAATGAAGTTAGATCAGCTTCTCAAATAAGTCAAGAAATCTTCCAAAGAACATGGCACTGTTGTTGGGGGCAAGTTGGGGTGGGAAAACCCTATTAGCCTTTATATGTAAACCTCATGAAGGCAGGCAATGTATTATCTAAACTTTCCCCAGTATCTAACAGGATAGCTAATTACAGGATGCTCTGCACATAGAATGTGTGTGATCAATATTTGTTGGATGGATGGACAGATGGACAAATGAATGAATTCAAGGCCAAGCTTCCTTGCTAGGTATAAAAGGAGAGAATGACTGTGGGGCTGTGAGCAGGCAGCTCTAGCAGTCAGCAAGTCAACATTTTCCACCTGGGCCACCTTAGCTCTGGATGCAGGTCACTCTGAACCTTCCCACTTTCATTTCCACCTGCCTCCTGGCCTCTTGTTTTGTTCTTTCCCTTGAGGAGTTAGCCTGATCCTGCTCTCCAGTGACTGGGATTTCTGAGCACAGAAAGGCCTATAAGGGAAAGACAAACTTCAGTTAATCCCCTAATAAATGGTCTGGGTCCAAATCCTAGCACTGCCACTTAATGCCCATGTGACCTTGGTCTAACCTCTCTGCCATGAGGCAAAGGCACCAGATCAGAGATGTCCAACACTCAGCCCACAGGCAGCCTACAGCATTCTCAAAGGCAGCCTGAATCAGATTAAAATGGGATTGGAAAATATTTAACAAAACAAATAAAAATACGAAAAATCATAGATCATGTTAATCTGTGGTTTTCTAAGTTAATATGCACCCATAGGGATCCTTGTGTCCAGTTTAGCAGCCCTCCTTCTTCCTGTTTTTACTTGAATCTGACACCATTGGACTAAAAGACCTCTAAGTGACTTCTGAGATCCATTGCAGCCATACATCTCTGCTCCTTTATGTCTCTCCATCAATCAATCAAAACAAGCATTTCTTAAAGGCTTAATGTGTACAAGATTCTCTCTATTCCATTCCTGAGAGCCCAGAAAGAGGAGCACACAGGGCTGGCCTCTACACTGGGGCTATCCTCCAACTCTAACAAGAAACCAGAGGAAGCAGGAGAGGAGACAACAAATGAAGGCCTGTGCCCAGGCCTGCCAAGGGCCCTCCCTCCACATTCTCTTTTCTTCTCCTCCAGATATCCTGACAAATTCTTGGGCCTGAGGTGCTCGCCTGGCTATTGTGGTAAACCTGTAATAACACAGGAATGGAATCTGCCTGGGCCCTGGAAAGGAGGGGCCAACATGCTATTAAACTGTCTGTTCCCTACCTACTGCTGAGGCAGGTGCCGCCTCTATACCTGGTCTTTGTCTGGCTTGAAACAGAGATCCTGCCTGTCTCCTGCACCACCCGCCCTGCTCCCTGGTCTTTACCTGTCCTCCTTGGGACACAGTTCCCTCAAGGTCCACATTTCCAGACCGAGATTCTGCTCCCTCTCTGTCCTTTTGTCCCAAGCTCTCCCGTGTCTCATCAGACAGAGCAGGGAGAAAGCCACCCAGCCCACTCCCCCTCCATGATACTGTAATACAATCCACTAAATACTTATTAGGCACCAGGCTCTGTGTTAAGCACTAGGGAGACAAAGACAAATTGCCTTCAAGGGACTTAGATTCTGCCTAGAAAACTGATGTATGCACGGATGATTAAGTGTGAGGTTATCTGAGAAGGTGGAGTATGCTAGCAACTGTGGGGTCGAAGTGAGAATCAAGAAAGGTTTTTAAGTTCAGATTCAAAGGAAGTGGAGAATTGTAAGAAGCAGAGGTGAGAAAGAAAGGCATTCTAGACAGGACACAACCTGTGCAAAGGTGTGGAGATGAGAAATGGCATGTCAGGTTTGGGAACAGAAGAAGGAATGAGCCAACACTATGGTCCATCCAATACAGGGGTTTCAAGTTAGAGACTGATCAAGATGGCTAGCCTGTGATCTCCTGGAGGCAGGGAATGAATCTTATTTCCCTACATTTGACAATCAAGGTGCTATAAGACTCTTATTCACCCTGACTTTTTGAGAGCCAAGCTATTCATCCCTTTTGGCATCAACGTCACAACAGCCCCTCTCTTGGCCCTTCCCTTCTGGGGAGTACCTTGCCTTTCAAACCAAGCCCACAAGGGAAATAATGGTGGACACCTACATCATTGCTGGCCCAACCACTGCAACGCACTCATTTGCCCAGAAAAGGATAGAGTCCTGTGATTTCATTGGTATAGGGAACTGTCAGGAAAGAAAACTCCTACCAGTGCAGGCTGGCACTCTGTGCATGGAACACGGAGAGTTTGAATGACTTGCCCAGACAGTGTCACACAGCCAGGATGGGTCAGAGACAGGCCTGGAACCCAGGAAATGTGCAAAACAAAGTCCTATGTAAGATCCAGAGTGGCAGGGTCAGAAAATATTTCATAATTAGGTTTTTTTAGAGTGGGTTCTAATTCAACAGGTAAAGAGGGAAAAGGCAGCTAGATTCTAGAGGCAGCTAGATGGTGTAGTTGATGGGCACTGGACTTGGAGTCAGGAAGACCTGAGTTCAAATTCTGGCTCAGATACTTGCTAGCTGGTTGCGTGGCCCTGGGCAAGTCAACTAACCTCTCAACCTCAGTTCTTCAACTGTTAGATGAGGATAATAAAAGTGTCTGCATTACAAGACTGTGTGGATCAAATGTCCCATCTGTCAAACCTTCGCAAACTGTAAAGTGTTATATAAATCTGACATTATTACAGAAATAGGGAACAGCAAAAGTGTGAGATTGGGAGAGAGTGAGGGTGGGGTACAGAGTAGGCCAATGAAGTTGGAGTATAGAGTGCATGGAGGAGAGCTTGAAAAGATGAAGCCAGAAGAGTAGTGGGTACATGCTATGAAGGGCCTTGGATGCCAGACTGAGCAAGTAGAACTTTAAATCTTAGTACTCCATTGATGCAGATCATTACCCCTCTGCAGCTTAGCAGATGGGCTCCATGAGCTGCTGGGCCTCTCCAGACTTAGACAGGCTGATTTCAGGATGAGAATCCATGACATGGGCCATCCCAGGGCCTGTACTTGGGGTTTTTCCAGCTTGGTTGGACCTGCCAGAACCTGTGTTCCACTGGCACAGCCTTTGAGGACCCAAGGTCACCTCCATGGCTTAAGAAGCTATCAGAGCAGGACAGTAATGGACAAGGACCTTTAGAGCAGTCCTTAATACATGCCTGCTGGATAGCCTTGTCTGTAACATGAGGAGCCTGGAGGGGGTTCGGGGGGCAATCCAGGATCCTGTTGGAGAGGGAAAACGGGAGGGAAGGAATCCATGAATGAGGAGGCAGCACACAAGGCTGGAGGGGTTGCCCAAGTAGCCCCAACAAGGCTGGGGCTCCAATGTGGGGGTCCCTCTCTACCAAAACTTTCTCCCTTCTGAAACTTGCAGAATATAGGGTCACCATTTCAGAAGGACATGATTGGGGTCCCAGCATGTTGGCCTAGCCCTCTGTGCAGGACACAGCATTTCTACAAAACTCAAGGCCTCAGTTTGCCTCTATAGAAAACAAGAACCAGGTTCCCTCCAGCTCCAAACCTGTTATGAAATGCCTCCAGTTGCTAGAGGTGGAGGAACCTTAGATAACACCTAAGCTGCCCCCTCATTTGGCAGAAGGAGAAACTGAATGACAGAGAAAGAAAGGGACTCATCTAAGATCACACAGCAAGCTGGTGGAGGACTGGCATCCTAGAAGCCAGGCTGCCTGAATCCAAGTTTAGCTAAACCATTGTTGCCCCTTACAGTATCCTGAGGAAGAACCCCCCCCCCCAAAGAGATCCAGCTGGACTCTCTCTCCTCTCCTCTTCTCTTTTTATCTCTGTGTCCCTCTTTCCACTCCCCTTTCTCTGTCTCTCTGTGTCTCTCTTTATCTCTCCATCTCTGTCTTTCTCTGCACACCCAGTCCAGCCACTACTGTGAGGGTCTCTGTCTCTGTCTCCTTCTGACTCTGACTCTTTCTCTCCCTGTCTCTGTCTCTGTGTCTCTATGTCTATCTTTCTGTCTTAGTCTCTGTCTCTGTCTCTCTTCTCTTCTCTCTGTTTCTCTGTATCTTTCTGTCTCTCTCCATCTCCGTTTTTCTTTGCATGCCCAGTCCAGCAACTGAGGTTCTCTCTCTCTCTCTCTCTCTCTCTCTCTCTCTCTCTCTCTCTCTCTCTCTCTCTCTCTCTCTCTCTCTCTGTCTCTCTCTCTCTGTCTCTCTCTCTCTGTCTCTCTCTCTGTCTGTCTCTCCCTCTCTCTGTCTCTCTCTCTCTGTCTCTCTCTCTCTGTCTCTCTCTCTCTGTCTCTCTCTCTCTGTCTCTCTCTCTCTCTGTCTCTCTCTGTCTCTCTCTCTGTCTCTCTCTCTCTGTCTCTCTCTCTGTCTCTGTCTCTCTGTCTCTGTCTCTCTCTCTGTCTTCACCTCCCCTCCACCTCCCCTCCACCTCCTCCTTCTTTCTCCATTAACTTCCCCAAATTAATGAAACAATACATTCTTATTATGTGCAAGGCACTCTATTAGATGGCAAGGATACAAAGGAAAAATAAATAAATAGCCATTGCTCTCAAGGAGCTTATGTAGACCAAGTCAGGACAAGGCAGGTAGAGAGGGGAGAGGAAAACAAGCAAGTATCTATTAAATACCAACTACATGCCAGGCACGGTAGTACTAACAAATGTTATTTCCTCTGATAGCAGTAAGGTATCAGCTCTACCCAAACTCGGTCCCCCAAACTGCTATGGTAGCAATGAGTAGGAAGATGTAAGGTGGAGGAATTGAAAGGCTCTGGGCAGCTGGAAGGAACTTTGAGATCATGTAATTTAGACTGGGAGCTCCTTGAGGGTAGGGACGGTCTTTTGTCTTTCTTTGTATCTGCCAGGCTTAGTACCTGAGCCTGGTACACAGTAAATGCTTAACAGATGCTGGCTGACTGACAGACAAGCTTAACCCCATGCTTTTACAGATGAGGAAACTGAGGCCCTGTCATTCCAGTTTACGAATCCCCAAATCCAGGCTTGGCTGAGCTGATGATGAAGGGATGATCAGGAAGCAAGGCAGTGTGGGAGCCTCAGAGTCAGGGAGACGTAGGTTCAAGTCTTCCCTCAGACTCATCTTGGCTGTGTGACCCTGTGCAAGTCACTTGACCTGTTGATGCCCCAGGCAGCTCTCTAAAACCAGTGTTTCCTTACTAGGAGTTCTGAAATGGCAGATCATGATAATGACCATAATCATCAATAGTTGTAGCAGTAATAGTAGTAGTGGTGGTAGTGGTAGTAGTAGTAGCAGCAGCAGCAGTAGTAGTAGTAGTAATTGACATTTCTATGATGCTCACTAGCCTTACATATATTTTCTCTCATTTGATCTTCCCAACAACCCTGTGAGGCCATGGGAAACACTGGAAAATGTGTTAGATGGGGGTTTGCATCCAGATTTTGGCACTTGCTGCCTGAAGGATGGCAGGAAAATCACCCCACTTTCCTGGAATTCAGTATACTTTCTGTAGAATAAAGAGGTTGAACAGAAAGGCCCCTTAAGACCCTTCTGGCCCTAAGTCCTATCATATAGAATTTAAGCAGAAACTATAAGTAACATTTTTCTCCATCATATAATAAGAAAGAATTTTCCATAGGTAATACTTTCTCCATCCTATAAATGAGGAAACTGAGGCTCGGACCACCTAAATGAGTTAGATTTCCCATCTCTAACAGACACAGTCTAAAACAGACCACTCTCATTTCTAGCAGGATGGTTTCCAAAGACTTGTACAGTGTCAAAGCAGACCAACTTGTTGGCCAAAAATAAGACAGGGAGGTTAAGTGAAACACAAGCGGGCCGTGTTTTCATCAGTTGCAGCTAATATCAGCTCAAGTGTCCACACCACAGATGGTCTAGACAACAGGGTCCTGTCCACCTGTCCTGAGGGACAGCTTAGTCCTGTTCCAAACAACTCCCAAACCCACTCAGAAAGCAGAAAACACACTCAGCCCATGTAAACTGACTTTAACGAGACCCTAATCACACAGAAAGGTCAAGAGGGGGATGACAGAGTCAAGAAGACCAAGCTAAGAATAAAACAGTGATGAAAGGCACAGACCAGGAAACAGCAGGAGGAGAACTTAGCGGGGGATGACCAGGCTGCCTTTCGAAGGATGGGCAAGGCAGTTTGGTGGCCCAACTTTCCTGCAAGGGAGCCAAAATTCCCCAGAGGTCATGAAAAGGCGGAAGATCAAATTCAAAGGGAGATAAAAGAGAGGGCTGCTCTTTGCGGAAATAGCTCTCCACAGGCTGCTGCTGCCACTGGGGCCCTGGCAGAAGATGCCTGGCAGGGAAGATCAGCCCGGGGCCCCTGAGCAGCAGGAGAGGGTGCAGGGGGGAGCAAGGAGTGGGTGGGCACAGGGTCTAAGAGCAGCCCTGAGAAGGAGACGGCCCAGAACTTGGGAAAGAGCATTGAGTCTGAAGGCCTGGTCCTTGGAGGCAGCTGGCTGTTCCAAGGGATAGGTGGTGGGGTCAGAGCCAGGAGGATCTGAGTGGAAATCCTCCCCCAGATATTTACCTAGATATGTGCACCTGGATAAATCACTTAACCTTTCTCAACTTCAGCTCTTCACTTTGCAAAACGGGAATGAGAACACTACCAACTTGAGAAATGTTGTGAGGTTCAAATGAGATAATGTGTGTAAAATGTTTTGCAAACCTAAAAAACGTTACATTAGAGGCAGGTAGATAGTGCAGTGGATAGAGCACTACCCTAAAGTCAGGAGGACCTGAGTTCAAATTCAGCTCCAGACACTTTACTAGCTGTGTGACGATGGGCAAGTCACTTCACTCCATTTGCCTCAGTTTCCCCATCTATAAAATGATCTCAAGGATCCTTTCCAGCTCTAATCTTTGGAGGAAGCAAAGACACCACCACCACCCCCCCCACACACACACATATACTTGAATCCATCATCCTCAATGGCACAAAGAGCTACTCCTAAATTCAAGGAAATAAAGAAACAGAAGGAAGTGCTTTGGAGGTAATCTGAGAGGAGCCCAGGCAAGGGGGCACAGACTCTGAATATCTCAAAAGCCTTGACATGTAGTAGGAATACAGAAGTGGGGGAAGGGTAAAAGAGGGAGGGGGCTTTAGCTCAACAACAATCAATTTGTCCAAATCCTTCCCTTTTCAAAGAGGGAAAGTCTCAGAAAGGGAAAGGACTTTGTCAAAGATCACATGGAGGCCGGTCCATAACCAAAGTCCCGGTGTCCTGATTCCAGTCAAATGAGAACTTAGCAAGAAGATGGGGATAAGGATTGGGACTGGACTTGTGATTTCATTAGTAATCAGAACTCCCAGTGAGGAAATACCCTCTTCTCATGCAAGTCAGCACCTTCCCTACAATGTTTGGTCTTAGAGAACTGTCTAGAACCCAAAGGGAGGAGTGATGCTTCAATGACCTTTTCTTTCTTTTTTTTCTTTTCTTTCTCTCCTTCCCTATCCACCAACAATTTGACAAAAAACGAAAACAAAGTCTTTGTAAGATATGTCTAGTCAAATAAATTCCCACGTTGGCTAGAGTCAAAAATGCTTCTCTCGTTCTGCATATTTAGCAGATTATCTTTCTCTGAGGAAGTGAGGAACATTGATCCTCTGGAATCAAGGCTGATCATTGCATTGATTAGAGTTCTAAGGTCTTTCAAAACTTCATTTCCACGAGGTTGTTGTTACAGTGTATGTTGTTCTCTTGGTTCTTCTCATTTCACTTTGCATCATTTCATACAAGTCTTTCCAAATTCCTCTGAAATTTTCCTTTCATCATTTCTTACAAAGCAATAGCATTCCATGCCACTCCTACACCATAATTTGATCAATCATTCCCCAACTGATAAGCACCTTCTTGGCTTCCAGTTCTTTGCTTTAGCAAAGACAGATGCTAAAAATATTTTCATACTTATGGGTCTTTCTCCTCTTTTTAAAAAATTTTCTTTGGAGCATCCTGGCCCATCTCTTTCATTCCTTCATGTCTTCAATGATATCCTCTGCTTCGCTTTTAATTCCTTGCTTGTAATAAACCAATCAACAAGCACCTAATAAGCACCTACTATGTGCCATGTACTGCATAATGTGTTGCAATCTTCTCAAAACTACCAGATGTCTCTCCACTGCCCTCTGGAAATTGCAAAGTTGTTTGATTGTTTAATAACCTCAAATTTCTTCCTGAAACAAAGGCTCATCTTTCTGATGTCAATATTCCTGCCAGCATGGTTGTATGTCTTTCAAGACAATGGAACTCTAGGGTCTCCAAAGACTTGAAAATGAAAAACAAATCAACCACCATCATCTAACATGCAACAATTCCAATGAAGGCTTGAGTGGGATTAGTTCTAGGGGACGGGACAGAGTCAGAGGAACTAAGGAATAAGAGTCAGTCAGAGAAGGCTTCCTAGAATTGGGAGTTTCCATGAGAGTTGAGGAAGTTCAAAGGAGAGGCAGAACAGGTATTGGTGAATGAGCCTTGGAGGGTCATTTGAGGTGGGTGCTAGGTTGAATGAACTCTGCCATCTCCTTTCATTCTGATTTTCCATTCTTGTGTTTGCAGCTCATGATACTGGCCTTGTGACCCTACAAGTTGCCTTCAACAACCAGATCATCTCTAACTCAGTGGTGTTTGAATATAAAGCCCGGGCTCTGCCCACTCTCCCTTCCTCGCAGCATGACTGGCTATCCCTGGACGGTAAGAGCAGACCCTGGAGCCTTGAGGGGCCAGGGACTAAACAAATGTTGACCTGTGAGTGTTGAGGGGAGGAGGGTGACAGGATCACTATCTTCAAACCTTTGAAAGGCTATCTTTTGGAAGAGGGCAGAACGGGGAGCAAAACGGGGTAAGTGGCCAAGAGCTTCTGAACTTAAGAACTGTCCTCAGAATTAGATCCTCATCAGAGGTTTGCAAGCAGGCATGATGGCCACTTGTCAAATTTGGCCACTTGTAGGGATTCCATTTGGGCCATAGTTTGGCCCAAACATGTGGCTGTTAAGGTCCATTCCTCTCTAAAAATGCTGCAATTAATGATGCTTCTAGGTGATATTTCAGGTCACATTTTCTTTAGTTTTTATTTTGGTGTCCTAGTTGTAGCTGGAACTTCCCCCAATCAGTAAGCATTTATTAAGCCAGGTACCACACTAAGTACTGGGGATACAAAGAAAGGCATAAATAAATAAATAGACCCTCCTCTCAACGAGTTCACAATCTAATGGCCAAGACAACATGCAAGCAAATATATACAAATATGATATAGACAGGAGAAACTGGAGATAGCAGCGGAAAGGCTCTAACATTAAGGGGGGCTGGAAAAGGCCTCTTGTAGAAAATGGGATTTTACTTGGGACTTGAAGAAAGCCAGGAAGGCCAGGAGACAGAGAATCCCAGACATTGGAGTTGTGACTGAAGTGATCTTGGGACAATCAATCAATTAACAAGCATTTATTGAATACCTACTCTGCTCCTGGCATTGTGCTATGTTATAGGAAAATAAAGATAAAAAAGTGAGTGGCAACAAACCCTGCTTAGCCGGACTGTGGAGTGGTGAAGGGGAGCAATAGGCAGAAAGAGAGTTAACAGAAGACTATTCTCTATGCTGGCTTGACCAGACAGTGGAGTCTGGTCAAGAGTGATTTCCCTAGGAATTACAGTGTCTTCCCTTATAAAAACAGATACACATACAGCCAAAAGAATAATGTCTCATTGAGTGCTATTTCCCATTTGTACTGTTCCCAAGAGTTTGTGGGAGTCATTCTGTCAAGCACAGTGTCTCTTAGGGATGGGAATTGTGTCTCAGTTTCCCAGGGCAGTAATTCAGAAAGGATAGGCCTTTGTATACGCGAGTGGTTCAGTGACTAGAGCTCTGGCTGTGGAGTCAGGAAGACCTGAATCCAAATCCTGACTCAGATACTTATTAACTGAGTCACTCTGCCTGCCTCAGTTTCCTCTTCTGTAAAAAGGAGGTGATGATAACACCTACCTCATAGGTTATTGTGAGGGTAGAAGGAAATAATATTTATAAAGTTCTTTGAAACCTTAAAGTGATATAAATGCTAGCCATCATCATTATTACTATCATGCCTTAATTACCCCAAGGGAAGGCTTAAAATCTAATGTAATATATCCAGGAGCAGTGACATCATCACACAATGCTCCAGGTGTATTCCTGCTCATATTCCAAGGAGGGTCATGAGCTGCCAAAGGTACTTATGTATGGATTGGGACACTGGAAAGGGAATGGATGGATGGATGGTTGAATGGATGGATGGATGGGATGGTTATATGGATTTATTTAGTATTTGCTTCTTGTTAAGCTCTATACTAAGTCTTAGAAATACAAATACAAAAGCAAACTGTGTCTCTATCCTCAAGAAGCTTACATTTTAATAGGAGAATTCAGCGCTTTGAGGGGAGTGATGGCCAAGGAGAGGAATTTTTGATTTGGAAAGTAACAAGGATAGTGAGTGGAACCATAGGGAAGTAGATTGACACATCCTTTCCAGTAGTAATGGTAGTGTTGATTGGTTATGTTTCCAGAACTGGAAATCAGGGAGTGAGGGTATGAGGAGGTCAGTAAGTCAGCTGGTGAGGTATACAGGGGGTAAAGTGAGGCATGGCTGGTGTCAACCTAGATATAGTGGACTACATGAGGTACTCACCAATCATGGCCAGACCCAGTGGGGCCCCAGAATAGGGGATATAGAGCTAAACCAAAGATATATAAATGTGTCAACTGCCACAGGTCTTGCAATGGCCCTGACCCACTCCCGGCCAGATGGGAACCCTTAGATACTTTGCTACTATGGCAGTATGGTGTGATGGACAAAATACTGGTCTTGAAATCAGAAGATCCGAGTTCAAGTCTTGACTCTGATGACTATCTACTCCATGACCTCTGTTAGCCTCAATCTTCCCATTTGTAAAATGAGAAAGTTGAATTAGAAAACATCTGAGGTCTCTCCAGCTCTAGCCTGTGATCTAGTGGTCTGTAAAATAGGGGTAATAATACTCACACTTCCTACCTTGAGGGGGGCTGCACTAGGTGACACCTGACATCCCTCTCAGGTCTAAGTCTATGCTCTTGTAATCCTACCTCACAGAGTGATAGGGAGAAAATACTTTGTCAGTCTGAAAGTGCTGGAAAAATGAGAGCTGGCAGGGTTGTAGATTTAGGACTGGAAGAGACACCAGACACTCCTTAATCCAGCCCATTTGTTTTACTGATGAGGAAATCGAGGCCCAGAGAAGTTAAATGATTTGTCCAAGATTGTACAGGTTCTTATGGCAAAGGTAAGACTTGAACGCGGGTCCTTTGATTCTACTACATGGGATACTTTTGATGCTGCTGCTACTGCTGTTGTCATGTTTATTATTGTAACAATTGACTGATTCCCCTGAGGCTTTCCCACTTTGACGTCCTCCCTACCCCAGCCCCAAACTCCCACTGGGCCTGCCTGCCCACCTTCCTGACTCAGTGAATTTCTGGGTTTGGTGACATCATGTGTGCTCAGGAAAGCCAGGCACCAAGGTCCCGGGTCGCCTCAGGCACTTTGATCTCCAGAGCCATGACAGAGCTGAGTCAGTGCCAGTCCTCTGAAGGCCCATGAGCCTCAGCTCTGGCCAGAGCTGGAGAGAGGCCAGCATGGATCTGAATGTGTTCCTCTGAGAGAAACCATAGACAGAGTTGCCCTGGGGCCCCGTGGGAGGGATTACATTTCAATGATGAAAGCTGCCAGGGAGCAAGAAAGCAGGGGAGCCCTGAGGAATCTTCACTTCTCCCCAGGTGGCCTTGGGAACCCCTCTGAAGCTAGGTCAGCTAAGAGGATGCCAGGACCAATGAAGGAACCTGGCTTAGACACAGAGTTTTCACAGAGATCAAAGCCCCGCCTTCCCCCCCCCCCCCCCCCCCAGAAAACTTGAGAAAAGAAGCTCTGGCCCCAAACTATGATAGTCCAGAAGACAAACTAAATTGTAAAAGTGCTATGAGGGGAAGATGATGAAGATGGTGATTCAAGTTAATAGCAAGAGATGGATGATAGTCAAGAGCAACCTACACTTACTATTTCATTCAGAATGCAAGGCTTCATCTGCAGTGGTGCCAGGCATTTATCAAGGTCTGAGACCTCCTATTCAGGTAAAAGCTGGGGAAGGTGAAGTTTCTGCTCACCTCTGAGCCAGGCATCCCATAGCACATCCCCTGAGGACTCTGTATCCTGAAAGTGCTGGGACTCCAGCAGAAGTCAAGCCAAATGTCTTCCCCAACTCCCATCCCACTGGGGAGAAAAGGACAAGGTAGTAGTAGGGTATGGTGTAAAGAAGGTGGGCCTCAGAGTCTGGGTTCAGATCTCACCTCTACTGCTTACTACTTGAGCAAACTTCATGAACCTTAGTTTCCTCATTTGTAATATGAGAGTGTTGGGCTAGCTGGCCTCTGAGATCTCTTCAAGTTCTGAATTTAGGCATTCCTAACCATCAAGGCTGGTGATTAAAATTCAAGGACCATGACTAGGATTGGTCCCCTCTACTCCTGTAACTCTGCTCTGTGTTAGGTCAGTCGGATTAAGACCAATGGGTGGTTGATATTGACTTGGACTCAGAGCAGGCTAAAGAATGGGTCTGATCCAGCCTGGTTCTGGGAATGACATATGTCAGGTTTCTATGTCATCAATCAGATCCCTTGCAGGGTTTCCAACAGTCTTTCCTCAAGGCCATATTTCAACTAAGATCAGAGGGAGTATTTGTGAAACCTTCCCTCCCCCAGACAGGATGGGATTTTGACTCCTAGAATTGCCTTGGAGGCCTCCCAAGGAAAGCGGCCCAGCTCTTCTATTTACTCATTGTATGACCTTGTGCCTTCCAACTCTAAGTGTTACAACCTGCAGCCTCCCCAACACGTTTCCCAGAATTTCTTTCCCCCTTTAATCTCCAGAAGTTTCCTTCCCCATCCCCAAAGGAGCCGTTTTTCTGTTATTTCACTCTCCTAAGAAGTAACTCAAAAGAAAATTGAAGGTGGCCAGAACCAGGGCTTTGTTCCCATCTCTCTTTTTATGAGAAAGTCCTGGAATCCAAATCCATGGTTAAGGAAAAGGGGAGGGAAAACAGGAGAGAAAAGGTAGCTTTGAGCTGAAATTCAAGACCAGTGGCTTTGACTTCCGTTCCTTGGGGAATTCTTGAATGGCTCATTAGAGAGATGGTTGGTGCACATCTAGAAAGGGAAACAACCATCTCAAGGAATCAGCATGGCTTCATCCAGAATCAAACACACCAAACAAACCTTATTTCCCTTTTCCAGGAATATCAATTAGGAATATTAATCTGACAGATGAAGGAAAAGCTGAATATAAACTCTACCTCAATTTTAACAAAGTTTTTGATAATATTTCTCATTCTATTCTTATAGAAAATATGGAGAGAAATGGCTGAGATGGTAATATAATTAGGCAGATTCAGAACTGGTTGGACAGTCAGAGTCAGAGGGTAGTCATTAATCATTCCTTGTCAACATGGCAAAAAGTCTCCGGTTTAGTACCCAGGGACTGTGCTGTTGATCATTTTTGTCAGTGACTTGGATAAAGACTTTGATGAATTTGTCAATGACACCAAGTTGTGAAGGACAGCTAACAGGATTGACAGGAGCAGGAAAGATCTTGCCAGGCTACAGCGCAGAGGACCTTAATGTTGTGTGCGTGTGTGTGTGTGTGTGTGTGAGTGTGTGGGTGTGTGTATATATGTATATATGTGTATCTACATACATGTATGTCTACATATATGTATGTGTATATATATTTGTATATACACATACCTGATGAATGAGGCATCAAAGCACAAGGGAAAGATTGTCAATTTTGGATTCAGACAATGATCAACAAGCATTTTTAAAGCACTTACTATGTGCCAGGCATTATATTACATGTTGAGGATACAAAAACACAATCCCTATCTTCAGGGAGCCCGCATTATAACAGTGAGACAGCACAAAAGCCACTAAGTACATACAAGATAGGTGGAGAAGGCACTACTGGGGTGCGGGAGGCAGGAAAAGGTGAGAGTTGAGCTGATTCTTGAAGCCAGGAAAGCCAGGGATGGAGGGGAGAGCAAGAGCATTCCAGGCACAGAGAACAGAGGTCCAGGGGAAAGGTGCCAAGTCTGAAGATGGGGAGTCTTGTGGGAAGATGTACAAGGAGGCCGGTGTCCCTGGACCACACAGTACATGGAGCAGAGTCAAGTATCAGACAGCCAGAAAGGTGGGAAGGGTCCAGGTTAATAAAATACAAGAGTTAACAGATGCAGACGGTAAAGGACACCATAGAGGCTTTGTCATGGTCATATCCACACTTAATAAAAATCAGAGATCAGAAGCTGTGGTTGTTGTTTAGTTGTGTTCCACTCTTTGTGACCCTATTTTGGGGTTTTCTTGGCAGACATTGGAATAGTTTGATGTTGCCTTCTTCAGCACATTTTATAGATGAGGAAGTTGAAGTTAACAGGGTTAAGTGACTTACCCAAGGCCACACAGCTAGAAAGTATCTGAGGTCAGATTTGAACTCAGGTCTTCCTGATTCCAGGCCCAGTGCACTATCCACTGCATCACCTAACTGCCTTAGAGATCAGAGGACCTGGATTCAAAGCCCAACTTTTCTACTTTATTACCTGGGGGTGACTTTGGGCAAACTTCTTCTCAGCTATGAAATGGAGAGCTTCCACCAGCTGCCTCTGGAGTCCCTTCACGATATTCTGTAGCCTGCTGTGTATCAAACTATATGTTGGGTGGTGTCAGAAGATCCTGAAGTCAAATCAGGTTAACAGGCATTTGTTAAATGCCTACTATGTTCCAGTCGCTGCACTGATAAAAAGATAGGCAACACAAAAACCACAAAAACCACCGTCTGCTTTCAAAAGGCTCATAGTCTAAAGAAAGAGAATGTGCTGGTTCCTGCCCTCAGAGAGCTTAATCCGGTTAGGGAGAGAGGACAGAGAATCATAGAATATTACAACTGGAAAAAACCATAGAGAGGATGAAAGCTGGCAGCCTCCTTTTACAGATGGGGAAACTGAGGGGCAGAGGAGTTAAAACCTAAGAGATCTTTCAGAAGCAACGCATCCACAAATGCGTTTGTTCCACAAGCCACATCTGGACCTGTCTTTATGATCACGTCCTGTCCAGGGCACACTGAGTCCCTGGCTCCTGAAGGGACATGATGAGAGATCAGAGAAGCCTTGGGAGGAACAGGAGCAGGTTTAGAGAACAGGGATTGGGTCTTGCTGTGTCTCTCATCAGTCACTGATATACTGTTTACCGAGGGCTTCCGATCAATGGGAAGGGCTCTCACTGGTGTTCTGTGGTCAAAGGAGGTGAGGAGGGAGATGAGAGATTTCCTCTCAAAGGAGAAAAGAATAGCAGGTGAAATGGGGAGAGGGCAGGAGGGGGAATTCTTTCTCTGAGCAAATCCCTTGTTATGAATCTTGAAAATAGAATGAATGGTTATAGAAGTAGAAGCATCTTCTCTGTGGTTTCCCCTTCTAATACTTCAATCTATATCTTCCCCTTCTACATCCTGCCTCCTCCACCCATCTTCCTGGTGTTAATAAATAGGTTTGCTCATTTTGCTTTTGAAGTCTGCTACCAAAGTTCCTTCTGAACATAGATATGCATACACCCCCACTTATACAATTATACATACATACATACATACATAGCACTATGTTGTTGTTTAATCAGTTAGTCATGTCTGACTCTTCATGACCCTGTTTGTGGTTTTCTTGGAAAAGATACCGGAGTGGTTTGCCACTTCCTTCTCTATTTATCTTTTCCTAAAGTGTCATTATTTGACAGACATTCACTATATTATCAGTTTCAAATTTTACAGATGAGGAAATGGAGGAAAGTAAGGTTAAGTGACTTGCCCAGGGTCACCTAGCTAGTAGGCATCTGAGGGTGGATTTGAACTCAGGAAGATATATATATATACAATTTATACACATATAATTATGCTTATGTATAATTTATGCTAATATGCAGATACACACAAAGCATAGATTCGTGCATATATGCATATATACAAGATCATGTTGTATCTAATCACATGTACCTTGCTTTGCATACAGACGCCTGCCTGAAACCATCTCCATTTTAATCCATGATTTCAATGTTCAGAGCACTCCCAGGGTGGAGCCTCTGTCCATAATGCAGATAGATCAACAAGTTCTCTGCAGCTTCTAATCAGAGAGACTTGTCTGGAGCACAAAGAGATTAATGACCACCTAGGCTGCATAGTAGTATGTCTCAGGGGCAAGACTCGAACCCAAGTCTTCCTGACTCCCAGAGACCCTCTCTTTCTACTCCCCTAAGCGGTCTGTTACTCATATGCACAATGCCCCAAACGTGCATACACATTCATTGACAATCATGAAGTCACACTTTGTTCAATCATACTTGCGTAGACATAGGAATGTGTCAAAACATTTAACTGTGCACATGTATGTGTGCACATGTGTAGAAAAGAAACACTAAGCATGCACACGATCACACCTACACAGGATTGCATGCCTATGACCAAAAATATACATTATGCACCTACACTCTACACGTGTGTGTATCTACCTAGAAATGTACTGTGGTACATGTCTATGCTGGTGTATATGCAAAGTCATGTACACAATCACGTGCACTCTGCAGTCATCATACAAGTCTGTACCTGTGAACACCTGCAATCACAATTACATGCACCTTTATTTACATGTATGCACACATACAGCTGTCCACACACACATGGGGATTGGGGGCTATGGGCTGCCTCTGAGATGAGCACCACAGATACCTAAAGTTGGTGCCCCACAGTCATTGTCCTACGGACCAAGAGGATGCAGGCTGCAGTATCTGCCAGGGGTATTGTCTGTGCCCCTCACGGGGTGGGTTCCCACTGAGAGCCTTTTTGCTAAGAAACTACTGCGGCTAGCCAGACAAGAGGGGGCAAGCGAGGAGGAGAAGGGCTTCCAGCTTACTTGGCCTGGCTGTGAACTGTCCCCAAGGAAGAAGCTGTCAGTGGCCCCAGCTCTGGCAGTGCCAGGCCACGCCCTTCTCCCTCTCTCCCATCCCATTTCTTCAGCTCTTTTGTCAGCCCAGACTGACAGTTAGTGGGCAAATTCTCAATTAGAGCTCGTTATGAAGTGAAATGTGTGTGATGTGGTAATGGGGAGGGGGAGGGGGAGAGAGACAGAAAAAGGGAGAGAGAGGGACAGAGACAGAGAGAAAAACAGAGAAAGAGAGGGAGAGAGAGACAAAAAGAGAGAGAAGAAGGGAGAGAGACAGAGAAAGAGAGAGAGATAGAAGAGGGGGGAGAGAGAAAGAGAGACAGGGAGAGAGAGAGACAGAGACAGAGAGAGAGAGAAACAGAGAAAGAGAGGGAGAGAGAGACAGAGAGACTGACAGAGACAGAGAGAGACAAAAGAGAGAGAAGAAGGGAGAGAGACAGAGAAAGAGAGAGAGATAGAAGAGAGGGGGGAGAGAGAAAGAGAGACAGGGAGAGAGAGAGACAGAGACAGAGAGAGACAGAGACAGAGAGAGAGAGAAACAGAGAAAGAGAGGGAGAGAGAGACAGAGAGACTGACAGAGACAGAAAGAGACAAAGAGAAAGAGAAGAAGGGAGAGAAGGAGAGGGAGGGAGACAGAGAAAGAGAGAGAGACAGGGAGAGACAGAGAGAGAAGAGGGAGAGACAGAGAGAGAGACACAGAGAGGAGAGAAACAGAGATAAAGATAGAGACAAAGAGAGAGAAGAAGGGAGGGAAGGAGAGGGAGGGAGAGAGGAAAGAGGGAGGGAGGAAGGGCTGGGGGACTGCAGCACCTCACAAACTAGGGCATTGCTAACAGCACGCACACACAGTCACACACGCACACACAGACACACACGCACAGACATGCGCGCGCGCTCACACACACACACAAAGGACAGCTGCAATGCAGAGGCCCTTCAGGGGAAAAGCTTGAATAATTGTACTAAGCAGGGCTTCTCAGAGGCCTCTGCCTTCATGCCCACATCTCTGATTGCAGCAAAGCACCAATTTATTTAAAGGGCCAATGTTTCTTTCCAGAGCCAAGAAAAATAAACCCACCCAGATGTTCTCCAATGAGGTCTGAATGTGTGTAGCTCTGCTTAGGGGTCAGAACATCTCTCTGTGTTTCTTCTCCATCCATCACACTCCTCTAAACTCTGGGTCCCACTCTCTTCCCCAGGGACAGAGGAGAGGAAGGCTTTAGAGAAACCCAGCAAGCTGAGGGCAAGTTGACAGACATTTTCAGATTAATGTGCAGGAAGGCTCTGGATCACATGTGGTCCAGATCTGCTCACGTGAATCCCAGCTGTTGCTTCTTCTGCATTTTTGTTTTACCCAGTCACCCTCAGTGTAATATACCACACATTCAGTTCAACTAACATGTATTAATGACTGATGTGGATATATGTTTTTTAATTATTTTATTTGTTTTCAGTTTTCTAAAATCACTTCCATATATCTTAGATTTTTCTCCCTCCCTTTCCCTCCTTCCCCCCTCCCTCCCTGAGATGGCATGCAATCTTATATAGGTTCTACACATGCATTCCTATTAAATACATTTTCACCTTAGTCACGCTGCATAGAAGAATTAAAATGAATGAGAGAAACCATAAAACAAGACAAAACACAACATAACACAAGAGAAAATGATCTGCTTCATTCTGCAATCCAATTTCATAGTCCTTTCTCTGGATGTGGAAGGCATTTTGCCTCAAGAATCCATTGGAAATTTTTTAGATCCTTGCATTGCTGTGAAAGGCTTCCAGAAAAATTACTCACACACTGTGGTTGTTGCTGTGTACAAGTTCTCCTGGTTCTGCTCCTTTCACTCAGCATCAGTTCATATAAGTCTTTCCAGATCTCTCTGAAGTCTTCCTGTTCCTCATTTCTTATAGCACAATAGTATTCCATTACATTTATATACCACAGCTTGTTCATCCACTCCCCAATTGATGGACATCCCCTTGATTTCCAGTTTTTGACCACCACAAAGAGACCTGCTATAAATATTTTTGTACATGTGGGACCCTTTCCCATTTTTATGATCTCTCTCAGATACAGTCCTAGAAGTGATATTGCTGGGTCAAAGGGTATGCACATGGAAATATGTTTAATATGATTGTATGTATGTAGCCTTTATCAGTTTGCAAGTCATCTTGTGGAGGAGGGAGGGGGGACATTTAGAACTCAAAATCTTATAAAAGTGAATGTTGAAAATGAAAATTTAATTAATTAATTTAAAATGTGTTAAGTTTCAGGGACACAAAATCAAAACCAAAATGAGCCTGCCTTAAGAAGGCAGGGGACTGTTACAGTGTCTATGCAGCTAAGGAAATACAAAGTAATTTCAGGAGGGAAAGGCTGATCATCACCTGAGGGATCAGGAAAGATTCCATGAGGAGGAGCACACCTGAGCTGTACTTAGAAAAATGGGAGATTCAGGGAGGCCAGAGTAAGGAGGGACCACATTCCAGGCTCCTGAGACCACTTGGACAAAGGATGGAAGTGGCAGGATGGATGTCATGTGGAGGGAGCAGTGAGTGGGCCAGTCTGAAAACGCAAAAGGGAAAGTAATATGAAATAAGACTGCAGGGGAAGTGGAGCCAGATGGGTGAGGGCTTTCAATGCCAGACTGAGGACCCCCTTTTATCCTAGAAGCAATGGGGAGAGATGAAAGGCCTCATCAGCTCTGTATGTTAGGAATGTCCTTTTGGCAGCCTGTGGAGGATGGAATACAAAGGGGAAAGATATAAAAACAGGAGAACTAATTAAGAGTCTGTTGCAATAATCCAAGCTACAGATGATGAGCTCCTGGACCCAAGAAGAGGATTGTTGAGTAGACAGATGGGGACAGATGAGAGAGATGTCATGGAGGTAGAATCCCCAGATTTGGGACATGAAGGAGAGGGGGAAGTTAATGATGGTTCTAGTTTGAGAAGCTAAGTGACATGCTAACAATAGACATGGGAAACCTCAGAAAGTTTGGGGAACATATGAATCCTGAATTTCCAAGTTGGGGGGTCAGGAGAGGACTTCTGGTCCTTGAACTGTTCCTAGGCATTCTAAAAGGTGGTGCTGAGAAGGAAGTGCATTCTGGGACACTTGCCTTCCAGGTCCCACTAAAGGGGTAACAGTGGCTTCCCTGATGGCAGCTCAGGGACTTAGGTTTGGATTGTGACTTCCTGAAAATCCCCTTCTTGAAGCAGTTATTCAGAAGGCCCACCCACTGAGGGAAAACTCAGGTAGAGAGAACAGGAGGAAGAGAAAAATATGAGGGGGAGAAGAAAAACGCAGCCTCTTTTCTAGCTCCTCAGTAGTTTGGTCTTTGTTCACGTGCCCCAAAACTCTCACTTGGCCAGCAGGTGCTCAAATTGGCCAAGGGAAAACAGGAAGTAGTGGAAAGTGCCCTGGGCTTAGAATCAGAGGACCTGGGCTCAAATCCCAATTTACTAAATACCATCAGATGTCAGTTGACCACTTGATTCCTCCATCTGCAAAATGAGGGTGTTTGGAGTAGATGATCTCTTAAGTCCCTTCTAGCTTTAGATCCAATGATATAAGCCCAATCCCTTCCCCTCTCCCATATAGCAGCTGAGTCAGAGCTATAACTAGGAATACTTTGGATGGGGGCAGGAAGCACAGTCTGATCTCAGGTGTGATTACACTAGGAGAGTGTCCAATCAATCAAAAAATATTTATTAAGCACCAACTACATGCCAGGTTCTGGGCTAAGTGCTGGGGATGCAAAAAGGGGCAGAAAAAAGTCATTGCCCTCAAATCAATGTAATGGGGTAGGAGGCAATAAAAATATATGCAAGGCAAACTGTATACAAGGTAACAAATAATTAGCAGAGGGAAAGCATTAGAATTAAGAGGGGTTGAGAAAATATTCTTGAAGAAGGTAGAATTTTAATTGAGAATTAAAGGAAGTCAATCTAACTTTCATCCCCAAAGAGGATGGGCACTATAGTAACAGGTCTGAGAAGAGGGTGGCCCAGGGTTGATTGTGCTGAGCATGCTGATGAAAGACATTGAGGTCATATGTTGTGTTATCATAGGAAGTATGCCTTCTCCCCATGGAAGAAATGCACCCTTTCATTGGTAACCTTGTGCTAGGAACAAATTCCTGTTCATCCTATCTGAGTTTCTGGTCTGAGCAGGAGTCTAATCTGTCCCAGTGCTTCTCCTTCATCATCATCATCATCACTGCTAACATTTATATAGTGCCTCCTGTGAGTCAGGCACCGTGCTGAGCACTTTACAAATATTATCCCATCAGATCTTCATGATAACCTAGGTGCTTTTGTTGTCCCTATTGTACAGAGAAAACTAGAAAACTGAGATAGAGGATCAACAGCTACTCCATGTATGAAGCCGAATTTCAGTCTTCTTGACCCAAGCCCAGCACTCTAACCACAACTGTCAACAAGTTTCAATCCATGAAACATTCCAGTTTTTTTCTCAGAAATCAGCCACCATGTTTCTTTGAATATTTCCAAATAGCCTCCAGTTTATTTGTTTTTCCAGAAGCAGAGACACAGAGGTCCAGGTGACTGGGCTTTGTTTTGTTGGGGGAGGGAGGAAAGAGCAGGGAGCTAGTTCTGCATTTCCCGAAGTAGGGGATCCCTGAAGATGTCACCTTTGGTCTCCTCTCAAGATTTTAAAAACCACTGTCAATCATTCAGTCAACAAGCATTTCTTAAGTGACCACTGTGTGCCAGGCATTGATAGGTGCTACCAACACAAAGACAAAAATGAAACCATCTATGGCCTCCAGGATGTACGTTGCAAAGTACATGGTAAATGTAGAAAATGAATGGGAGGTTGTTTTGGTGGGGACATGGGGGGAGTAGCACAGGGGCAGTAGGCATAGTAGGACATCAAACCCTGGAGAGCAATGGCATATCTAGGTTGCCCAGGCCAGGCTGGGGAGCATTGGAGAACTGTGCCTGGAAACTGTTTCTGTGAACTTTCTCTTTGGCCTGAGATAATTATTGTACCAAGCTGCTCTGCAGCGGTGAGAGACCTGACTGTCTGTTTACACATTTTTTTTGTCTCTCTGCCTTTCTTTCAAAAGATAACTTATAAATGGCTATGACATGGTATTCCTCCACACACACACAAGGTTAAAAGGTCTAAAGCCCTGCTTTCCAACTAGAAAAAAGCAACCTCAAACCTTCCAGGGAGCCAGAATCCTCTTTCAAACAAACACAAGTGGGAAATACCCCTGGTATTGCTTCATAGTATTTCTTGGAGAAACAGTATGGCACCATGGAAAGTGTACTGACCCTGAATTCAGGAGCCCTGGGTTCAAATCTTTCTTTTGTGTGACCTTTACTTCTTAGGGCCTCAGTTTCCTCATCTGTAAAATAGAGAGGATGGAGTAGATGGCCCCCCAGATCCCTTCCATCTCACCATTTGGGACGCTCCATCTCATTCTGACTTGTGACTGGGAAAAGGAAAAACTCGGCTCCCCTCTCCTGCTTTCCCTTTCTTCTTGTGCCTTGCCTCCCTTCCTAGAGCTTCCACTAAGCAGCTTAGATTGTGTTACTCTATTTTTAATTGCTCTTTGGGCTCAGCTCTGCCAGGATCAAAGAATGGTCTGTGATCAACAGCTTCATTCTGCCAAGGGCTGAAGACAAGGTAGGAATGTAGCTTTCCTAGAATTTTGGTGACTTGGTGAGAGCCCACTGTGGCCAGCCAAGGAGATGATGTTTTGTCATCAAGGTAGGAGACTCACGCTTCACTAAAGGGGGAGGAGGAACTGTCCCACTGTGGGCTGAGGCTCAGTGGGTGATCCCTTTGCCTGATGAAATCTCAGAAAAGGACAAAGCAGCCAGGGAGCTTGGGGGCTGACCCCACTGATGACAAAGTACAGCAAGAGATCCACCTGTTATTTAGTTGGGTACCTGGGGCAAGTGGGCATGGGGAGAAGCTCTCATGGGGTGAGGCTACCAGGTGCTGTGACTCTTGATGGGAAGCTGAGATGGGGATGGAGATTAGGTCAAGGGGCTGGGTTCTAGACTAGGCTGGAGAGAAATCTTTCCGAGAACAGAGAGGTCAGCATCTTCTAAATTCATACAGTAAATGTCATATAGCAAGACCCCAGTCAACCTACCCTACTTATGAGCTAGGGCTAGGGACTGGATCTGTCATTTCATTGGGACCCCTAGTTGGGAAACACCCTATACCAATGCAGGTCAACTCCTCTGCAACTTATTGTCTTACTCAGTTGGGGTGATACTGATAGGCTGATTGAATTGACCAGGATCTTATAGCCAGCATGTCAGAGAAGAACCTGAACCTAGATCCTCCTGACTCCAGGCTAGCTCTCTATCCTTGCTGTTGCTCCTACTTATGTCCCTGTGCCCTAGTTACTGACTATAGTTTAGTTGACAAAGGATAAGAGATTTGTTGTTAAACATGCTCACAGTCCCTATCCCAGAGTTGAGCACATAAGCCCACTTGGAGTTTTCTCTTGTTGTAAAGATTCTTTCCCCCACCATTCTCATCTATGTACTACCATTATGGCTTGTCAAAAATTTTACCCATCTTTTAAGGCCTACCTGTAATGCTTCTAGGTAGTCTAGTAGGGAGAAATGGGTTCTGAAGGACGTGGAGTGACGGCAGCCCCTTTCCCCGCACCTGGATACCCCTACAGCAGCTGAACCAAGCAGCAGCTGCTCATGATGGGACCTCTGCTTGTATTCTTCAGGGCGCCAGCTACTAATAATCAGGCTGGGGATTCTTGGGTAGAAGAAACCTATGATTGATGGGAAGGAATTGTGTAAGGAGAGCCAGTGGAAAGGACCAGAAGGGTCAGGCTATTTCTACCATAACTACAATGCCCATGGCTCTCCTCCCCTTCTCTTATCCTTGTAGTCATTAGGAATAACGCAAGATGTCTGTCTCTGTCCAAGGTCCTGGCTCATGGTGGCCCAGAGACCACACACCACATGTTCCTAGAGAAGGGTGTCCTCAATTATGGGCATCACAAATCCCTGGCACCACTGCCTGCTCAAAGCCTTCTTTTGTTCCACCAACAGAACAAATCCCTTTCCTCTCTACATTCCTCATAAAATGCTTTCACAACATGAAAGCATCTATATGTGTTAGTTATTATTACTCTTACTATACTATTACTTATTACCTATAAAGAGGCCCTAGAGTTGGGAAGACTTGAATCCAAGCCCCACTTCTGCTGTATGCTGGGCCAATCATGGAACCCCTCAGCAGCCCCATGCAACTCTCCAGGACCCTACATTTCAGAGCAGATGTCAGTCAGCATTGGTAAAGGGACTTTACTCTCCAGAAGCTTCTAACACCAATAAAATCACCAGTATGTCAAAATAAACATTAATTATAACCCCCTCCATGGTATTCACCAGTTCCAGAGTCATTTATGCTTGCCATGTGCCTCTACTGCAAAATTGTTCAGGGAAGGGGCAATGGCTTATCTGCCTAGTGCTAACTAAACTACACGTATATAGCACTGAGTGTAGTCCTTGGCATATTGCAAACATCCTGTAACCATTCACTGAATTGAATGGAAAGAGATGGGTTGAAAGCAAGGCTAAGCTGGAGCTTCAGAACTGTTCACATCACATTGCTATGTGGTGACGTCCCTTACCTGGGCTGTGTCCCTCACTAAGAGCCATAACTCTATAATAATTTGGGGTTTCTGTGAGCTGAGTTCTCCTGTCCCTGGTGTGTGACTTGAAGGCTGCATGGTGTAGTAGAAGTGGAGCTGGAATTTGGTTTATGTGCCTGGTTCTGATACCTACTAACCATGACCTCTGGACAAGTCACGTACCATCTCTGTGCCCCAGTTTCTTCATTGGTAAAATGAGGCTGCTCTTACTTTGATGTCTGCCCTCTGAGGTTGCTGTGAGGGAGGTGCTCTGCAAACCTTAAACCATCGAGCCAGTCTGGGCCGTTGACAAGAGCAGCTGTCACTTCCAGTGCCCAGAATATTAACCTTTACAAAGCAATTTGCACAAGTTAGGTCCAATAAGAAAAGAGCTGACCCTGGAGCCAAAGTACTAGGGTTCAGAGTCTACTTCTGACACCTTTGACAAGCCTCATACCCTCCCCAGGCCTCAGTCTCCTCATCCGTAAAATAAGAGGGTTGGACCCACAGGTCTCTGAGGGCCATAGTAGTTCTACGGCCTCATTTCTTCTACACTGAGGGTCAGTGACCATCCCATTCACCAACTACACAGAAAGTAGACTCAGGAGAGAAGCCTAGTCTGAGATTTCTGCTTGAACCTTTCACCACCTGCTTTCTAATTCAGCGTGGACAGACTGTGTTTCCCTATGTGATGCTCAGTCCTAGAAGATGAGACTGCTGGAGGCACTCTTTACTATCATGCAATTCTGATGCTTTCTAATATGCATAGGTGTGTGCACACCTGGGGTAACATTCTAATGTGTTTTCAGGTAGTTTCCCCCCATACCTTTATGCTGACTCATGGGTTGGAACAACAAAACAAACAAAACTCCCTGTGACCTTATGGGAGGAAATGGGTGAGAATTATACAGGATGGGTAGGTATAAACGGATTGCCACATGCATTATTAGAAAGATCGTCCACACCAGTCAGATCACATCTGAGAGTCTTTTGAGCCTTCAGATTGAGAAGAAAGGGTGAGTGAAGCCTGTTTTGTGGGGAAACTGTCACTCTCCATGAATTATCAAAGAAGGCCTCAGGTGGATCTTATCTAGAAGATTGATGGAAGGACCTGAATACACATCTCTTCAGATGACTGTGATCCTTGCAGATGGAGGCAGCGTGCACCAGGAGAAGACTATACAACCAACAAAATACTGAAGTAAAAACTGAATTTGAATGCCCAGTCTGCCACTTTTGTACTACATGGATGACCTTGGGCAGATGCCTTTGTCTCTCTGGGCCTCAGCTCCTCATCTATAAAGTGAAGGGATTGGTTTCAATGGTCTCTAATGATCCCTCCAGCTTTAAATCTATGATTTTATGAAGTGCTTAGAACAGTGCCTGGCATGGGCATAGGCAGTATATAAAAACTGATTCCTTTCCCTTTCCCATGATGCTCAAAAGTTCATCTTTTCTAATAGCTTCCTGGATAGCAGCCTGTAGACTAGACTTTGCCTGGAATGTGCTCCCTGCTCCCTTCCCCCTCTCAGAATCCCCAGCTTCCCATGGATGTGCTCCAATGCCACCTCCTCCACCTTTCCCAATTCCCCCTCTCCCAAGGTGGGGATACCCTCTCTCCCTCAGATTACTTGGTACATATTTCACCTCTGTTTAACCTGGTGCACACTATAGTCTTCCCATTAGAATGGAAATTCTGTTAAGGATGAATATTGCTTTATTTTTGTCTTTGTAACCCCAGGCACTTAAGGTAGTGCCTTTGCGTATGTAAGTACTTAACAAATGTTTATTGAATGAGTGAATGAGTGAGTGAGTGAGTGAGTCAATGAATGAAGGCAGCAGGATCTGTAGGAAGGAGAAAGGGAGGAGAGCTGGAGTCAGTTTGTTAGTTTGGGGTTCTTTAGTGTTTGCACCACAGAAACAATGATCCTCTGGGTGACTTAGGAAAGCAGCTTTGACTGGGAATCAGAGTTGCTGGAACTTGAATTTGGGTATGGATTTTTGTGGGCATCATTCACCAATTCAATAGGCATGTATTGAGCACCTACTAAGAGTCAGGCACTAAGTTAGGTGCTCGAGTCATTCAGTCGTTTCAGTTGTGTCCGATAATTCATGACCCTATTTGGTGAAGATACTGGAGTGGTTTGCCATTTCTTTTACTAATGCATTCTCATTTTACAAATAAAGAAACAGAGGCAAATAGGGTTAAGTGACTTTCCCAGGGTCACACAGCTATTAAGCATCTGAGGCCAGATTTGAAATCAGGTCATCCTGACTCCAGGCCCAGAGCTCTATCTGTTGCACTGCCCAGTCACCCCCAGCGTTGGGGATCCAAATACAAAAATAAAAGACCCTGCCCTCAAGAATCTCACATTCTAGTGGGGGAGTGGGACTGAATGAGAGACAACATGAACACTTAGATATAAATACGGAATAAGCACAAAATAATTTCCCAGGTTGGGGGGTACAAACTAGGAAATGAGATGAGGGTAGGCCTAGTGTAGGAGGCTGGACTCAAGTTAAACCTTGAAGAAAGCTAGAACTGCATTCCAGGCCTGGGGGACAACCTGTACAAAGGCAAGAAGGCCCCCTCTCCAGAGTCGAATTCCATCTCTCACTAGCTCTCCACCTTTGCTGATATCGAGCTTAGATTGACTTCTTTGCCATTCCTACCTACTGCTCCTTGGTTTGGGTTGATGGGGACAATAGAGTCATGTCAGTTTAGCCAGGGGGCTGAACAGGTTGTCACAAACGACTACCATTCCAAATGCAGTGGGAAGTTGATCAAGTTAATATACCTGGCAGCTCTTAATGAAAAATGTCATTACAAACATATGGGATACTAAATCCTTGGACTCCTTTGTCGTTAGTCTGTTGCAATTCAAGGAGTGGAATATATGCATTATATCATTGTGGGGGGAGCATGGATCTGAGATGTAGCCACCCTTTCTCAGTCTTGTTAGTACTCAGAGTTTGCTTTCCTAAATGGCTCAGGGGAGGTCCAAGTGCTTCTTGGAGAGCCTATGAGGGTGGAAGTGTGTCAAAGCTGGGTCTCTAAGAAGTCTGTAGAGAACATGTAAGCATAGACTCAGCCCTGAGCCCCCAGTTACTGCAGTCTTCTCCACTGACCTCTTAATCAGGAGGTCTGTGTGTGTCCTGAGGAATGTTTTCTCAGGGGTTTACCTCCTGAGAAGGTATCAGGACAACCAACTCCAGGGCACAGAGATTAGATCATTGTCTCGTAGGGAGGCAGAAATCTAGTAGGAAGTGCTTCCCAGGTCTGCAATGAAGTCCCTACCCAGTCAATTAGTTTTTAAAACCCTCCACAATCTGGCTCCAGTCTACCTTTCCAGACCCATTGCCCATTAATTTCCCTGACACTCTCTATGTTCCAGCCAAATTAGACTACAAGGAGTTCCTTAAACTCAGCATTATATCTCTTGCCTAGGCTTTTTTGTCTCTTTCTCTGTCTCTGTCTCTCTCTATCTCTGTCTCTGTCTCTCTCTCTCTTTCTCTGTCTCTCTGTTTCTTTCTTTCTCTCCCTTTCTCTCTCTCCCTCCATTTCTAATTTTCTCTCCCCCCTCATCTCTCTCTCTCAAAATGTTTCACTTCCTTCCAGACTCAACTCCTGGGCTTCTGCCTATGGGAAACTTTCCCTGTGCCTCCTGTTTATTAGGCTTCTACCTCATACTACTTGCATTTGTTTCTCTGTTTTCATGTTCCATCACTCAGTAAAACATAAGCTTATTGAGAGGAGGGCCTGGTTTTCATTTTTGCTTTTGTATTCCCAGCATCTTACACAGTATCTGGCAAATTCTAGGCACTCTATAAATTTCATTTCATTGATTCAAACCCCCTTTCTGTCTGTGTCATGCTGTTGAATTGTCTATGCCAATGAAAAGGCAGCATGGCATAATAGAGAGCTGGTCTTGGAGTTGGAAAGTCCAGGGTTCAAGTCTGGAATCTGTTAGAACACTTCTGTTCCAGAGGCAGCTATTTAAGACTCTATATTGCAAAGAAAATGTTGACCTACATTGGTAGAGAATGGGTTCCTTGCCTGGGATCTCCCTATACCAATAAAATCAAATTGCCATCCTTTCTCTCTTGATAGGAAATGGCAGCTTCTCTCTAGCCATAAATGGATTTACAGTCAGAAGACCTAGGTTCAAGTCCTGACCTTGAGCAAGGCCTTCTCTGTCTCTGGGCCTCATTTCCAATACCACAAAAGGGTTGAGTTTAATAATTTCCAAAAAGTCTTCTAAAATCAATGATCCTATAGAAAGGTACCATGGGACATCACTTGGGGAGGTCCAAGTTGTTTGCAGAGTTTTGATTGATTCTTCCTTGCTGCTAGGGCAGGAAGTGAAAGCAAGGGGTAGGAGGCCCTGCATGTTACAGGGGCTTCAAGCATTTGAAGTACTGAGATTAGCCTTGTTCAGCTTGGCTCCAGGGCAGGACGATACACACTGGATAAAAGCTGAAAAGAGACAGCTTTTGACTTGAAATCAGGAAAAATATTCCTAATATTCCCACCTCCCTGATGGGCTGCTCCTCATTGGAATTATTCAAGAAAAATTTGGATGACTTGGGTAATGACCTGTTAGAAATACTGTTGGGGGAGAGGGGAGGGAAGCAGAAATTCTTGTTCACCTGTGTGTTAAACTTGACAATTTCTGAGTTCCCTTTCAACTTTGAGAGTCCATGATTATCTATAAGACCTGCCCTAAATGGCTTATATCGAGCTGGAAGTGAAGACTTGTACACTGACCATTATGATACAAGACAGCCTGTGTGGTGAGTCAGAGAAGTAGCATAAACAAGAAATTTGCACCAGAAGTCAAAAACAGGGGGAAACCATGTCTAAGGGGGTACAAAGAGGAGAAGCTTTATGGAAAAGGTGGGACTTAGGCTGAGCCTTGGAGGATGGGTAAGATTCCAACAGGAAGAGACAGCTCAAGGCAATGTAGAATTGTGTGAAAATGTGTGTTGCAGAGATTGCAAATGGGGGAGCAGTTCAAAGGTCAGGGAGGTTGTGGTGGGAAAAACCCTGGATTTGGAGTCTGAGGAACTGGGTTCTAATCCCAACTTGTCCACTTATACCTGCGTGACCCCTAGCAGATTGCTTCTCTTCCCTTAACCTCAACTTAGTCTTCTATAAAATAAAAGGTTTGGAGTAGATGGTCTTCAAGATCTCTTCCTGCTCTAAACCCTATGAGCCTATGATCAGTGATGGTACCAGGGGTCAAGTAAGACTCCATGGAGAAAATATATTGAGCATGCATTTGTCCCACAGTTGTGATCAGGCAAAGAAGAAGAGAGTGAGGAGGACTAATGAGCTGGGCAAGGGACGCAGGGACAAGAATTGGACCTTTATATGAGACATCAAGGTTGATCCGACTAGGGAAGCGAAAGAGTGGAGATTAACCTTAGATGGAGGTGGTGGGGCTGGGCGATTCAGGTTCAAAGTCAAGGGGGCTGGGTTCACTAATGGAAGCAGCCTACTACATAGGAGCTGTTTCAGAATCTCTATGGGCTGATAGTGCCTGCTTTATGTATCCTAATGAGGGCTGATGACTCATGATGGCTCCTTTACAGACTATTCATTGCACATAGCAACAGGCCCTGTGGGGCAGCCGAAAGCATGCTGGCTTGGGAGTCAGAAGGCCTGGGTTTAAATATCACTTCTACTCTCTTGTATTTACTTGTGTATACTTAAAGGTATATGTGTTGTTTCCTCAAATAGAAGTAAAATCCTTCGGAGGAATTTTTGCTTTTGTATTCCCAGAGTCTAACACATTGGCTAGCACGTTGTTGTTTGGTAGTTAGTCATGTCCGATTCTCTGTGACCCCATTTGGGGTTTTCTTGGCAAAGATACTGAAGTGGCTTTCCATTTCCTTCTCTAGCTCATTTTACAGAAGAGGAAGCTGAGGCAAATAGGGCTACAGGACTTGCCCAGGGTCACACAGCTAGTAAGTGTAAGATTTGAACTCAGGTCTTCCTGACTCCAGGTCTAGCATTCCATGTCACTTAGCCCTCTCTAACAACATTGCCTGGAAAGAACAGCAAAATCAGGCAAGAGAATGGCCAATGCCTTTCTCTAGTGACAGAGCCTTAAAGGCCTGCTTTCAGCCTAAGAGGCAGGGTGGCCCTGGAGTCAGGAATAGCTCAGTTTAAAGACTTTTAGACTTTCCTAATTATGTGGTCCTGGGAAAGTCATTTAGCTTTTCTGAGCCTCAGTTTCCTCATATGTAACATAAGGATATCTGTAGTACCCTCTTGCAGGGTTATCATGAAGCATAAATGAGATTAATGATCAGAGAACCTTATAAACATTCAGGGACTATGAAAATGTCGGATGATGTTCATTCAGACACCACCATACAGGTGTTGGAGCTCAGAGGCAGAACCTAGGCTTTGGACCTTCCTGCTCCTGTGTTCAGAGCTTGGGGCACTGGGCTGGAGATAGGAAAGGCCAGGAGCAGGAATCTTTCCACTTTTGCCCCAGGCCAGAGTTCTTGGGCGTTCTGTGGAGCAGATATAGGAAATGGGGAGAAAACAGAAGAGTGAGAGACTGGAGAGGGAAAAGAACATAACCTCCATCTTCAAGTATTTCAAGTCATAGGATTGTTCTCCTGACCCTAGAGGGGAGAACCAGAAATGATGGGTAAAAATTGCAGAAGTGGATGGAGGCTTGAGATCAGAAAGAGCTTTTGTACCATTAGAGCTACTCCAGAGAGGAACAGGCCACATGGGGAGGTGGTGCCTCTTTCCACTCCAGAGGTCATCAGCAAGACTGGATGCCCACCTTTGGGGGGGGTGATAAAAGAGAATTCTCATCCAGCTGTGGGTTAGATCAGATGCCAATGAGGTAATTTCCTACTCTGAAATTCTGCATTTCTGTGTCCAGTTCTTCAGATCTTAATGATTTGGGGCTAGGCTAAGCCAGATGGGTGAGACTTAAGTTTCTTCTTTGCTCTGCCCCTGATTGACTGTTGCTCCCCAGGCCCAGATGTGGCCCAGGAGACAGATTGCCACATGCCTTCGATAGGGATGTGGGGGGTTGAGAAGAGGGAAGGTAGGAATTAGAAGATATCAGGAGTATGTTTCTAAAGTTGGAGCACATTGTGATTCATCCTAGAGTGACATAGTGGTGCCAGATTCGGGGGGGGGGGGGTATGGGCTTCTGGGCTCATTAATGAGTGGTTGCTAATCTAAAGAATAGAAGAGATGAGTCCAGAAGGGCAGAAACCCAGCCTGGAAGACCTGCTCCATGTAATTATGCCTTAGCTCCTAAGTAAATTACATTTGGCTGTCTTTAGCCAGCCTGCGTCATTCCGATCCTGATCTGCAGCTTCCCAGAATGCAAGGGTCCCAAGCAGAATAGGAACGCTGAGCCTTTTCAAGGGAAGCTGCAGCTGACCTGGGATGTGGGGATTCCCCCCCCCCCCCCCAAGCCTCAGTCGCATTGGTTTTTCATGTTTGGCCCAGGGATCCTCCCCATCACACCAGGTACCCAGAGCATGCTCTTCCAGGAAAAAAACAGCAATCCAGTCCAACTGGGGGGGTGGTCTGCTACAGAGGGGAAAGCTTATATTTTTGGAGCTGAAAGGGTCATCCAGCCTAACCTCTTATTTTATAGACATGAAGACTAAGGCCAGAAAGGTTAAGTGATATACCCAAGGTCACCTAGATTGAAGGAGACATAGCCAGGATTTGAATCTTTGTCTTCTTTCCCCAAACCTTCTCACTAGACCACACTGCCCTTTGAATCAGAGGACCTGGATTCCAATCCTGCCTCTGACACTCACTATCTTGTGACCTTAACTCACCTAGTTCAACCCCCTCTATTTTACAGATGAGTAAAGGGAGCCTCGGGAAGGTAAGTGGCTTGCCCTAGGTCACACTTACGGATTACAAGGACTGAGATTTGAATTTAAGTCCTCTGACTGCAAATCCAGATTAGCTAGTATCATGAAGTGGAGAGTACTCCTTGCTCCCAGGCCTTAAACAGGCTGGGTTTTGTTTCTTGTTTTTATGAGTGGTGGATCTATGAGGGTTTAGAAGCTGTGGTTGCTTTGAGGTTGTTTTTTTTTTCCTTTGCCCCTGCATTTTGCTTATAAAATAACCAGCAATTCTCTAAGACAGAAGAATGTGTATTGTTGGAGCAGGAAAGATGGAGGAGGGTGGTGTGGTCTTGGTTAGTCCTTTGTCTGCTGTGAAGGCCATGGTGCTATCCTCTGCCTTCCCAGGTGGCAGAATGAAATTGATCAAATTCCAGCTCAGTTCAACAAGATGTAAGATTAAATGAGAAGTTCCAAAAGAACTCATCTACAAAGGTGATTGTGCTAACATATTATTTCAATTACCTTGTTAAATCGCTCAAGCCTGCCTGTGCTGCTCTGTAAACCAACCTACCTCCCGTCTCTATCTTGCAAATGGCACCCCTGACTCAAGCAATGTTCTTTTCCAAAGACAGAGAAGTGTTCTCTTGATATCTTCCATTTTGTAATACCAGAGTCAGATGCAGTTCCACTCCCAGCACTGAAATGTCAGAGCCTCCCAAACCTCACCTCCTTGGTACTGTCTTCCCTGATCTAGGGACTGGGGTCCTGGTGAAGAAAGAGCTGGGCTGGACATCCCTACTGCAGACTTCCCCATGAATAAACACCCCTCTTTTGCCCTTCTGTTCTAATGAGAATGGAAAGCACCGTGAAAATTGAGAAGTGACTAAATGCAGGAATGGGGCTAAGAGACAGAGCAAAGAGCAGAGAGCCGTGCTACTTAATAATTCACATTTTTTAAGTTATGAAAAATGGAAGTGATGCAACTTTCAACCATTTCATGTAAGAGGTGAATAATTCAGTATAATTTTTAGGGCATAAAAAATGCATAGACTTTATAGTTTTATAAAATAGATTATGTTTGCTACCTCACCTGAAGGCCTGTTTGAGGTAACTCAGGGACCCCACAACAGGAACAGAAGTGAATTCTCTACTCTCAGTGGGAACCAAGAGGCAACATTGATTGGGGCTGCTTCAGACCACTCAAGATGGTTTGGTAGATCCTGAAAAAAGCCATCAGCAGTGCCCCATGTGGTGGTAATTACAGGCTTCTGCCCCACTTACTGGATTCCCATGGTGCTCTGGAACTGGCCATCTTAAAAGCTTTGAGGATCTCAAAAGCTTTCAGCTACCTCCAGTCCCCACTCTCCCCAGCCTAATCAAAGCCTTAAGAGGATGAATCTTTAGGGTGCTCTTGTTGAGGGGTAAGAGGTATAGACAGGACCTGAAGAGGAAAATCAGAGAGTATAGAAAGAACATGATCTTTTAAATCCATTTAAAAAAATTTTTAAACCATTCTTTCCCCTGGTTTTCTTGCTTTTTTACTGCTGGTGAGAAAGTGAGTGGGAGCCCATTTATATCTGGTTAAAGATGCTGGCATTATTCCAAGTCACTTGAAAGTGAGTTTAAAACAAATGGTGTCATTGAAAGCTCTTTTCCTTCCAGAGGAACATCTCACTTTAGCATTAGAGACAAGTATAATTTGGTGGGTGTTCACGTGTCCTAATGAACAACTCATCTTAGCTTTACAGATAGCAAAGCCAAACAAACTATTTAATGGGCCTTGGAGTGAGTCAGTAAAAGAAGATCCATTGTAAGTGTCCTGAAGTGCCTACTATGTGTCCACAAAATTCTGGGGGCTGGGACACTCAAATTCTTAAGGATTTTTGAAGAATAAGAGCAAAATAGATCATCTGGGCAATGCATGATAGGAGAAGAAAATGGGGTAGTCATGTGTTCAGCACCTGTGGTCATCATCCTGGGAAGCAACCCCTGTGGAAGTATAACCAGGTAACTTCCTGCAATTCTATAGCCTCAACTATGAAGACCCAGAAAAAGAAATCTTTATCACTGTCAACTAGTTAACACAGAAACCAAGTGGAGAAGGCTTTATAGAAGAGGGGTTAACCTCTGCTTTCTCGCTGCCCCCCAAGGACCATAGGACCTTCCCTTTGGACTTGAGCTGAGACCTTCCAAGTGTATTGTCTCCTTCATTGGAACGTGAGCCCCTTGAGAGCAGAGACTGACTTCCCTCTTTGTTTGTATCTCTAGCGCTTAGCAAAGTGCATTGCGCATAGGAAGACCTTAATAAATGCTTTTTCATTCATTATTCATGAATGATGACAGATGGACAATCAGAGTGTTCCACTGAGATCCTCTCAGGGTCAGGAGAAATGGAGGAAAGGCTCCAGCTCATTGTTCCTTGAGGTGAACAAAGAACTCAGTTATCTGTAGTGAATTTAAAGTAAGACATGGGCAAGGATCATACAGGATGGGCAAGAATAGATAGCTTTGGATCTGCATGAAAAGAGGGGAAAGCTGAGCCAGAGAGATCACATGTTCATCAGCATAGGCACTGAAGATATAAAGGCAACAGGGGAAGCCAGGGCTACCTGCTGTCAAGGTGCTTCCATTCTTCTGAGGGACACAACATGTACACAGACAAGTAAATACAAAATAATTTGTATTTATTAAAGTATAAGTAATTACAAAAATGCAAAAATCATTTCAGAAAAGCCCAAACAACTGGCTGAGAGGGTAGGGAATCTTCAAGGAAGACTAGGCAGTCTGAGAGACAGTCAAGGGGAGAGGGAGACCTCCAAGACATCCTGGTCAGCCTGAGAGACAAGCCTTTCCCTGATGATATTGAGTCCTGAGAACGTTCGAACATTTAGCACTGGAATGTATGAAAACTCACTGCAAGTTACATGTGTCAACTTCTCCTTTCCACAAAGAGCCTGTGATGGTGATTGTTTCTAAATATACTTAAGGATGAAAATTATGCCTCCCTTTTGGTTAGGCATCTTAAATGTCAGAAGCATGACAAATGATTGTGACATGACAGGTATGATGGCAGCAATTCTTCCTCTGTATTTCTAGGGGCTAGTCACTTGCCTGGAAAGGAAACTCTAAGTGGTTCCTTCTGCCAGCACTTGACCGTCAGACAGCATTTGTCAAGTGGGTGGATTTGAAATGGTTTCCATGTATGCCTGTGCAACCCCTGCTTTGCTTCACATTTGGGAAAGGGAAAGTCCACCTCTTTTGGCAGTTTGGTCAGATCTAATAAGATGGCACACATAAAATGTTTTGCAAACCTGAAAATACTATATAATTAAGAGGCATTTTTTTTTGTTCTGGACATATGATTTCATTGGTGTGAGAGAATTAATTCTTGATCCTGCATTTTATATTTGATTTTCCTCTGTGATTTTTTTTATGTGACTATGTTCTGTATTCTATGTAACAAACCTAAAGCCTTTTCTCTGTTTCTGCATGAAGAAGCTCATGTATGCAAAAGTTCAGTCTCCTCTCTCTCTGAAGTTAGATATCAAAGGCTTAAGTTTTCTCACAATCACTGGTAGTTAAAGAAAAACTCTGTTCTCAATAATCTTTAAAAATATTATATTAGCATTTCATGCAAGTTTTGTGTCCTTGAGAAGGATAATTGAACTAACTGACCTTATCCCATCTTTTTAAAAGATGGTCTTATCTAATTCCCAGGCACCAGTTTGTCTAAGTACCTGGGTCCCTATCAATGACCTCAGGATTTGGCTGGGATCCATAAAATTCACAAAAACACTCCTTAGAGATAGAGAGGTTGTCTCCATCCCTTGTTCTTTATCCTATGCCCAGTTGGTTTAATGTAACCAATCATGATCCCACACCTCTGTGACACTAGCCAATTATATTTTTTTTGTTCTTTTCTTTGTTCTATACTTATAAAAATGAATCACTTTTCAATTTGATGTCTTTTGTTCGGAGGCAATGAGTGCCATTTGACCCATCCTTTATTAAAAGGTTCAGCACCCTATTAATGAACTACTATTGCGCTTAGAGAATGGCCTCAGTTTACCTTTTGGTCAAATTTCACACAATACAGGTGTAAGGAAATCCCAGTGAGGAAACTCCCTCCACCAATATAGATCAGCAGCTCCTTTGTAACCTCAAGTTTTAGAGGGTTGGTGGGGGCCCTAGGAGGTTAAGTGACTTTTCTCTCATCACACGAGCAGTATGTGTCAGAGGTTGAAATTGAAGCCAGATCTCTCTGACTGCCATTGTCCCTCACCTGACTCCCCTCTCTCTATATATTATGCCAGGCTGCCTCTCTATTATTATGGTTATTCCACCACCACCCAACACCCTCAGACAAAAAATAAATGCTACCAGTTCAGGAAGGGAAAGGATTTTTAAGCAGACAATAAAAAAAGAACACCAGCCTATGCCTTGAAGTCTGAGTTACTATAGATGAATACATTCTGTGGTTATCCCTACCCGGATGTGTTTGGAGGATAAAGCAGTTTGGTCCTTGAGCACAATCATTTTCAGCAGGATTTAGTCAGGGACTCTGGGCCATTGCCTATCTGAGGGAAAATCTCTTGCCCTGTCTGGGCCTCAGGCCTCTTATTGGTAAGAGGCTCCCATCTAGCTAGCAGGATCCACACAGGCAGATCACATGTACGGATATCTCCTCTTCTCCTCACCTTCCCTTCCATCTCTGTTATGACCACCATAACCAGTTGTGACTTTTTCAGTGAGAAACATGCAATTGTTTTCCCCATACGTTATTTCTTCTATTGATGAGCTGCTTTTGTTTTCCTTGTCAAGGAGACTTCCACTCATTTTAACATTTGTTAAATATCTGCTATGTGCCAGGCATTGTGCTAGCCACTAAGGATATTAAAACAAAGAAATAAACAAAAACAACCCAGCCTCTGCCCTCAAAAAGTCTCCTGGAATGCAGGATCTTGGGATACACAGTCCAGTGTCTTATCGCACTTACTGCACCATAATGCCTTGGATCCAGAGCAGGTTTGCGTAGAGTAGGCCTTGAGATGGCAGCTTCCCCATCCCTGACATAGAGCATAATAGAAAGGACAAGAGAAGCTTCCTTGGTGCTTCGGGAAGGAGAAGGACCAAAGAGCAGAGGGGAATCAACAAAGATGGGTGGAGAAAAGCCAAAGCTAACCTTTTTTTTGTTGTTGGCCATCCCTACTTGAGGCAAAAAGAGATCTCTAGAGTTGGACTTTATGGAAGCAAATGGGCCTGATTTTTTTTTCAGGTCAAATCGACTCTGCAATCTAATTCAAGTAAAAAATATTAAACACCTACTATATTCAAAGCACTATGCTCGATAAAATGAAATGATAAAATGAAAAACCCCCAAAGAGCTCACATTCTGATACATGTACATATATATACTTGGAGGTTTCAATGTCAAGTCAGATGAAAAGGTCCCATAGTCCTTTGTGTGCAGTGGCAAAGCAGATGGTACCATGTGTCTTCTGTAATGTGACTTCTTCAGATAACCTTAATCATTTCTGATATTCACCATTTGACATTGCCAAATCCTCACAAGAATTTTATTTTCTGGGTCTTCCATAGCCCTGGGTGCTGAGGAGGCTGGGGTGCCAGAGCCTGCACAAGATGTTACCATGTCCCATCTCCATAGGGGTTGGGCTTCCTGGGATAACAGTTTCAAGTGCTAGTTATAAGTAGGATCAGTGGTTGCCAGGGCTCTTGGACTTGCCTGACTAATGGGGACAGCTAGTAAGCATTTGGTGTTGGTAATGGCAAAGAAAGTGGGTGCCCTTACCACAATGACTTCTTTCCTAAACAATGGCTACAGATCCCAGGCTGGAAGCAGAGCTAGGAGTCAGAGGGAACCTGCTGTTCTCAAGGATCTTTGGTTCAGGGTCCAAGCTATCTCCATCAGGGTCTGAGGGGAGACAGGAGTTGAGGTAGTGTTCTTTCTTGCACCAAATTAACTGATATTTCCATATATGTTCATGTTTATCTTCAAATAGAGTATAAGCTCTTTGAGGGTACAGACTCTTGTCTTTGCCTTTTCTGTCCTCAGCATCTACCATAGTACATTGCTTATGATAGGAGTTTATTATTTGTTGAAATAAATGGAATTGAATTGAATTCATGCATGGGTTAGACTAGATGCATTGTTAAGGGCCCTTCTAACTATTGAGATTTCCATGATACTAAGATTTTTCTTCACCCATCAGTCAGTGTGAATTCACAGAATGGAAAATCATTTCAATATTATACTAATCAAAACATAATCAGGGTAGCCATGGTTCCCACCCATATCTCTACATCTAGAAGGCCTAACCTCATTATAAAACCAAAAGAAGTGACAGTTAGATTAGCCAATATTTTTCTACTTTTCATTTCTCCCTGGGGACTAGCATAGATCATAGACAATCACTACCCATTTTCTACCAGGGTGATTACTGCATGTTTATGTACTAAGCCTGAATCATTAGACCGGCCAGGTTAGGCCTGGCCCAGAATAAAGATTATGATGATGAAGTTGGTAGGAGGGTTAGGTGATGTATTGCCTTTCATTTTTTCTGGTCTAAATGGTGTTCTCTGAGTCACCTTTTTCTGGGTTCAAAGTTAAGAAGTATTTCATCTGACCTTCCTTCTCCCAAGTCTGTGCAGTCAGTACTTATCCAATATGGCACTATGGAACCAGATTGCTTGAGAAAGCCCCATTCTCTAGGACCCGCTTATTTAATCATCTTATCCAAACTCTTTGCTGACCTTTCTTGATTGGTTCAACTGAAACATAGTAGAGAATGATTTCTTTTGTATATTTCTTTAAGAGCTTCTAGCTCTTACATACCATAATCCAGAGGTGGAGAACCTGCGGCTTCAAGGCCACATGTGATTTGCTAGGTCCTAGGGTGCATCCTTTTTACTGAGATCAAAAACAAATACTTTATTAAGGGGATTTGTTTTGTGAAGTTTGGATTCAGTCAAAGGGCTGCACTTGAGGATCTGGGGGCCACACGTGGCCTTGAAGCTGCATGTTCCTCGCCCCTGTGGGCATAATTCATCAATGACTACCTTTGGATTTAAGGGAGCCTCACCTTTTCCCTTAGAATCCCTAGTTCCTTTCAAGGTTTGTTTCAAGTATTCTCCTATGTGAGAAAACTGCCTTCCTTATCCATTTTATCCCCTCCATAGATTTAAATCCCTAAAGGGTAGGGGTTGTTTTATTTTTGGTTTTGTATCTCCAAAGCCTAGCATAGAGTTTTGCATATAGTAGGCAATTAATAAATGTTTATTGATCAATGGCAAATAAGCAAAAAGCTTTTCCCCAAAAACTTACAAACATTAGATTTTATCATTTTTTTGCTATTTTGATGCTTCTAGTGAGTTCACTTCTGGTGTTATCTTTCACTCTGTTCTTAAATTATGTCCCACAACTTGAAAAATAGATTATTTGTTTTCTTGGTTTGTCCCTGGATAGGCAGCAAATTAACATCAGTAGGTTAGTAGGTTGCCTTTCTTGTTATCATGAGGGCTTTTAAAATTTTTTAGAAACAGATGTTTATAGATCTTCAGAAACATGTTTATCTTGAAAATAATAATTTCTATTCCTCTAATAGCTCAAACTTTGTCTTCAGAATTGGAAGTGAATTTAGTTGATGGTACCTAATTTCAACTTTGTTATGTGGCATTAATAGTAAATCAAACAAAAAAAAAACCAATTTATTAAATGTGTCAGGCACTGGTGATACAAATACAGAAGAGTGACAAGCCTTTTCCTCAAAGAGTTCGCATTCTGCTAGATAGTAAATGTCCATCATTCAAACACACATACACACACACACACACACACACCAGAGAATTTTCTATACTGATTTCTTAAATTATATCTAAATCTACATAGTATGCTCATATTATTTGCTGCCTATATAAAAACATAATGGAAAAAATACAGAAATTAAATTTAAAATGGCAGAGGTATAACTATAGTGGGATACTCTGCCCCAGGACACCACAGGTGAAAGATGTACACTTTCTCTGATCAATGGGGAGATCACTGTCCCCTTATCTTAAGATTCTTCTCCTGTCCCCAGTCTCTGAAATCCTAGCAGGTCCTATCCTGGCAAGGATAGAATCTCCTCTGGGGTCCCTCCGCATCTCAACTGAATTTGTTCCAGTTTTCTGGCTCTGAATAGAGAGACATAGTCAACTATGGTTTATAAACATGCACCGTGAAACTGACCAGTCTGAATTTTCAGAGAGCTATGTGTCATATACCCTCCTATAGAGGTGGTTTGCATTATTGTACTATCAGTGTGCTAGTCTGGCTACGTGTAGGTCCACTTCTTTTATGGGATATTATAGGACCAGCCAAGTATATTTCTGGAGTATTTCCCAGAATTTCCCCAACAGCTTATGTTACCCTTAAATTCTCACAAATTATTGATATTTTCTTTAGAGGTTAACTTTCTTCCTTCCAGGTTAAGAAATGATTGAAAGGCACTTATGTGGTCCAAGTTAATTGTTAGAATACAGACTTATTGCTGGATTTCTACCATACTTGAACAATTAAAAGGAGAAAAGTCTGCTTCTTGACAAGTCTATCTTATACAGAGTTAGTAAGAGGAGCTCCAAGACTAGGTGTCATTTACACCACTTTAAGTAAATCTGGTGAATCCTTCCTGTGATCTCTGACTAACCAAAGCATGGTAGACTTTTCAGTGAGGCAAAATAAGTTGTCCCTAGTGACTCCACATTGACAGATACAGAAGCCAGTGAGTTATGGTAATTTCCTTACTTCCCTACCCCCCACCCACATAAATAATCTTAGTTACCTTGGTTCCCCAATGGCTAGACTGGAGGGATAGACTGAATACATAAATAGGCCCTGGATCTCACAAAGAAAGATTGAATACATAAATAGGCCCTGGATCTCACAATAGGGAAAACCCAAAACTCCAAACTCTGCTGCTCTCCTCATCATCCTTAGAACTAGATTTCTTGTACTATGCAATGAGTAGATTCCCCTTCCTTAAGACTCTCTGATGAACACAGATAGGCACCACGGGATGAGGAGAGGTTTATTGCTCATGGAACTAGGACCAATTCCACCATCCACTAGGAGGCTCAGAACAAATGAGAACTTGGTTCTCATGATTTGAATCTTAGTTTAGTGTTAGATCCAGAAAGAATGCTCAGTTGGGTTCAGATTTTGGACCTTTAAGGTAATATAGCTTCAAATTCTGTCTCTGTCACTTACTGCCTGTGGAATGTTGGAGAAATCTCTTCATGTCTCTGCTTCCTCATCCATAAAATAAGGAAATGAGAGGTTTGGCACAGATAGACGGACAGATAGGTAAGCAGACAGATAATTTATTAGGTGCTGAGGACACAAACAAAAAAATATTTTACATTCTAATGGGTGAAGACATCATGTAAGGGTGACTGTAAGGGAGTGGGGGGGGGTAAAGATGAGGATGATGACTAGAGTGGCAAGTTCTCAGTAGGGCAGTGGTGGAAGAAGGGAGAAAAATGAGCACACTAGCCAGAACACTGGTGATATAGTGAGAAGATTACCAGGAATGGATCTCTAAAGTCCCTTGCAGCTCTTAATCTATGACCTGTAACCAGAAAAAAATAGAGGAATCCTGGAAAGGGGAGGGGCTTGACCTGAGGTTCCATTTAATTATCTGAGCAGCCAGCCAGCAGAACAAGAATTACTAAGTTACTGAGCCTTCCCATTGGTTTATGGCTAATGGCAGATGGCACCTCAAGGCTACTCTTGTCAACCTTCTCTCTGAGTTGGTCCTAACAGTTCCCATTCAGGTCTGAGTTTCTAGCAGAAAGGGGGAGGTAAACAGTGACCCAGTGTTAATCAGTGCCAACAAAATGCTTAATTTAGAAAAAGTGTTAGATTTGGAATCTGAAGGCTTGGGTTTGAATCCTTAATAGCTGCATGACCTTGGGCAAGTGATTCAAACTAGAGTTTCCTCCTTTGTAAAATAAAGGGATTGAATTAGATGATCTCTAATATCCTTTCCAAGTCCCAGACTGTGATCTTCAGTGATCATGGGCAGTAACCTAAACCTCCACAGGCTTGCTCCATGATCTTTAAAAGGAAGTTATTGATCATTGCCAAGGAAAGAATCACAAAATCACAGAATTTGAGAGTTGGAAGAGCCCTCAAAGTCCATCTAACCAAACCCATATGCAAAGAAGTTCCCACCATAAGATTGTAGTGGGATCCTCCAGCCTCCTCTGCCTAATGACACCCAAGGATTTGGGGCAAGAGACCTGATTTGGAAGTCTCAATCCTGGTACCTATCGCCTATCTAACTTTGGTGAAGTGATTTCAGAATTCTGGACCACAGTTCCCTCCAATCTGAAATTAGATGAGATGAACCAGATGCTTCTATAGGTCTCTTCCAATCCTAAAGCCATAAGGTCCTGGCAACTAACTAAGATTCTGTGAGAGTTATCTATAAATACAAATGTTTCATTATTGTCAAGAGCTTCCAGTGTGGAAACTGCCTCCCCTGGTGTTGATAGCAACTCTCTGTAACTTTATAATCTTAGAGAGTCATGGAGCTATAGTATGTGTCAGGGGCAAGATTTGGAATCCGCTTGTTCTGACTCCCAAGGCTTCTTCTATCCTCTAAGCCACAGTGCCTCTCTACATATAAAAGAATTGTGCATTAATAGCCTCATGGATCTAGAATTGGAAGGGACCTGGCAGGCCATCATGTCCAACCTTCCCATGTTAGAGATGAGGACACTGGAACCATTATGGAGTATTTCACCTTGGAATGACTGCAAGAGATTGGTATAGACAGCAAGTGGGGTGGTCTGGAAAGACTTGATGGAAATGATTGATAGATTTGGATAGGCAAATGAGTGTACTAAAAGGGTGGGGGGTTGAAGAGAGAAGGGGGGAGGGGGTGCCGGGAATGAAAATAGGTAGGAAGCTCACGGTTACTTTGGCTGATAGTAAGCAGACCAACTGGCAGAAGGAGAAGAGGGATGCTATTGGGAGATAAGTGTAGAAAAGTAAGTTGGGGACAGTTTGTAGAGGATGTCGAATGCCAGGTTAAATGCTTCGGACTTCTTTTCAGTGGGGAACCATGGAAGATTCCGTCCTTAGTGGGACGTGGCTCTAGCTCCATATAAGAACTGTTTCCCCTCTCCCTCAGTGGTCTGATGTGCACCCCTGAGCTCATCCTCTCTGCGGGGTTTCTGGGCTTTTAACTCCGGCCACAATACCCGCGGCAGCCTCCTCGGGGTGCTGTCCTCAGTTCTGAAGCGTGCTGGGACAGCTCCCTCTTGCCTAGTCCCTCTTGCTGGGCTCTTTCCCCTTCTGGGGCCTCCTTCTCTGCCCTCTGTATTCCTTCCTACCTTCTCCCCTTCTGTAGCCTCTTCTCTGCCGCCTGTCTGTCTCCGTCAGTATGTCACACATATATACACATTCTCTCCCCCGGTCTCTGTATTTCTTACTGTCTTTCGCTCCCTAGATCTGTCTCCCCCTCGCTCTTGCGCTCTCGCTCTCCGCAGAGCAGGGCTCCTCCCGCGGCTGCATTGCAGGCTCCGCGGGCAGGCGGCCCCGGATGGGAGGGAAGGAGGGAGGGAGGGAGGAAGGGCCAACAAAGGCTCCCACCCCCCACCCCCAGCGGAGAGGTGCGGGGAGGGAACGGGACTGCAAGGGAGGGTAGTGAGGTGACCACGACTCTTGAGGCTGCCTGGGGCCGAGTCGCGAAGCCCTGGGGAGGGAAGGGGATCCTCGGGAGGGGCAGAGAACAAGGAGGGCTGGGGAAGCAATCAGGTGGGTCCCCAACAGCGCAGGCTGAGACCGTCCGGGCCACCTAAATCGGGGACCAGTGAAGAATGGGGGAGGGGCAGCTAGGAGGAGGGAGGAACGCCCCACTGAGCTGCAGAGGGGAATGAGGAAAGAGGACAAGTCCGTAAGAGGGGCTGGGAGGGAGAGTGGCGTTAAGGGGTACGCGTGGAGCCTCCTGTTCCCGTGTTCCGGGCCCAACAGAGGCTCGAAGGGAGACTGGGCTCAGGTGAGCCCTATGGAGCCTTAGAAATGGGGCTCCAATGAAGGGACGGCATGGGGCAGGCTTTCCTCTCGTCTGTCCAGAGAACCACGGCTGTGGCCCTTCCCACCAGTGGGGACTTGAGGAGGGGAGGGAGAAAAACAGAGCGAGGGGAGATGGACCTGGGCTAGGGGAAAGGAGGCCGTTTGGAGCCTCGGGTATCCTGAATGTGTCCAGAGAGGTTCTAGGGGTTAATGAGGGGCAGGGGTCCTCGGAGAAGCCTTGTAGTCCTCGTCCTGCCCTCCCCTCCCCTGAGGGAGCACAGGCGCCTATAGCGCGCACAGCCGCGAGCCCGCGCCCTGCGGACTCAGGGGGCGCAGTGCCTGCTCAGTCCCCGCTCTGCTCAAGCTCGGGGCTCCGGGACGCCTGCCTCTCCTCGGATCCTGGTGACGTCATGACCACTCCTACCTCCGGATTTGCCGAGGCAGCCGAGGGGGAGGGGCTGTGGTGAGTGAGCTCACCGCTGCGCTCCACCATTGGCCCGGGCAGCGCACACGGCTGTGGCGGGGAGACAACGCTGCCCCAAGCCTGTAGCCCTGTGAGTCGGTCCGGCTGCGGCGTGCGGAACTAAGCGGGCTTGGGGCTGAACTGGGCTGGGCTAGGAAGAGGGGAGGGCTGCACATTCCTGCAGCGGTGCTTCAAAAGTGTGCGTGTGTGTGTGCGTGCTTGCGCGCGTGCCAGTGTGCTTGCGTGCTTCTGCCAGGGGGAGGAAAAGGTGTCTCGAGTGTCCGGGAGAGTTCGAGGGGCGTGTTGTGGAAGGGCGCAGCGTGCCAGGGGTGTGCGAAGGGCGGGGGAGAGGGGGTGAGTATTATGTCACCGTGGCTGGTGTCTCGTGGCGAGGGCGCGAGTGTGTAACGAGTGTGAGGAGATGGCTGTCTCTGAGAGGGTGCCGTCGTAAGTCATTGTTATTGGGGTAGACGTGGTGGCGGGAGGTGGGTTTCTAGTGTTTGCTGTTAAGAAGGGAGGGTGAGTGTTCAGGGCTCGGTGTTTGGGGGAATGTTTGCTGAAGCTGTGTGTATGCTGGGTGTTGGAAGGGTACTGTTTTGAGAGGGGCAGGGTTTGGGAGATTTCTGCAGCGGCCAGGTGTATCTTGGGGAAGTATAAAGGCGTATGTTTTGGTGTCAGTATAACGGGTGTGTTTGGGGAATGCTAAGTGTTTTTTGAGGTGTTAGCGTAAAGGGTGTGTGTTTCAGGTAATCGGTGTAAGTAGTGTTTGCGGGGAGTCCGAGTAAGAGTTGTATTATTTCAGGGGGGTCAGCGTTAGGGGGGTACATTTGGGGGTGCCTTGTTTGGAGAGTACCAGCATAAGGTTTGTGTTAGGAATCCATTTCAGGGAGGGGGTGTATTGGACTTCGGTTGAGGCGGCTGGGAGTAACAGTGTAACCGTTGTGTGTTTTCTGGAAACAGGAGAAAGGTTTGTGTTGGGATCATGGGAATGTAAGGAGGTGTGTTTGGGGGAGCGGGATGTTTGGGGGTTCAGGAGTCAGTTTGTGTGTGAAGAAAGCAGCATGCCAGGAGGAGGGGGCTGTCAGCGAGAGTCGATGAACGCTGGGAGTGTGTGTGCGTGTCAGCCTGGTGGCGTGAGTGCGGCTGACGGGTGCTTGTTTTTGTTTTGAAAGCGCAGTGAGATTGTGGCGGGCTTTTCTGAATGAGCGTTCCTCTCCCTCCGCTCTCCTCCCTACCCCTTCGCTCCCCGTCAGTCCCCAGCTGGCACCGCTCGGCTCCGCTCCGGAGGTACCCTGCCTTGGCCCCTGCGGGCCAGGAGTCAGGTTCGTCTAGCTCTTCGGCAGGGGCCCTGGGGGGAGGGGACTCACTCCCCCGCTAGGTTGGGCTGGGCCGGACTGGGTTGGGCCGTAAGGCACCGCACCGCACAGCCCCGGCACTGGATTGCGCCCGGCCGTGTGCCAGCCCAGCCCCGGCGCGCGTCGGCTCCGGCTCCGGCTCCGGCCCGGCTCGGGCTCCTGGCCCCGGCGCGGCGCCACAGCCCTCACTGCACCAACGCCGCCGCCGGCTGGCCTGCAAGTGTGGCTGAGATTACAGACGAAATGACTCGGGGCAAGACTGTTGAAGTCTGGATTTCCTGGGACGTTGGTCGAGCTGGAAAGCACCTGAAGTATGTTTTTAAACTTGAGCCTTCAGAATGCCTACGATCTGAAAAGTCGAGTTCCCTGAATGAATGAAGGTTTGGAAGAACTTACTATGGGCTTGGTGTCTGGTAGCCCACGAGAATAGAGAAGCTTTGGGGTTTGACCCCGCACTTAGAAGACAGACTTTGTCAATTCACTTCGCTTTCACTGATCGATTCTTTCCTCTTTAGCCAGTTCCTCAGGACAGAGTAAATATGTAGATGAATCCAATTATATGAGGATTTTTCCTTTCTCTGCAATTCAGACACTTTTTCTAAAAGTGGTGATATTGCACACATCACCATCGCAGCTGATTACCACTTTACAGAGGAATGCTGAAATGTCACAAATCCACTTGTAACTACTCCCACTATTGTTGAGGTAGGTAGGACCTCTGCTTTTTGCGTTTAGAATATCTGCCTTACCAAACTCTGACCTGAGAGCATCATCAGTCCAGTTTTGCATGTCTTTGCTTGGTTGAATGCATCCTACCTCCTTAACCATCGAGCTCCCAATCTGCAGTAAGAAAATCAGATTTTTGGTAAATATCATAACTTAGTAGTATAAAGGTTATTTGATCAAATGAACCCTTTACTCTTCCTGTCCGATGGAGCCACTTTAACAGTTCCCATATAAAAACTCTGTCAGAGGAGGAGCCCAAGCAAGAGGGGGGTTACTGTCTGAGAGTCTGATACAGTCATGTGTTGGTAGCAAAGATGGTTTCATGGTGAGCATTTTCAAGATTATTATTATTTTAGGACTGGAATTAGACTATAGGAAATAAACTTATGTTGATCTCTCATTTACTATTGCATTTGTTTAATATTCTAGAGACAGTTTCCCAAAACTTTAGTTTACTTGTGAAAATAAGCACAAGTCCCCTGGACTTGTAAATGACAATGAATTTACGACCAATTATGAATACTTATTAAGCTGTAAAGAGCATAACCCAAGAGTAAAGAACCTAATCTCATTTGCTCTTGCTTAATTTTTAAGAAAAAAATTACAGAAAGCAATCCTTGAGTAAATAGTGCATTGTGGTTTTTCTGTACTGCTTTTTCTTAGCAAAATATGTAATTTTAAATACTTAGCAGGCTTTTATTTAACCTGCTGGTACAAGACTGTTCTTGCATGTCTCTAACACCCACCACCACAGTACCTCAATATGCAAAGCATGAGAGCATTGAGAGGTCACAGATAATGAAAAGAATGTTGGCCTACACTTTGGGAGAGTTGAAAGGAGGAATAAGTAAAAGTGGAAATTTAGGGTGATTGGTAACAGATTTGATCTCTAGCTTATGTATAAGGGATTCATGTTCGGAAGGCCTCCAAGGTTCCTTCCAGCCATAAGATTCTATTAATCTGTGCAGAAGTGCACGTTTGCTGATGTTTTCAAGGCTGTTCTCAGCTTAGCCCCCAAATGTCAAGGCTTGTGTCCAGATGCTCACTTCTGGAGTTGTTGTGGCAGTGTTTGGGGTGGTTGTTGTTTGATCACACTGTTTATGAGCCTGTCCCTACAGGCTGAGCTGTGAATTCATTGTCCTTACTTTATCTTAGTGCTAGTGATTTTTTTTAAAATAAAAAAAGAGGAGAAATTGAAGCATTTTCAGCTATTACACAGACTTTGCAGAGAAACTCAGGAAAGATCAAGTTGAGATTCTGTCAAACTGGTTCTTCGATTGTTGCAATGGTAATAGGTTTTCGAGAAATCTTTTGTTCATCCCAAATAATTATTTCTCTGCAATCTGCATTTTTCCTCCTCTCTGTTCTTTGTGCTCCTGACTTGTATTCTTACATTTAAGTGGTTCTCTCTTCCTTTGGTGAGTCAATGTTATTCATCCAATATTTATGCTTCATGAATCTCTACAAAAGCAGAATTGCCCTGGGAGATGCCAACTGGCCTGTACAAAGTCTTCCACTGAGTGGCAGCTGTGGAATAAGAAATGAGTGGTGGAATTTACTTTGGGGTGAATTTCTTTGTATTTCAAGGTTATGCAGGAGCTATCAATGAAATTCTGTGAAAGCTGATGGGAGAGAGAGCCCTGCTGAGATGTACTGAATTACAACTAAGATTTCACATTAAAATCAGTCATATTTACATTTAGGAAGCACTTACAAGTTTACTGGATGACACAAACAGGCACAATCCCTGCACTGAGTGACACTGCAAAAACATCTAGAAGAGATAACTGTCTCCTTAGTGGCAGTTAGTCTTGTTTTCTCCTCAAGCAGATTGTCCTTAATGAGGAAGAAATCATGCCTTATTTATTTCTATCCCTCAAAATGCCTAGCACAGTGTTGGCACATAGTAGGCACTCAATAATGACTTTTAGACTTATTGGAGCTAAGGAGGGGCCATTGTCATTTTAAGTATACCAAAAAATGTGGCACAGAGAAAAGTGTCCCAAAAGATGCTTGACATAAAACACTGAAATCACACAAGAAATAAATGATGATTGGGCATTCTCACAAAAGACATGATCACATCTCTCAGTATTTCAGGAGATAGCACTTTAGACAGTGCTACCATCCAACCTTCTAGAGTTGGGAGTGGGAGGAAATTCTCCTGTAGCTTGAACATTCACTCATAGGCCAAGTGAATAGAGGTCAGTGTTCCAAGAGTTCCTTTGATTAGAGGAACTGTGTAAGAATTGAATTAAGTTCCCAATGGACTTGGTAGCACTGTTATTCATGATGTGGTTGAGGGTACTAATGGCAGCTTCTTGCCATGTGACACTTTAAGCTTTGTAAAGCACTTTACATACATTATTCTTTTCTACCCAGTAGATGTTTATAGAGTTCCTTCTGTGTGCAAGGTACTGTGGGAGGGACTGGGGATCTTATAGGGGTGAGATGGGGAGTTTAGGGGGTGGGAATCTAAGCCTAGGATTTCATTGATATAGAGAATTCCTTGTGTGGAGACTGTCCACCAGAGTGGATCAGCAACTACTGTGTAACGTAAGGTCTTAGAGGATTGCCAGGGCATTTGCCCATGGTCATACAATCAGTGTGTTTCTGAGGAAGAACTTGAACCCATATCATTCTGACCTCAAGACCAGCCCTCTAGCCAAGGGCCTCTGTAGAGAAACTATAGCCCCACAAAAATGTAGATGCTGTCTCTGTCTACCTCTATCTCATCTGAGATTGGCAAGGCAATAATCTTTCTGGTACTCCAGTTCCCCATCTGTAAAATAATAAGGTTGAGCCGTTCCAACTCTAAATCCTTACTTATAAGGAAGTTAATCAGCCTCTCTGGATCTCAGTTTATTCATCATAAAATGAATCTCGTAACAATCAGTTGACAAGCATTTAAGCCCTTGCTACATGCAAGGCTCAGTGCTAAGCCCTGAGGACACAAAGAAAGGCAAAAACATATAGTCCTTGCCTTCCCTTAGGGAGCTTTCATTTTAGTGGGGGAGACAACATGTAAATAACTAGGTCCATAAATGGTACAGACAGCATAGATAGAAGGAAATCTGAAAGGAGAAGGATACTGAGAAAGGACTCCAGCAAGCAGGTGTTGGTTTTTTTTTCAGTACAGAGCCTTGGGGTATGCCCACAGTTAATTCGAATGAAATTTTTTTTAAGTTTTGATTTCCAAATTCTATCCCTTCCTCCCTCCCTCCTCTCCCCCTTCCCTGAAATGGTAAACAGATATGTTATACATGTGCAATTATGTAAAACATTTCCATATTAGTCATTTTGTACAAGAAATCTCAAATCAAAAAAAGGAAATTATATTCAATCAATATCTTTTCTTTCTCTGGAAGTGGATAGTATACCTAATCATAAGTCCTTTGGGATTGTTGTAGATCATTGTATTGCTAAGAACAATTAAGTCATTCACAATTCTTCATCAAATAATGTTCTGTTCACTTCACTTTGCATCAGTTCATGTAAATCTGTCCAAATTTTTCTGAAATCATTCTGATTGTCACTTATAGCACAATAACATTCCATTACAATTATACCACAACTTGTCTAGTCATTCCCCAATTGATAGGAAGTAGATGAGATTTGGAGTAAATCTGAAAAAAAGCCTGGGAAACTGAAAAGCAGTGGGGAGCATAAGGGGACCACAGGATTCCAGGAATAAGGGACAGCTAGTGTAGAGAGAAGAGATGGAGTATTGTGTTTGAGGACCTGGAAGTGGACCATTATAGCTGGATGACTGAAAGAGTGAAGGGGAGTAAAGTCTAAGTCTAGAAAGGTAGGAAGGGATAAGATTACAAAAAGCTTTAAATGTCAAATCAAATAGTTTCTATTTGAACATGAAGATAACAGGAAGACACTGGAGCTCCCTGGGGTGTGGGGGACATGGTTAGACCTTTGCTTCAGGAAGTCAACTTAGCTGCTGACTAGAGAATGGATTGAAGTAGAAAGGGAGTTGAGGCAGGAAGCCCTTTTAGAACACTATTGCAGTATTCCAGGCAAGAGGAGATGCTGGCCATAAGTAGGGTTCTAGATATGTGAGGGGGCAGAAGAGGATGTACACACACAAAAAAAGTTGGAAACATAAAAATTACAAGATTTGGCAAAAGACAATTTTGTAAGGAGCTGAGAGTAAGGAATTAAGTAGGATGCTTGTAATAGGGAAGTTCAGAAGAGGGTAGGGTTTGAGAGGAAAAAAATAAGTTCTGTTTGAAACATGTTAAGTTTGAGATATCTATTAAATATTCAGTTTAAGACATCCAAAAGGCATTTGGTGAGCTGGTGGCTCAGCTGGATATATAGATCTGGGAATCATCAGTACAGAGATAATAACTGGACCTATGGGAACTGATGAGGTCACCAAGTGAAATAGAAAAGAGGCTCAGGACAGAGCCTTGGGGTATGCCCACAGTTAACAAGGGTGACATTGTTGAAGAACCAGCAGAGGAAACTGAGAAGGGACAGACAAGGTAAGGGGAGAATCAGGATAGAGTCATACCACAGACACAGAGTATCCAGGAGGTGTTCAATAGTATCAAAAGCTTCAGGATGTCAAGAAGGTTAAGAATTAAGAAGAGGTCATATTAGATTTGGCATTAAAAAAAAAACCCTTGGTAACTATGAAGAGGGAAGTTTCAGTTGAATGACAAAATTGGAAGCCTGACTGCAAAGGTTTTAGAAAAGAGTAGGAGGAGAGGAAGTAGAGGCTTCCAGTTAGACAGCTTCCTCGAGGAATTTAGCCATGAAAGGGGAGAGAGATATAGGATGTTAAGTTTCACAAGTGATAGGATCAAGTGAGGGTTTTTAAGGATGCACATGTGGGGATGTTTGTAGGCAGTAGGAAAAGAGCCAGCAGTTAAGGAGAAATTGAAGATAAGAGAGTGGAGGTGATAGTTGGGGCAATCTGCTGGAGAAAGAAGGGGATGGGGTCAAGGATGTGCGTGGAAAGGTTCCCTTGACAAGAAGGACTATGTCTTCATAGGATCCAAGAATGAAGGAAGAAATGTCTGAAAGACGTGGGAAGAGAGGGAACTCTCTGGAATTGTCTCAGTATAGAGCTGTCTGGATTTCACCAGGTCAATTCACATTAGAGGACTTTGCATGAAGCTGAAAAGATGGATTCTGGTCTTTAAAAGTCTATTAGATCCATAAAGCCAGTAACATGTTTTCCAAAGCCCCTCAAGCCTCTAAGTGGGCTACTGTGAGCTACATTATCAGTGCCAAAACTGAGCTTTTGGAAGGAGGAGGTACCAGAACCTGCCAGTCCTCAAACCTTTTCACCAGATACTGGATTGGATGATGCCAAAATTCTCAGCTTGTTTGAGAAAATCTGATTCAAGCTCTTAGTATAAAAATTTTAGATGCATAAGAATTCATGAAAATGTACTTTTATTTTTTCTGTTGAGATTATCAGTTCCCTTCTCTCTGACCAGGATCAATAACCCTGACAATTTTCTCTATCAGGAAATTCTGCCCATTGGTATGAAATATTGGAAGGTCCCTAGTATATTCTCTGTTGTATTTCAAAAGTTTGGCTATACACCAATTGTTTGAAACTCGAATTTATTTTCCAACAAAAACACTATCGTTAATGGTGGACACATTCCTGGGCTAGCCCATAGAGATCGATTTAGCCCATAGCCAAATACTGTAATCTCTTCCATGAAGAACAGTAGCAAATACCACAATACTGCTAATTAACCAAGAAAGCAAACCAAAGCAGAGTAAGAAATAGTTTATTTCTAATGCTAATACTTCAGGAAAGACACCTTTAACTAGAGGAGGATAAGAAGGTAAATGCAGGCTGCTATGGAGGTTTTGAAGGATACTTAGAGATAGGTGCAAAAACTTGAGTTGATGGTCTTTTATCATGTCTAATTTAATTTCCAAACTAAGAATCATAGAATATTAAAGCTGAAAAATTATACATTATAGATTATCTAGCCCAGGCTTTGTCAGTCAGAGCCTCCATAAAAGCCACTCAGACCCAGTGCAAAGAGCATCTGTTATGAATAAAAATTACAGCAGGCACAGCAACCAGGATTATTTTTGCA